>NC_069122.1:29591472-29945472 GCF_026914265.1 Mya arenaria
ATTTCTTCATCACTTGGCATACGTGTACAACGTAAGAAAAAGGCTTGTTGCTGACTACATTCATTTAGGGTTAAATGTCTTTGATTTAAAAAATGAACACTGTTGACATCATTTTTGGGCTAAATCGATATATGAATATTATATTATTAAATCAAGCCTACTTTTTATTATGTTCAAAGATATGCCGAAGTTAATGGGCGTGTTTATTGTTTTGTGGAGGCAATGATCATGTCATATTGTCATTCAGTCCGAGGTTTTCTCCTTGAACATTTAACTTGACAAGTTAATATGAGCTTCATTCAATTTCCACATGAGTTTTACAGACACAATTGTGACGTCGTCAGAGACAATGAGTCATGTTGAGGTAATCAAGTTCCCGAGATAAAGCGAGATTAAACAAACAACGCGTTTGTAGAGCAATTATAGTTTTGATATTCAATTATTTTGGCATTTTTTTCACACCATTAAAACAAAAAACAGTATGTACACTTTCAAAAGGCATACAACTCGGATAATAAGTTGATTAATGGCGAAAAGAATCATGCTGTCGGACCACACATCGTCCTTGATCTAAAGATGTCGCTCTCCACCATTTTGATGTCGAAATCAAGACCAAGATATGACGGTTTCGTCGTTTTATTTATACGGCATTAATATGTGTTCTGATCAATTACATTGAACCATGTTTATGGACGGTGATGTATGTAAAGAGTTAATAAAAATTGATAGACTATGTGCATGAAGATTTGTGTCAAGATGATTCGGATGCAAGTGATATTGAATTTAATATGTCTGATTCAAAAAAATGATTCTAGCCATGAAAGTTTTTCAGTAAATAACGTATCAAATAATGATATATATGATTCAGAGTTTGTTCAGTGTTAAAATATTTTGCGCATGGTATAAAACCTTCTGCAGTGGATCTAAAACAGAAAAAGAAAATTGACGATTTCTTTGGTCAGACCCGTTAGTGTACAAAACTTTATGGCAAAACATGCAGTCAAGTTATCGATGGTCATGACATAACAGTGCTACGAATGTCTTCGGCCAGTCTGCAGCAGATGGGCTTCATCTTGTTATCTTGTCTGCCACGTTGTGCCACAAAAAATGTGACCAACTTACAAACATTATTTAACATAAACTGGAGGAGGGGTTAGGCCCAGTCAAGGGTTTAACATGAAGTGTCTTGAAGATTGCCGCGTATTCTGTTTTGCACACAACAATAGTAAGGAGAAACTGAAAAGAATTGGTTGCTCTCTTGACAATGATGGTTTGATTGCTATAACCCATGTTGCTATATCCCATGGTTATACTTAAAAAACTACCTCATAATGCAATCATATATGAAGAAAGAGATACCATTAGAATATTTCTCATCTGCTAGGCAACTAATTCCGTTCCTGGAATGCTTCCAAACCACCGCAAAAGTAGTTTTGTTGTTGCCATCTGAGTCACAAGCAGACACTCATGTTGAGTATGAAAAAATAAAGTATTTAAGAAATGTTTTTCCTAATACCTTTACAAGAATATGGCGTGAGTTGTGCCCAAATATAGTCTGAACAGTCCAAAAAACAGACAGGTGTAATCGATGCCAAACTTAATCTTGAAAATTTCAAAAAGCGATGCCCTTTCTGAGGATGATGAAATGTCACTTCCTGATGAATATGAAACACGTGTAGTGCAATCATGAAAGTGCAAAATATCAGAGGGAGAGGGAGCAAAATAGAATGCATTACCACGTTGGAGAACCCATGTGACCTTTGGTAAGGTGAAACATGTTAACAAAAGTTCTCGATTCATGTTGGTTTTTTAAGGATGACGTTCTTAATCCGGGGAGGATTTGTGTCATTTATGCGTAAGAACGATGACTCAAAAGTTACTTGAAGTGAACATATTGAATATGTGATTAAGTTAATCAGTTTGTATCAACATTTGATTTTAGTGTTTTTATTTATAATAATTAGCAGGCTGGATATTGTTTTCATAATTAGAATGTCATTCTGCACCAATGAAAAGTAACAGGTGAGTTACTATTTTGTTAATTTCAAGCACAAGCTGCTAGTGATGGTGGTGAGTGATGATGATGACGAAAAAATGATAAAAGAAATATGAATACTCTACAGAGAAACAGGTTCTTTACCTTGGTGATGAGGGTTTCCCCTCAGGCAAAGGAGCAAACAGTCGTCAGCTACCTCCACCATTACCTTGAAGTTTACGGCCTGGGTAAGGAACGTGCACAGATCCGCTTTAAAAATGGCCAAGGACAGAACAAAGATAATGCCGTTTTTGATAATGTTATGTGGAGAACAGGTGATGGTTGTTGTGTTTTATAATAATATGATTTATGATGTAAAGTATTATGGTATTGTTTTACTATTTGTCGCTTCAGGTTCTAAGTAACACTATATCAGTAGAGCAGATGTTAAGCTTTAAACACTTTTTACTTTTTGAAGTTTAAAATTCAACAAGACATATATATATTATTAAGTGTTTTGAAAGAGAGAGAGAGAGAGCTCTAAATAACATTAAAACATGCATACATGGACAAAAACAATTGTAGGATGGCGTAAGAAAAGTATTTACTGATGCTAGCCGGCCATACCAAAGTCCATGTGACTTGCGGATACCGGAACATCCCATGAGTGATGGTCCTCTTTGAAGGGACCCAGATAGGAATTAAGACTGAGGATGAGTACTTGTATGACACCGAAAACAGTACCTTTACATTAATGTCCTGATGGTTGTGGGGGATGATGAAAAAATCAGACTAGGTCTAAGTATATATTGACATATAAACAAACTCACAGTTCATTACAAAGAGAACGCCAAAGACAGTAATTGCACAATGTTCACATTTTTGTTCTAACGGTATTCGAAAAAAGTATGAGGTCACCCATAAAGTACTATCTTTAAATAGTTGACTTACAGTGGGTGTTCTATTTTATCAATTGTACATGTTATATTTTAAAGCGAAGTATTCTCTTTGAACTGTGTTTAGACGTTGAATATAAGAATGCAAAGTAAATGGTTGTATTGACATTAGTGTTTGAAAATCGGACTCCATTTGCTATCGATAATTGAATCTAATCGGACGAAGTATTTTTATTTACTATCGGACAATAATCGAAAGTTCATTTATGAATACATTTTTATACATAGTATATTCATGATCATTTATATGGTTTAAACTAAAATCAGTACGTGTGAATCTATAGTCATGCTTTTTGCAACAGTAAGTAAATATCCATAACCTTTTTCTGTCTTTCATGGCTTCACGAAAGAAACATAACAACAAAACACATACCTAATAATTGCACATAAAACGATGCACACCTCATCAAGTAAGTTATCTTAGCATTTTATCCATGTGAAAGCATATTAAATATTTGTTAACCAGCTTAACATTCAATAGCCTGTAATATTGAAGATTGCATTAAATATCTTAATTTCATAAAACTATCACCAAAAAAGTATTGGTAAAAAACAAACGATACCTAAAAATGTTTCAAAAACAGTATGCATCAAGCCGGGATCCACGGTATTGCAGGTAAGACCTGACGCACTACAACATAAAGACGGATTATTGAGGTTTTATGAAATTTTATGAAATATATAAACAATTAAAAACAATTTGTAATTTTGGGAGAGTTTGTTAGTTTTTAAGCAAAAGTGTTTACATTCACCGCTTTTGTGTAAGAGAGTGACCTCAACGAGAGTTTACCGGGAAAAAATGACATTTACTCTTTTTTTACCGCATAACAAAAAATACGTAGTTACCTGAAGTAACATTAGCGAAATTGAATTTGGACGACCACTATCGATTGTCGCCGACATACCATTGTCAGCGACGATTTATGGATTGTACTCGATAATCGTTTTATCACTTATTAGCGTCATCTGAAGTCCAAGCAATTGTCTCAGATATAAATCATCAAAAATTTGGGCAGCAATATCACCATTAATTTTCAATAATAAGAGCAATCAGTTGCAATATACACTATTTTATGGGAGCCATAGGCTTGATTTTAAGGTATTAGCCATGTAATAAAACTCGGGTAACATCGACATATATCGCCACTCGCCGTAACAGACCGCGACGAACATCGGGCGAATTCTGCCTGTACCGGATGTTGCTTTTTTTTAGAAACAGAAGGTATTTGCCCGCTATTCATAGGTCAATAACGGAATTTCTACATCGTAGTATTTGGAAACTCCTCGATGTTTTTAACATGAAAATACGTTTAAAATAAATAAACACTAAAAGTGCACGCTGACAGTTGATTACGAAACATCTAACAATTTGAGTCATTACAGTAAAACATGGATTATAAGTGAATTATACGCGACAGAGACCTGTCAACAATCAGCATAAAACTGGGATATTCAGATATTCGTATCAAAGGGCTATGAATGTAAGTATCCTTGAGCAGTTTTGTACGTTGATGTGTTCAAAAATGTCTGTTTTTTAATTTATTTTTGAAATTCTTAAATCATTTTTATTAGCTAAAGCGTGTTCATATTTTTACATGTACTTATGTACATGCTACATATTTTTATATGTACTTATGTACATTATTTATGTGTATGATATGAGTATGTAATCTTTAATTTGATTGTCTTATCTTAGAAAAAATATTAGACTTAAATTTGTGTTTTTTAAAAATGATGTGTTTTGGTACGTAACCTATTTCTAACATAACATAATACATGTACATACCCGTTATTTGTTTACAATATGCATATTTTCAAAATTAACCTGTAAGAAAAAGTTGTACATGGTTTGGGGCTTGAAGCCACGACTGCTTGGACACTAGCGACATTCATTTGCTTGGTGTAGGTCTTGTTAAAACCACAGACTGTTGTGAATCATTATCAACCATATGCACAACAACTACACATTTGTGTCTACCAACCCTTACTCTTGGCTAAAACGGATATTAGTGCAGAATGTATAATACTTGTGCATTTGTATTTTACGGTGGTAGTTTCTGCTGGTTGATAATCAGAAGTCTAATTTCTCTCAGGCAGGAAAATGACTGAATATTACAGTCACCAACACTGGGTTATGAAGAATTCCAGCCTGCATTATATACTAGGTTGGATTCTTGAGACAGATTTGACAGCCATGTCTATCCACAAGGCAGTCACATCTGATAGAGATGATGTGAGTATTTCATATAAAACATATTTGACTTGGTTTTCGTTTTTACAAACACACTGTATTCAATAACCCAGTGGTGGTGGTGGTGGTGGTGGTGGTGGTGGAGATGATGATGGTGATGATGATGATGATGATGATGATGATGATGATGAATTTTATTGATGAATTTAATAATGTTCTTTATATATTATACATGTATGTATCAGCTTGTTGTTGTTGTTGTTTTTTCAAAATAATGTCGAGAAATATTAAACTGTCTATATATTATTTTGTATATGTATGGCAGTTTAATAATCTATACTAATTAGTTAAAAAGGCTTTAAAGTACAACTAAATTCCTTTACAGCACTAAACACTCTAGATGGGTTAAGTACCTGGGCCCCGTTTTACTAACAGTTCGTAAGTTGTGCGTAAGTTTTTACGTACATTTTCAACTTACGTAAATAATACGAATTGCGTACGTGCGTTTTACTAAAATTTCGTAAGTGTAAATATTTGCGTAGGAGTAAATAATGCTTTCCGATTGGAGGTAGAATTTTCTCTTGGCGCGCCCCTGTCAAAAAGATAAACAATTTCGACGCGGCAAAAGTTTTAAAAGAAAGAAAATTGGTCCAGGGCAGAGCATGAAGTGCTGAGGAATTCTTCCTTGATGAAAGCCATGCCATTGACAGCAAGTCCAACCATTACTCATGTCGATGAAGAAAAATCGTGGAAGATGAATGAAGAGCGGTGCGGTAATTTTTTTAAAATATTGTTTTGGAACTTTGACCATGACGGATGACGACAAAAATCAGATACTATGTTACAGTTTTATTCTGATTTTTTGATATAGGTATTTTTGTTTTCTGTTTTATTCAAATAGTGTAACGATTTGTTTCACAAAGGTATTCATATATGTTAATTTGTAAGTTACACATGTATTTGTAGTGTCAGCCGTTCGGGCACACACTTTTTCTTTCACAATTTATTGTTTGTATGTTTTGATCATAGCCCCCGCCCGTCCCTGATATCCTCTAAGAAGCTTTAATAATACAATTTGAAGAAAAAATAGTTTACTTTCAGACTGAATGCCCAGGGTGTCTGCATTAGAACTCTCGACAAGTTTAATAAGAAATTAACCAACATCAAGATGGAGTGAAGAGGAGGCGTCAGATGTCAGCGCTGACAGGTGGTGTGACTCCTCCAAAGTTAGATGAGCAGGAGGAGAAGGTAAATTATTACTTATTTGTAACTTATCTTTCATCTTTAAATATTTCAGGAATCGTACAATTATAGTTAAAATCACGTTAAAATTATTGTTTTGTTAATACATATTTAAAGCTGCACTCTCACAGATTGAGTGTTTTGACAACTTTTTTTTATTTTTTTGTCTTGAAATGTGCCAATATTTGCGAAAATCCTTAGAAACCAGTTATATAAGACAGCTGACAACATATTAAATCGCAGATTTTTATAATTAAGTTCCAAAATTGATGTTTTATGCATTTTTCATTAACCGTTAGTAACGGTCTAAGCCATAAAATATTAATTTTCGGAAAAATGAAAATCTACGATCTGATTTTTTGTCAGCAATCTTATATCATTGGTTTACATATATCTATGCAAAAAGTTGCTCTTTCCAAGACAAAAAATAAAAAAGTTGTAAAAATGGTAAATCTGTAAGAGTGCAGCTTTAAAATTTCATTACAAGATGTTTTTTTGTAAATTTGGTAAAATTGTTTTACAGATGATTCAGCTGATTGGTGATTAAGCCAGTTTTTTTTTCTGGGGTTAACACCTTTGCTTAAAATAGTAAGATTTTTTAACTGCCTCAAATGAATATCATGGATGTATCTGTCAATAATTTTTGATTATAGTTGTTATTAAATTTGAATAAAAATGAGTATATGGGTCATTCTATAATTTTTTTAAAACACGTGTCCCTGCTATAAAATTTGATACTTTTGTGTAATAAAAAATCTTTTGTGTTATTTTGCACGTTTTCATACTTATACATATGTCTGAGAAATGAATAAAACCAAAAAATAACGTAAGAAATAAACATGGATGTCTTCATGAATACATTACCTACCGAGTTGACAGCTAAAGCAAATGTCCCCCGATGTGGATATGATATTCCAAACAAGAAGATATATACCAAGATCGAGTATTTTGTTTCTAAAAATGTTTTTAGCGAACCAGAATAACATAATACTGAAAAAGAGAAGACAAAAAGATGATAAAATGCAAAAGGTTTGAAAAAAATCCATTGCGTTTGGTTGTCCCCTGTTTCTATCATTTCCGTAAGAATAATTAATAAAAGGCGGGAAAATTTATAACCCATGCTCACGCAAGTACTCGATCATACAAAATGCTTGTGGCGCGAAATATTTAAACGTGAGCTGCATTTTGAGATTAACTGTCATGGCCAATGCAGAACTCTCCGTTAAAGGTAAGCTTTCTTTGAGTATACTTTGTTTCTTTCAGTTCCGTACGCTGTTTATATCTATAATGTTTTTGAATAATTTTAAACACCTACGAGTATGAGTTTGTTTATGTGTATCTAATCAATATTATAAGAGAAATCTAGACTGTTTTTGTTTTGTTTGCTCAGTAAAAGGGAAGTAACTAAATTATTATCACCTCCGTAATCTTCATTTCCGTAACGCAGAATATCGTTACGGAGCTGAGAACATCGTTACGGAGATGAGAACATCATTACGGGGATGTTAATTCAACAAGCCCTTACGAGTTGACAATTGATTTTGACAAAATAGAAGCTAAATATTATTTTAAACTTGAACTGATTATAAACAATAAAACGATCTGAGTATATATGATTGGTAAAAGTATTAGGATATAAAACCTACCCGCAACAAACATGTACTATGAGTGGCATCCATACATAGATAGACTATATTAGATCTTATGAATATATTAATAGATCTAAAAAAGTACTTTTAAAATAACAACAATAATAATATTAGCTCTATAACCAATTGGCAAAAAGTTGTAATATCAATTTAAGATGACATTACAACAAAACATGAGTGTCGGCCCAGATCTTTCAAAGATTTGAATGTCAAACTCAAGAAAAAGATTACCATCTTCCAAATAATAATTATAATAATAATAATAATAACTATAAAACTATTATTTAAATCTATATTAACGAATGTAAAAAATAATGCAGACCTTATAACAACAACAATAATAATACTTGTAATTACAGCATAATAATAATAATAATAATAATAATAATAATAATAATAATAATAATAATAACAATAATAATAATAATTATAATAATAATAATAACAATAATAATAATAATATAATTATATTAACATTTAAAATTATTTTAATTGTAGAGAGGCGCTTAGAAATTGATCAATTAGATCACCTCCTTGGGACGTGGCAAAGAAGACTAAGTTCGTTACTTGTACCAAAGCCAAGACACGAATGCACTGTTGAATGGGCCGAATCTGTGGTTGAATTGATCGAAAGAATATCCTTTCTTAAAGATCTGATTGTCCTCAGAACAAAGCAGTATCGGCGATGGCAAGAAAAAAGGGAAAGTCAAAAATGAGTAATGCAGAGAGAGTAGCTAGGTGGAGACAGCGACAGAGAGAAGATCCGAGTAAACATGAGGCATACAAGAGAAAAGAAAGAGAAAGATATTAGCAAAAGGAGAAGAGAGGAGTTGTGAAGCCAATAGCAGAATTGTCTAAAAGGGACCAAAGATCTAAACGAAAACAATTGAGACAAAGCTCAAATAAGTATTACATCAGAATACAAAGGATACTTACAGCAATAGAAAACACAGAAACACCACCCCATTCCCCAGAAAATAATCAAGTACAGGCGGCCAGACGAATGGGTAGAAAAAGGTTCGCAGAGACCGATCTAAAGCATATAGAGAAATCTTTAAACTTAGAATCGCTCTGAAGAAAGAAGAAAGATTGAAAGAAAAGTACAAGAAAAGATTCCAAAGGCAAAAGAATAGTAAAGAAGATCAGAGACAGAAAGAAGAAGAGGCTGTAATCAAAGGTCATAATATAAGAAAAGCAGTATTGCTGTATTCAGTTATAGTCAATCGTTTGAGGAAAAGGTACAAAATGACTAAGACACATACAGAAAAGAGAAATATAGCAAGTCTTGTTTGTGCTACTGGCCTCATAAGGAGGTACAGATTAGCTGATTATGCAAGAAAAATGATTGGCGTTACAACACACCAAATGAAAAGAAAACCAAGAAGACAACAGATCCACATTAAAGCAACTAGGGTTAGAAAAGCTGTATATTCGTTCTTTGAAAGAGATGACAACTCCAGGATCAAAGCAGACAAAAAGGCAACAATTACAAGAAAGGGAGAAAAGAAACAAATAAGACTCTTGAATGATGATATTAAGAATTTGCACAGCAAGTACAACTCATAAATGGGAAATAGGCACATATCATACAGTTTATTCTGTAAACCTCGCCCCTTTTGGATCAAACCACCGACCTCAAGAGACAGAGATACATGCCAATGCAAGCTTCATGAAAACCTGACATACAAGCTAGAAACTGCCCATTCAAATAAACTTATTAACTCTAAACACATAAATGACATCGTCAAGACAGTTACTTGCAATAAAAGTCTAGACAACAAAAACTGCATGTACAGGTCATGCCTAATTTGCAAGAATAAAACAGTTCCAATAGATACAAATGTAGATTTGGGCAAACAAGTACAATGGAAAATGTGGAAAAACAGACGTGTAGCAACACATGTAAGAGTGGTGAGGGAAACAGAGTGTGGTTCACTTGAAACGTTAGTTACTGACATTGAAAAGGAGGTTGAACGAGCAGCAAGGCATATTTACAACATTCGCCACCAGTACCATTCCATCACATCGCTGAAAGAGAATATGGCTACAAATGAACTTCTAATCCACATGGACTTCAGTGAAAACTATAATTGTAAGCTTGATTCCGAAATTCAAAGCATGCATTTTGGAGCGTCACAAAGGCAAGTCAGTGTCCACACTGGTATAATCTACTCCAAAGAAAAGATTTATCCATTTGCAACTGTGTCTGATTGTCTTATGCATAGCCCAGCCGGTATTTAGGGCCACCTTCAGCCAGTTTTGGATTTCCTGTAAACTATGGAACATGAGAAAAATGTAATTCATTTCTTGTCAGATGGACCAACAACCCAATATCGTAACAAGACAAACATGTTTATGTTTAGCTTCAAGATTTTTGACCTGGGATATAAGTACGGTACTTGGAACTATCTGGAAGCGGGGCACGGCAAGGGAGCAGCCGATGGAATTGGGGCGACCGTCAAGCGCACTGCAGATAGTTTCGTGCTAACAGGACATGAGGTGAAATGTGCAGAAGACTTAAAATGTGCTTTGAATGGCTCAAGTATTCATGTATTCGTGGTTACAGAATCAGACATCATTCAAATTGACAAAGCACTTCCTATGGCGGCGGAGTACCCCAGACAATGAGAATCCACCAGGTATGTTTATTAGCTGTCGTTAATGTAGTACATGTATAAGTTTAACTAAAATATTTGAGTAACCATTCTTAGGCGGTACCTTTGTTGGTTTGGGTCTGTATTTTTTATTAATTCACGTGTGAATGTTCAATGTTCATTCATAGAAAAAAATACAGATGTATGTTGTTTCATAATAACTTCACAATCAATTATTATACATGTAATTATGAATTAGAATAAAACTAACTTAAATAGTCAACGCAGATTAATACGTCAAAAATATGTTATTTCATGGTCGTTGAGTATTATATACTGATAGCAGTGCGAAAGTTTGAATAAATCGTTTATTTACGGTATATATATGTAAACTTTGACAGTTTAATCTGAGTGGACTATACTAGTTACGATATATAATTAAACAGTTTTAGGTTACGACACACCAGCCTGGCATAATTCGAACAAGAGAAGTGTCGTGTTTCTGTAACCGCATCGATTCAAGTGGATGTGACTGTTTCAATCCAGTTATCACGGAGTTTGAAAAGGTAATAAACATAATTCATTTTGCATGTTTGCTATTAGTTTACTTATTCTGTATCTTAAACTAGAATTTTGAAATACACAAATCTACACTTAAAATGTTGTCTGATTACAAATTGTTTTAACAAATGTATGCTTGTTTATTACCGTTTCACCGTAAGACATTAATGCATGGACTCTTATTTTATAGAAAAGATCACCAGATTCTCAATCACATGGCACCGGTGTTTCTGCTGAAACAAATATAGACACAACCTCTGACAACATACTCAGAAACGAGACGATGGCCAATGCCTCATCTACCGATTTTGTGGTCAATGTGGATATACCGGAAGTTGCTTCTGTCGACGCGTCAGGGGATAAAGACACACCGGACAACTCAGCCGAAAAAGTAAGCATGTTGTACGCATTGGTAACAATATTAAAATGCTTTATTTTTTGACGCAATCTAATGTTTCTCATTTAAAATGTTATCGCAATACAATTTACTCATTTACACAGGCTGCGCCAGGACTTCTGAAACCAGTGGTAACTGTAGATCAGCATCTCATTGGCCAATACATCGTTGTAGAGTACGACGGGCTGCCTTATCCTGGAGAAGTTTTAGATGTTGACGAGGAAGATCTTGAAGTTAAGGTATGCATCCTTTCTTGTTATGGTATTTAAAACTATTACATACTAGTTGTTCTTTGTGTAATCGCTACTCAGCAGTCACTCTTCGAAAACATGTTGGTTTATAATATTCCATTTTTTTCTCAGGTTATGCACAAGATTGGAAAGAACAGGTTTTTCTGGCCGTTACCCGACGACACTCTGTGGTACCACAAAGACAAAGTTGTCACGATACTGGACGGTGCTCCTGTAAGGGTGACTGGGCGGCATTGTAAAATAAATCATGATGTTTGGGACCAAATTGAAGACATTCTGGACTTATGAATAAATGACTGTGGTCATTATTGGACGGTGCTCCCGAGATTGTGCCTGGGCGGCATTTTTAAATGACGACGTTTGGCACCAAATCGAAGACATTCTAGACTTATGAAAAGATGAAATATGTTCTTTGTGTTTAATATTCATGATGGTTTTTGGAGAATAGTTATAACTACGTTCCAGCTCATATGTTTATTGTGTTTTGTCATTTCCGTAACAAAAATTGTCAAATACAGTTATGTTTTAAATATTTATCCACGTATTGCATATAATACACTAAAAGGTATATATTTTTGATTTGTTAGATAAATGAAATAGTTTTTGGTGATTTTACATTGAAAATTTATGTGTTTATCAACTCCGTAATATGCCTATCATTCCCATTACGCATTATCAGTTCCGTAACATGACGTTTTATGAGTGTTGTTAGTATCATTTAGGAATATTATTCACACCTTATATGTCATTTTGCTACTTTCAAATTAGTTTTAACAAATGGTTCTGATTTGGACCATTTCATCGCACTTGTTTTTAATTAAAGACACATTTTGTAAACGTTTTTTAAAAAAAATGGCCATTCTTCAAAAATATTGCAAATTTTAGTGATTTAAAAATATTAAGGATATATTTTATATCATAAAATCGAATTCAGTAGAAAAGATTTTACCTAAAATCTATTGTTTGCAATCAACTGTAATAATAGTATTGGTGTAATTTAGATTCTAAATTGAATTACGAAAATGATATTTTTATCTTGTTGTCCAATAAAAAATTATGAAATTTTATCTGGAAGTTGCCATTTTCTCGTTGTTGATTGTCTGCACGGGGCATGTTAGTAAAAACTTAAAACTGTGGATTTGGATACATCTTCTATTATACATAACGTATTCCTACTTGCCTAGATGTTTTTAAAAAATAATAGAATGACCCATATAATGATGTCATTCTAAAAGAATTAGTGATTCTAAGGTCATTTATATGTTCCTTTATTATTTTAAATAACACTAATGTATTTATATGTGTATATATTTTACTGCAGAAACAAGTCCATCATCTTTAGTGCTGCACCATGCTGCCAAAACAGCTACATGTACATCGCTTGCAGTGGAGTTATGTCAATTTACCTCCAACAAAATGTCCCCTGCAATGTCCCAGGGAGCTGCCATGATTCCAAAAAGGTAGAACACAAAATATGACTAAGTAAACATACAAACTTGAGACAGACTGTGTTATGGCAGTGTCTTCATGCCAAAAGAGTCAAGCAATGGATACAAAAGGTTAAACAGTTACTATCAAAACTGTGAAAAATATGAATTAAAATGAAATTTTAAGCCACACCAAAGGGGTCACTGGAGCAAGTACTCAGATTTTTCTACATGGTATTAAGATATTTATGCATACAAATTATAGGTCAGACAGTACCATTCTGTCTAAATATTTTTACATTTGAAATTCTTCTTAAAGACTAAGTAAGACTTTTAAAAAAGTACATATAAATGTGTGTATTTTTATATTTCAGTACAACACCAACTGCAGCAAAAGTGACAAGAGTTTCCAAGATTCCATCTACATGCAACTTGAAAAGACTTCTTAAATGCCAGAGTGAGCTCTATGAGCAAATATTACATCAACAAAAACTGACAATTGACAGTCTCCTTTATTACGACTTATTTCATAACTGATCACTTAAATAAAATGTGACTCAGCAACTGTTTTGAATCAACAAACATTCTTACATAAACCTTTGAAGTCTTATAGTAGAATCATATGTATGGAAGTCTTTGATTATTTTATTTACTTAAAAAACTCACAATCCACTTAAATATTGCTGACACTTGAAGCTTTGCATATTTTATTCACTATTACATTTCATAAATCCTTATTTACCTGTCAAACTATTCATGTTCAAGTAATCTAATATTAAAATACATATGGAAAAGCACTTTCATTTAAAGTGACATCTATTAAACATTGTAATCACAAAACAGGGGCTCATAATCATACATTTCATGATATGGTATTTTTTACCAATAGCTGAATGTGTAAATTGGTTATTGTTTAGAGAGATACCATAGCGAAAATTTCATGATTGAAACATGTCTTAACATGTTTTAAACACGTTCTAACATGTTTTTTCGAAATGTTTGAACATGTTTTAAACATGTTTAAACATTCACGTTAAATGGCACCACGATCTAACATGATCAGTCAACAATCGTGATAACTCATGTTTGATGATCAAAAAAAGAGTAACATGGTCAATCACATTTTGACATGTTTTTGTTCTATCCAGCTATCATGCTTTCGACATGTTTGAAAACGTTCACTGAACATGTTTTAATATGGTTGATCATGTAACTACTACTTTACTGTCAAACACACCTAAACATGTTTATAAATGTCCCCAAAACATGTTTATACATGCACGTTATATGGCACCACGATCCAAACACATCTAAACATGTTTAAAGATATACAAATCAAGATCCCATAACATGGTGGAACATGTTCTAATATATCCAAATCAAGGGGACATTTGACATTTTCAAACATGTTCAAACATTTCCAAAAGAACAGAGCTGACATTGTTTTACATCAGCACAGGTCAAAAGAACAGAGCTGACATTGTTTTACATCAGCACAGGTCAACAGACAAAGGCAAATCACAAAAGTTCATCTCGAGTACTGTGAGCTCAGATGAGGTAAAACTTAAATTACACTTTTTGAGATCAGAACCCTGGACACAATTCTTTTTTATTTCTTTTCTTTCTTTTTTTTTTCAACACAAAAGTAATTTTCATTATGAATACTTAATTAACATTGTCACTTGGAATACTTCCGCTTCACATTTTATGTCTTGATGACCACTTCCTTGTGAGTGATATCAAAATGTTTCTGAACGAGCTTGCTGATTAAGTTAAATTTGGCAGGATCAAACTTTGGTTTAACAGCATGGTCTTTGTTGGCCTTTTTACCAGTTGCACTATGGTTTTGAATTTCTTCGATGGTGAAGAAGTGTTTGAGCCCTGCCTCCACTACCTCAAAGGCCCCCTTCTCCTCAGTTATAATTTTTTCCACTTCTTTTTCAGTTTCGTTGGCAGGCTCCTGATTGTCAAATCTCTTCCGAAATCTTCTGAACTTTTTTACATACCTCTCCAGGACATCCTCCAGCTGATCAAATGTTACAAACCTGTAATAGATTTTTAATTAAATTTTCTCAAATGAAAGGACATTTTCTCAACAACAACTAAATGTCAGTCATAACTCATTTTCACCAAGGACCCTGTCTGAATGTTGGGGGGTAGTGACCTTGGCCATGACCCGAACTTAAATTGAATATATAACATGCATAATCTACGCATTGAGAATAAACATTGCCAAACTTGTCATATTACTTCATCAAGCTAGCTTGTTTCGTATTGAGTAGTCGCGGGTTAATTTTGTTTCTATTTTTAGTAACAGTGACCTTCAACAGCTTGACCTGAACCATAATCCAAAGTGACATGCATCATCTCTACATTGCCACCTATTTACATACCAACTTTCGTCGAGCTAGCTTGTTTGTTTCGGAGTTATCATGGAATCCACATTTTGAAAACGGACTGACCGACAGAGGCCAAACTTAAAGTCCCCTTCTATGTAAACTAAAAGGGGACTAAAAATTTATGAAATTAGACAATATAGATGTTGAAATTGAACTCATAACCTCTTGTTTTGTTTCATGTGCTCTAACCACACTGCTATTCAAGTATTCGTTCAGTTGTGTTTTACGGGCAACAGATATTTTTCTACATTATAAACTATTTATCCTTGGACTTCATGAACTATGTGGTATCATGCAACAGGGCTTGAATTTAACTTTCACAAACGCACAAAATGCAAGTAAAAATGAAACATGCAAGTAGTTTGTTCTCCAACTGGCAGGTTTCTGTGAGAACAGTAAAAAAGAAAATATCCATAAATTGATAACATTTCAATTGATACATTTTTATTGCCATCTGATGACGTATCTACAAAGGGCAGGGACTTGTCAGACAAGTAAAATAGATGTACATGAGTAATTTGAAATTTGAATGAAAGTAAAATTTGAAATTTCTTCTACCTACCAAAACTTGCAAGCGCGACAAAAAAGGTGAAATTTTAACCCTGTGCAAAAGACAAGATTTCTTATTTTAATGCAGACACTGACAGGTAGTGAAAAAGTAGGATGTGATGTTTCTTTGACAATAACCTTCCCTCCCCCTTTTTTATCTGAACATTTGGAAACTGGTGTAAACAGAGTACATACTGAACACCAGATGTCGATGTTTCTGGTATATCTGTCTTGAGGTTTTTGAATGGTGACATGATCAACACTTCATCAGGAGTACTAGTTGAGGAAGCTTTCTGTGGGCTCCTAACATCACTGAAAGTACAAGATGTACACATTATGAAATAAGAATATTTGGAACCTCACTAAGCCATCAACAAGAGGGTCCTTGAAATAGCCCAAAATTATTTTTAAATTAATTAAATCTGTTGAAGTCTTAATTCAGTCTTCAAATTTGGCCACTAGTCCAAAGCCCGAGGCTAGTTAAAACCTAAATCGGACTAGTAATTGTCTCTAGGTGACTAGTCCGGGAGGCTAGTAAAACAATCGAGATAATACGTATAAAATTACCAAAAAAAAATCTGTAGCGTGTGTTTTCTACTATCGCACCGTGAGTTTTCTTCTATCGCACCATATTTTGACCCGTTTTTACGAGTGTAGATATTACGCGCACCAGTTGAAAGTAGACTGGGTAAGCTTTTCTTACGCTGAATTATAGACATCAGGAAGCCAAAGGAAAACCATTCTGTTTAACCTGGTGTTACTTTTGAAACTGTGACCTTTACGGAAAGTTAACACGGAAGTAAACAGATTTATGTTTCATCTAAAGTATACACCCGGGGTTATCCTGGGAACAGCCAATAACAATTTCAATAAAATAATTGATGAATTTATAAATAATGTTTGAAAATGAAATGGACCGATATATTTTGTAAAATCAATAAAAAGATATTAAGGCGAAATGTCTTGCTTTTTCAGGTGATGAATCCATCCATTCATGGTGGCTATTCCTCAGATGAGTCAGAGTGTGACATGAGTGAGGATTGTGTCAACACAATGATAGCAATTTTCTTCCGTGAATAATGTATAATGAACAAAAATAAAAAAAGAACCTTGTTTTGTGTATATTAAATAATATCAAAATTGACATAAAACAATTAAAAAATACACCTTTAAAATAGTTTTATGTTCGAACTACCAAAATTCCTTTCGGGCTAGTAAGTTCTGCCATGTTGGTAGTCCGGCTGGCAAGTACTTTGAAAAGTTTTTCGTGAAAACTGTTAATTGACTTTGGATATCGCTTTGGCGTCAACGAATAGGTCAATTCATACAATAAAACCTGTTTGAAGAAGTCTTTTTAGCTAACAAACATGTTAATATCGAAGCCATGGAATATTAACCACATGAGCGAAATCGGTACCCAATTACTTGTGAGTTTGACGCATTTCGCCCGTAAATAAATTTTATACTCGGAAGTGGAAAAAAGTTTAGGGTCGGGTGTAAAAATTAGGGTCGGTCGGGTCACCGGAACCAGACCTATTTTATTCTTTGGCCAAACTGTAGCGATTGTCTTATAGATTAAAGAGATGTTTTAGATCAAGTTTGATGAAGATCCATCAAGTAATTCATAAGAAGTTGTTTAAAGCTTTTTCTTTGTTCAGCTCTTTCGGCCTCTAATTTGGGCTAAAGTGTCCAAATGTGAAAGGACCTTATACAGATCTATGCCAAAGACCACGTTTGATAAAGATCTGTCCAGCGTTTAATATGAAGTCGTTTAAAGGTATTTCTCATTATAGCTGTAGTTGCTCCTACAGACGGCGGACACAGCGCAATCACAAAAGCTCACCTTAGATGAGCTAATAAGCTTTTATACTAATATAGTTCTGGTTGCCATATTGTGCAATAAAATGAAACAACCTGCGGTTATGGAGATGAATCTAGTTAAATAAACCAGTGACAATGAAAAGCACAGGATAGCAACAAGTTTTCCTATGCATGAATTGAAATTAAAAAGAAATACTTAAATATATTAATACTCATTCATCTTTGACTTGACTGTTTGTAACATCTACATTTTCCCCTTGACTGTATGTCGCTCTGAAAAGATTACCAGTATCCAATATATTGTCAAACAAGTGCTCATAGAACAAGAAATGCGCCCTTGATGCATATGCATTCAGTAAAGTTCTACTGTTACTTGTCAACTTATCCAGGTCTGGTCACTGTGACCTTTTACTTACTGACCTCAAAATCAATATTAAAGGGGTCATCTGATTGTCGTGACCAACTTTTTTCAACTTTCATGATCCTAGGCCCAAGCCTTCTTGATTGATCATCCTGAAACCATTTAATTGTGACCTTGACCTTTGATCTACTGGCCTAAAAATCAAAAGGGGTCATCTGCAGGTCATAACCAAAAGGTAATCATGCATAACCATTTAACTGTTCCTGGTGACTGTGTCTTGACCTTTGACCTACCAGCCTCAAATTTAAAGGGGGTTATCTGCCAGTCATGAACAACCTCCATATCAACTGCCATGATCCTAAAGCCCAAGTGTTCTCGAGTTGCTATCCAGAAACTGCTTAACTGTTTTGGGTCAATGTGACCTTGAGCTTTGAGCAACTGATCTCAAAATCAAAACAAGCAGTATTATAATTTCGCTTACTTAACAAAGAAAATTCAATAAGTAGGTAGTATTATAGCTTATGCAGCGATTTTTTTGGCCTTATTGGGAAAAGTACCGATATCGGTCCAATTGTGATTTTCTTCGCGTCAACTTCTTAAATCGGGAAATTTTGTGCGGTGCAATCCTCAAATGGGGAAATAGGTAAACATGTAAAATGTTCAATAAATTTGGAAAAATTTCCTTGAATTACCTCAAGAGCAGCAAAAAAAATGATAATGATTTTGAACAGATAATGATTTTGAACTTAGATAAACATCCTAGCTAGATTTGTTCCTTTTTGGGACCCTGACAGTCACTTCCGATCAGAATAGTTTTTCCCAACAGCTGAGTCTTTCCAACAACCTAAATCTCTTCTGTTTTTTTCATTTGGGATTTTTTGTATTTTTCGATGATTGGGAAAATACCGTTTACCAGTACTTTAAAAAGAAGGAAAAAAATCGCTGAGCTTATGGACACTGCATTGCAGCTTTCTGACTGGTCTATATCATTGTATGAAGTTTCATTCCTTTTAAAATGCTTTTCAAATTATTCTCTGGACTAGAGTGTGGCAGTCGCAGACAGACGATGGAAAGACAGCCAATGTTGGCTCTTCAGGAAGCATAGGTCAGGAAAGCTTTTATTTATGTTTTGAGAGAATTTAAAAGTAACATTACTTACTGACTGTCTGTCTCAGAATCATCAGATTCTGAACTATGCACTGGATCTGGTGTTGATACCTTTTGGTGACAATCTGGTGTTGATACCTTTTGGCGACGATCTGGTGTTGATACCTTTTGTTGACTGCATCTGAAAATAAAGAATGCCATACTTTCTTAAAACCAGGAATATGTCCATTACCCATGATCGGAAAAACAGCATTTAAGGTAGCTCTACACGTTTAATAGAAATATTTTTCTACAATGTAGACTTTTATTAAACCACTATGTGACATTTTATCAAAGCAGCATTGATTTCTGAGAAATTTTAGCAAATAAAAACGATATGGCCGTGTGCTTGATTTTTCCTTAGACCGATTTGAAAATACTGACACTTGTGTCTATTTTCACATTGGACGTTTATGGGAAAAATGCATTTTCGGTAACATTTTTACTGGAGATATCTGATTCCCGGTAACATAAATGCTACCCGTATAAAAACTACCAAGCATAATTCTACGCTTAATTGACGTTATCATGTCACTTCCGCTAAATCTAACGTGCAGTACTACCTTAACAGACAAAAAAAAAAAAACTTGTTTTAATGACAAGCCTAGTATTTTAAAAACATAGTATACTAACATAAACAGCTGTCAAGTTAATTCAGAATTCTATACACGTACCTCACTTTTTCCAGTAGTTTCTGCCCAGTTTCCAAGGCTGATTTCTGTTGCAAGGCTTTATCTGAAAGTGAACAATGACAGGTCTTTACAGTTTTCCTCATAACAGCCAGACATTAATTTGCATGAAAAGTGAAAAACTCTTAGTTTCACATAAAGTTTGCCTAATAGCCGTAAAGTCTTTATTAATTAAAAAGAAACTATAAAACATCAGAACCTTCAACATCAAGAGTCTCAAAAATCAACTTCGTGTAAAGAAACGTCATGCGATGTTTATTCGGTTTCAAATATTGCTTAATAAAATAAAAATTCCAAGTTTTTGTAAATTTGTTTCTGTAAGTACATTTGATATAGCAACCTATAATTACACCTCAAAATACTAACATGACTCTCACTTGTCAGTTATAACAGTTTATAATCAGGATTTTCATGCTTTTTCAGTGAAATTTAAGGTTAAAATCTAGGATGAAAATAGGTCTTTAACCTATAATGTCCTTAGGTTTGGTAATTATGGCTTGCTTTCTAGAGTTGTCCTGCCTCATGTCAATATTGTCAGTTACAGAATCTGCAGTAAAGATATGTACATGAATTTGTTGTGTTCTATGGGTATATTCTGAATTCGGTTTGGTGTAAAATATTTTTACGGACTGCTCCCCTATAGCTATGTGGGATTGCAGAATCATGTTATCAGATACGAGTTTTGTTTTCAGACACAGCTATAACTTAAAGATGCATTATGAGATTTGAATGATTTAAAAAAAAAAAAGAATCTTGCATCAAAGTGACAAACTGATAATACAATGTCTTTCCTGACAAACTGCATAATAGATGTTTGATTTTTTTAATATCTGAGGGACAAAATGTTAGTTTTTTTAATATCTGAGAGACAAAAATGCGAGCAAAACACGAAAGTATAAGTGCTCAAAATAAATTGGTCTTTCTCAATACAGCTTGTGGAGATTGTAATCAAGACAGCAACAGACATCAAATAGTCTTCCTGCCAACATGTACGCAGGCTAAAAATATATTTTTTCTCCCACAATTGCAATTTTCACACCACTAAATTAATGAATGTAACAAAAATTCATGGCAGCTATTTTTTACTTCAAAATTATTTACAATTATTGTGCAATCAAATTGTGCAATTCTACAAGATCGATTAAGACAAGTAAAATTTAGTTAAATCTCAAAGTGCATCTTTAATACTTTTAATATTTCAATTAACTTACACAGTTAAAATATTCTATATAATATATTTTATTGCCTAATAAATACATGTATTACCTTTAGCATTTACATATTCAAGAATTTTGTCTTCGATATCATCTGGATCCTCTTCTGCCAGTGTTATATTTATAAATTCTCTGAATGAGGTTTCTTCTCTATTGAGGGCTTTTTGGTTGTCACTCTCTGCAAGAAAGATAGAACAAGACTTGTAATAACATACACGCATGATGGTGTGAATTTAGCTGCACTGCGCTTCTCCACAACAAGATATACACCCATGAACTTTTCAAGTTGATGCCTTCAATACTTTTCAAGTTATTTCCTGGACAAGAATTAAGTACACAACATTACCAAGAGCTATAACTCAAAAGTATGCAAAATGGAGTTATGGCTTCTGGGCACTGCAATTAAATGTCCACAATTAGATCTACTCACCTATAAGTTTCAAGTTAATATCTTGAACACTTTTTGAATAATGCCCCAGACAAGTTAAAAAAAATACAAAGAGCAATAACTGTCACTATGATATGTCGCATTCAGTCTTCTGGAAAGTTGAGAAAAACATCCGGCATTCTAGAAAAAAATGCTGGACCAACTGAAAATTTGCCAGTCCAAAACCCAATATGTAAAAAAGCATGGGAATGTGACGAAAACTTGTGAAATACTCATGGATACTTGTTTAAGTACATATACTTATCATTTTGGCTGCCAAAGGGAGCACCGACTTTGAATACTGTTTTCTGCTAATCCAGTTTTATTCACCTACATACTTGTTCACCTTTTATTATAAAAATAAAAATAAAAAAATAAATAAATGTTTTAACATCTAAAAGCAAAATATCGGATCGCGACAACATGTGACAATTGAAATTAGTGGGTGCTAAAACGTACTGATTTCGAGAAGTGGGTACATTAATCAATACATTTTAATATAAGAATGTATTTTCAATTGTATTAAGTTAGAACGGGCAAAATTCGTGTGCTACACAAGCAAAATAAATCATTTCATTTTTGTACTTATCCGGACTTCGTGTTATCCGAAAAATTGTTAATAAATGACTAAAAAAAGTTAATAATTTGACAGTTAAAATCTCTTTTTTAAGTTAAGTTTCATTCATTTATAAGTGGAAATTTTATGGCTATGAAAATTTAAATAGTTTCCTCCAAAATCTCGAGATATTTGGTCGACTGTTCCTAAAAAAAAATGCGTCCAAGATGCCAAATTTTCGGTCGGCCGTCGGGACCGATAACTTTTCAGAAGACTGGCATTTTGCCAGGTATTTTGGATGACCTCTTAAATTTGAATTAGAATTGAAAGCAAGAGCAATCTTATCAAGACTGTCCTTGTGCTCGGAAGCAGGCGTGATGAAGAACTTACTTGCGATGGGTATAGCGGGATACCATTTCCCCCTGGAACTTGGCAAATGTTCTTGTCCAAGGCATTGACTCTCCCCGAACAGCGGCAGTGCTGACAATCGACCAGTTGTTCTCCAAAGTCCAGTAAACACCCAGCAGGCACACCAACGCTGAAGCAACGTTGAAACAACAGTCATCCTTCAACGTTGAGAAAAGGTTGAAATATGGTTGTATTTGAAAGTTGTTTTGACGTTGTGATTTCAACGTTGAAACAACGTTGCGGTTTAACGTTGAAACAACGTTGAAAGGAGGTTGAAACAACGTTGAAATGAGGTTGAATCAGAGTTGCAGTTTCAACATTGAATAGACGTTGCAGTTAAACCGCTGAAGGGTTAAGGTAAGGTGAAAACTATAAAGAACACAGTTTTGTTTGGATTACATTTATACAGAATGTACATGTTAATGGTAAAAACTGCCCCATCAACAATGCGATGCGCCACCTCTTCTTCATCCATGCTGAAATGTAAAAGATTAAAACAATAAATGTAAATAAACCATCCTTTATAAACATAATAGATGCAAAG
Source organism: Mya arenaria (assembly GCF_026914265.1). Classification (NCBI taxonomy): domain Eukaryota; kingdom Metazoa; phylum Mollusca; class Bivalvia; order Myida; family Myidae; genus Mya; species Mya arenaria. Next base: position 29,614,830 of record NC_069122.1, read on the forward strand.
AATAGTATTGTTAATAACAATTCAAGATCACCGCTTGATATGAACATTTTTCACCATAATTTGAACAATGGAAATCGTATCCGAAATCCCGTCGTATCCGAAATGCATGATTTTCAACAAATAATTCGTTCAAAAACATAATTTTTTGATATTTTTTTAATAAATACCAAACGTACTTACTCGAATGGAACCGACTGTCACTTTCCACACGTTGTTAACATGAACTAATGGAATTTACGATAATTTTAAAGCTCTGCTGTTACTGATGATCTGCACAATCGATATTTATTTGAAAACTGACCGGAACTATGCAATACGCTAGGGGCGCAACTCGTTTCGAACTTTCCAATCGGGGTAACTCTATATTGCGGTAGATGGCCATTCAGCCTAAAAAAAAGAAGTCTACTCGTCAAGCATGAATGGCTCCCTATAAACAAGAGGGCCATGATGGCCCTGTATCGCTCACCTGTAGCTTTGCTAAATAAAGTGAACATTCTGACCTATTATCATAAAGATCCAATGAAAAGTATGGCCCCTAGAGGCCACTCTTTTATTTGTCCCACTGACCTAGTTTTTTACCCCACATGACCCTATCAGTAGGCAATGCTTCAAACCAAATATTTAAGACCTAGTCCTTGTGGCTTCAGACAAGAAAATTTTAAAGTTTTTTTCCTATATAAGCCTATGTAAAACTTGTGACACCCAGGGTGAGGCCTCTTTTCACCACAGGTGCACAAATTGAACAATCTTGGTAGCGGGCCACTAGGTTATACCACATATAAAATGCCAATGTCTTGTTGGTTTAGACAAGAAGTTTTTTGTTCTATATAAGCCTATGCAAAACTTGTGACTCCCCCCAGGATAGGGCCTCTTCTCCCCAGGGGCATAAATTGAACAATCTTGGTAGAGGACCACTTGGTTATGATACATACCAAATATTGAATGCGTAGGCCTTGCATTTTCAGACAAGAAGATTTTTAAACACTTTCCTTATATAAGCCTATGTAAAACTTGTGACCCCCTAGGTGCCCGGGGCCTCTTATCACTTCAGGGGCATAATTTGAATAATCTCGGTAGAGAACCACAAGGTAAAGCTACATACCATATATCAAATGCCTAGGCCTTGTGGTTTTAGACAAGATTTTAAGTTTTCACTAAATAAGCCTATGTAAAACTTGCGACCCCCGGGCAGGGCCTCTTATCACTCCAGAGGCATAATTAGAACAATCTTGGTAGATGTCCATAAAGTAATTATACATGCCAAATATCAAAGCCCTAGGACTTCTAGTTTTGGAGAAGATTTGTTAAGTTTTCCATATCTAAGTCTATGTAAACCACGTGACCCGGGGCGGGGTCATTTTTGACCCCAGGGGCATAATTTGAACAATCTTGGTAGAGGTCCATTAGGTGATGCTACATATCAAATATCAAAGCTATAGGCCTTGTGGTTTTGGAGGAGAATTTTTTTTAAGTTTTTCTTATCGGTTACCATGGCAACCAGAGTTTCGCATGGAATCCATGTCTTTGAACAACTTTGGTAGAGCTTCATGCAAGGAACATCCCTGCCAAGTTTCATCATGATTGGCCAAGGGGTTAAGGAGATGTTGTTCGAAGCAAAATGTTGACGAACGACGTACATCAAGCGGTCACAAAAGCTCATTTTGTCACTGCGTGACAGGTGAGCTAACCATAGGGCCATGGTGGCCCTGTATCGCTTACCTGCCATCGATCCATACTATTGGGACTTTCAGGATTGCAATGCATCAATATTTTGAGTTACTGGTTCTTCCTTAATTGTTAGTAATTAATGGATGCCACCAGGCGACAAGTCTACTTTGTTGTTAACAATCATGAATGAATGGAAGTTGTCATAGTATATTAATGAGCAAACAAAATACAAACAACATCTTCAAAGGGTTTTATTAATGTGTTTATTAAACATTTACTTGTGCCAAATTTTCTATAAAAACAAACATCTTCAAAATCAACAGAATGCATCAAAAAGTTGTGGGAACAAACCTTGAAAAGTATGATGGAAAAGATGGGTTCAAGGGAATGATATGAAGAAATTGTTTTGTTGAATAGGGATTGGTATTAGCTGCAAATACTGAGGGCATTAACAGTTCTAACACTGGACTTTTAACGTCAAGGTAACATGAAGGTGATGGTCACAATTGTAAGTGAATGGGAACTACATCAATAATGACAATGATAACATCAATGCAGACACAATGTAGTTGGTGACAACAGTTTTACTTTTTCCAGGAAACAACTGAGCTCTAAGTTCTTTGGTTTTTGAATGTTTTAAATGTGTCAGTAATAGTATTCTTGTGCCAAGGTAACTATGACAGACAGATAGGCTAACAAAAATGTACAAATATGTACACTATTATTTGTGTAGACTGCACATACTGTTGAGTACAAATGTGAAACGTTCAATAGTAGTCAGCCAATTGCAAATGAGAACATGAAATTATATTGAATAGTAGCACATTGGTGACATATTTTTAAAATTTTTGCAAACAAGAGGCACATCAGTGCCTGTGCTGCACTGGCCTACAGGCTCAAGCAAAGGCCACCTAACAAACATTTTCGCCAAGTTAAATAGAAATACAATCATCGGTTTCTGAAGAAAAGTCATTTAAAGATTTTTCTATTTTTAGCTCTGATGGCCATGTTGTGCAGCGGACCAGAACGGTTTGGGCAATTTGAGTTAACAAGGACCACCAAAGGAACATTTCTGTCAAGGTTACTGAGATAAGATTATTGGTTTTTGATGAAGTTGTTTAAAGGTTTTTCCATTTTTTAGTCTTGGCGGCCATGTTGTGCAGCGGACTGGACCCATTTGATAGATTTTGGTTAAGGACCACCCAAGGAACATTTATGTTAAGTCTAATCAAAATCTGATCATCGATTTCTGAAAAGATGTCGTTTAAAACTTTTTCTATTTTTAGCTGCGCCGCCATGTTATGCAGTGGACCAGAAACATTTAGGCAATTTCGGTCAAGGACCACCCCAGCAACATTTCTGTCAAGTTTTTGTTAAATTCTGCCTATCTGTTTCAGAAATGTCGTTTAAAGATTTTGCTATTTTACTTCTGGCCGCCATGTTGTGCAGCGGACTGGAACCATTTGGGGAATTTTGGTTAAGAACTGCCCAAGGAACATTTCTGTCAAGTTTCATCAAAATCTGATCATTGGTTTATGAGGAGAAGACATTTAAGGTTTTTCTATTTTTAGTTCTGGCGGCTATGTTGTGCAGCCTACTGGAACCATTCGGGCAATTTTGGTATAGGACCATTCAAGGAACATTTCTGCCAAGTTTCATAAAAATATGATCATCGGTTTCTGACCAGAAGTCGTTAAAGGGTTTCTATTTTTAGTTTTGGCAGGCATGTTGTACAGCTGACCAGAACCATTTGAGCAATTTTGGTCAGGGACCACCCAAGGAACATTTCTGCAAAGTTTCATCAAAATCTGATCATTGGTTTCTCAGGAGAAGTCGTTTAAAGGCTTTTTCATCTTTCAGCTCTGGCAGCTATGTTGTGCAGCGGACCACCTAAGGAACATTTCTGTGAAGGTTTGTCAAAATCTGCTTATTGGTTTCAGAGGATATGTTGTTTAAAGTAAAAGTTTACGCATACACACAGGAACTCACGACGGACGATCTGTGACAACGTAAGTTCTATGGCCTTCGGCCAGCGGAGCCAAAATGAATTCAGTAAAACACCAGTGGCAGATGTATGTTCATTTAAATGACCTAGTAAACTATACACACATGCGGAAAATTTTCTATTATAACAACTGAAAGAAGTATAAGTACTTTATATTTACATACATCCGACCTGGAGGGTGTTAAACAACAAAGTAATGGTTAGATGTTGTTTAACAGAAAATAGAGCTAATGTATCAGAGTTACTCATTAACAATGATTCAAAACTATACTTGACAGGAAATATTTAACGAGTTTTAACATAAGAGTAACTGTAACTTAATGACAACATTTATGTTCTCTCTGCACGAGAGTAACTGGAAGAAAAGTTTGTATCCTCTAGTCATTTCAGGAAGTTTCTTGACAGTGCATTAGAATGAATGTTAATTATTTTATCTAGATTTATTTTGGCAAAGTTTGACAAGTGCATATTGCCAGCAGGTATGGTTAGTTTATTGATATACCTGTCCTTCTTAGTAAAAATGGGTTGAGGTAACCCAATGTTTTTTTTGGGATTCGGTTTTACGCAGCACCAACACACTATTAGGTCATATGGTGACATTCCAGTTTTGATAGTGGAAAAAGACCTTAATTGCTTAGGCACCTTGGTAGAACCACTAACCCATTGTAAGGTAGTTGGATAGTTTTTCACATGAATCATCTGCCCCGAGTAAGACTTGAACCAATAGCAGTGAGAGACAAGTGATGAGAAGAGAAGTCAGCGACTTGAACCACTTGGGCAAAGAGGATTATTTGAGGTTATCCAAATGTCATAAGTGTATTATCATTTTGTCATGTGAAGGTCACATGATATTATAATATCTGATGTTCTGTTGTTTTGCTAGCATATTACTAACTTAACATTAACACGTGTGTTATCCAATGATGACTTGGTGACCTTTAAGTTGTCAGCATATAATTGAATGCACAGTAACATAGACAACATTTATGTATTTACATACTACTGTTAAGATTCTAGCAAAACTACCAGTAGATTGGAACAGACACAAAAGTTTTAACGAAGAAAATAAAAATATGTACACAACTTGTCATCTGAACAAAGCAGATTCTAGCAAAACTACAAAAAACAATAAAAAAGCATAACAGCATATATCTGTACTAGTAGATTAGAACAGACACAAAAGTCTAAACAAAGAAAATAAAAATATGCAGATTCTAGCAAAACTACCAAGACAAAGAAAAAAAGAAGTGATGCCTTATTAATGTGTAGTCAAATAAACACTAAATTGTAGTGATGTGAATGATTGCATGTCCAAAACATTCATGTGCTAGTCTGTAAAGTAACAGGATGATGTTGTGAAGTTTCAGCACTCTGATACAAGTTAGTGCTTTTGAGGTATTAAGTGGGAAACAAATACACTTATTTAATTATTATAAACAACCTTATGATCTTTGATTCAGGGACACTTTAAACAACAGGGGTCACCTAATTAAGAGTTTCAATCATCCTTTGAAGTTAGGAGATTCTATGACAATTGGTTCTAGAGGTACTGAGAAGAAACTGAATTGACATTTTCAAGACAAAGGACCTTTAATCTACTAATAGTCAGGGGATGGTCATGTATTTTGTATTCAATCATCTTAGGCAGTAACAAGCCATTGGGATGAAGGCTTTTTATGTTATTGACATTGAAGGCTTTTTATGTTATTGACATGAAACAGATTTAACTTTAAATCCTTAATGTTCAAGTTAGGAACCAGAGTGATGCACATGACACATTATGATACATTGAATCAACGTCATGTCATGCTTGAAAAGCCTAAAGACAAATCACAAAGTTACAGCAAATTTTGCTTATAAAAAAATATGGAACAATAAATATAGTTACAGCAAACTGAAGAAGAATATGTGAACTAGTCTATTTGGTATTAGAAAAACAAAAACATTTTGCAATATATTACTACTTACAGATAAAAACATATTAACTGAAAAAAAAAAACAAGAATATATACACTAAATGGTATGCAAACCAACCTAATAAGAAGAGTCAATGGTTTTTAGCATCAGACTTTTGAACATTGACAATAAGAAAACAAATATATACTGTGACAGCTGTTTTTGATGGATATTTGCAGCTGAGGATGCAATGATGCAGTAAGAACAAGTATAAGCAGACTAGATGGAAAATGCCAAAAAATGCCAATGCACAAATAAAATAAAAATTTGACTGTATATACAGATATATAAACATTCGACGACATTTGTAAGTATACATGAAATGTTAAGTTTTTTCACTTTAATTAAGATGTTTGTCTGACGGCCTGCCTGTAATACCCTGTGTATATGTATGTAACAAGCTTTTCAACTTGAAATATACCAAGTGTTGTGTTTTTCTTTAAATAAAACCTAACAATTTTGAGTTTTGCATTGTTATTGATGATGTAATTTCAAGGTGGAAATTATATTGTGAAAACTGATATGCCTGTGAAAAAATGTACATTTAATATCCATATGCAAATTATTGTAAATGCGGTTAAATGAGCTTTTCTATTTGTCAATTAATGTTGCACTTGCAGTAGATAAGTTACTTACGAAATATTATTTTATAATATTCAACAATACACATTGTATTAAAATGTAGAGCATGTATACTGAGAAATGTTGTCTAGTGTATATATACTATGAGGTGAGGTTTAACAGAGATAAATAACTTAATTGGCCATTTGTTTGTCCTTTTTTACAGGATAAAAAGTTGCTATTTATCGCCTTTTATGACCAGCCTCATCACAATGTCCGAGTTCACCCTATGATCCACTTCCACTTGTTCTGCAGATAAGATAGTGTTTTCAATTTCATCGCTATTTAGATCATTCATATTGTGTTGCGTCAAAAAGTGATCAACAACATCTGAAAAGACTACAAATTTCTGAATGCCATTGACAGTTTCCAATTGAACGTTCAATGTTCTGCTAAGGTTGCTTTTACAAAGTTTTTGTTTAGCTCCACAATTTTCACATTTCACCAACTGGCTGGAACCAACTGTAAGTTGCTTCTTACAGTTGAGGCACTTTGCAGCAACTTTCAAAGTGCAACACAACACGAGTGCTGTGATTGTGTTGACTGCAGCCGGCTCAGCTATATTTTCAGTGACGGGGAAAGAATCCACAGGTGAAAATTTTGATGCTGCCGTTGATCCCAATCTCAGTTGTCCCTTCAAGAGAATAAACATACTCAAAGTTTGCAAGCAGTTATAGGGAATGGCCATGAAAGTCACAACATATTTTGAGTGCAATATTTGGTGACACACAGGAGGAAAACTACCTATAAGTTGGCTTTATTTGTGCGATTGAGATCACACTTATTCCTGGTTGAACAGGGAAGTCAAGGGAAATTTCAGTGTTTACAAGGGGGGGAAAAGGATGCTATTTTAGATTGGGAGTGGGGCTGAATTATCGGCTTAAAAATCAGTTTGTGATAGGTCTGGTTAGTAATGACAGTGCATATATTATTATAATGATTAACATTTGTAATGAGTTAAAATATGACAATGAGGCCAAGTTCTGAACAAGATAGATTGTTTTTGTCACAAATGTGCAGGTCTTTAACACATGTACTTTGATGATGAAATGGTTCAACAAACAAAAGACATTTGAATTTGACTGTCTATGATGTAAGTAGTGCATGTAGAACTGTGAATTGAGATTAGTATGTTATCTTTGATTGTGTCTTTTATGTATGTTGATGAATACTAGTGTTTATGTATGAAGCTTTTTATACAAAGAAATACCTTGTAGTCTCTGGAATGTAGGTTCTCCATAAAGTAGAACCGCCCTTGTTCTACCGTGTGCATATGACGGCCCCATAGATTGACAGTTATGGAACCCGTGTTGTCTGCAACAACAATTGGCTGTACCTCACCTTCTCCATACTTTGTTGTGGCCAAAGTTGTAGTGGATGTTGAAATCACTTTGGCATTGATGGAACACTGAAAAAAAACAATGTTTATTTGATTGTTCATGAAAGAGACTTCCATTTCATGTGAAAAATGTTAAAAATTTTGTTCTTTAATACATAGTTTCCATGCAATGACAAATAACTGCAAATTTATACTGATGAACATTTTGTATTGATAGATGGATATAGACCTTTTAATTCTAACTGTTGACCAGTGGTGGTTTTGTGATGTGTACACATGTTGAAACTATAGCACTTTTTTCATCTAAGTTAAGGATTTCTGACGCAATTCTGTGATCCTGGAGTCAGTTCTATTGATTCTTAGTAGATACATTGGTAATTATACAGTATTTTAACAGGCTGATTAGGTTTAAAGGAGCCAAAAAGATCGAGTATGTTTTTAAAAACTTGAAAGAAGACAGAAACTTTTTTATTTGTATAGTCTAATAACAACTGTTTGTCAAAAATGTAGCTCATGATAAATGCTGGTAGTTTCCAATGATGCAAACGAAAACAGTTTCATCTACACATATGACCAGATTTGAAACTCGAAAAGGGTACTCTAATGACAGTCAACGATTGAACATTGCACCAGTGTTTGACATTTTTCTATGTTTAAAAATTTTGTGAATGTCATTGTGATTGGGTCAATCAACACATTAAATTTCAGACCTATTTGCAGAATAAGTTAAGACAAGTGGTTAAACAATTATCAGTGTTGTTTACTTTGGGCTTTTGGCAGCAATTATGTAGTTGCTAGTGCATTTTGTTGAAATTGAACATAAATAAATAAATAATTTTGACTCCTCGATTAAAACAAAAATTTTGACTGGACTGTTAAAGCCATGTGCATGTATTCATTATTAAATAGACTTATGGTCAATAAAAGTGCAACAAATGTCATAAAGTAGAATAAAAACTTTCTTTTTCAATCATGTAGCACACTAAACAGATTTACAATGTTCATTGGTTAAGTAAAAATGGATTATTTAGACGAAGAAGTAGAACGAGTTTAAAAGTTGTATCCGTTTGTGTAACAACGCTAGGTAAATTACCAGTGCTCCAGATAGGCTGGTATGTGAGTAAAATGCGTGGATTTTTTGGCCGATATGGATTGTTAAAAAATACAAGCCTGTATCAAATATGTGTCATCATCCCTGATACGTTGCACATTAAAAAAACAGCACATACTAACCAGTACCAATCTTTAGCGTCCAGCCAAAGTACAGGACTTGAAAATGACAAACCCTGGTTGGAATAATTTGTCAGCATTTAGGTTTAAACAACTCCTCAAATTAGTTTTCAGCAAAATCATTCATAGATGAAAATAATGCCATAATTCTAACAAAATAGACACAATCTTGTGAAATTTTGTCGTTTGATTACAGATCTAAAAATAGCCATGGAAGAAATTCAGTTAATGCTAATGTTGTACTTACAATTTACATACATGTACAGCGTAGTTCAACATTTTATTAATATTTTAAGTAAATGTTTAACACAGTCACAAGTATTATCAATTAATACTAATATTGAAGGTCCAGATTAAAAGTAATATGTTTGAGGCAGACTGTAAAAGCATGGATAACAGAAAAATCAAGAGAGTACCAAAGACTGAAAATGCTACATAAACCCAGACAATGAATTTATTATGAAAGTAAACCAAAACCACAATAGTTGTTGTTTAGGAGTTAAAATTTAAATTGCCAGACTTGTAAACTAGAGGTTGTGGGTTCGAATTCTGATGCTTTCTAAAGTCTGTTCCATGTTGTAATGATCCATGTTTATTGGTACCGGTTGAGTCCAACTTTTATCAGTACTGTACCAGCTGGCTAAAAAAATATCTGGAGCACGGAATTACTACATTTCATTTAAAATTACATGCTTGGTGTGGGTTAATTGTTGAAGAAGTAACCAAAAAATTAAATGAGTTGCATTCGTTGAGTGCACATGTCCTGAATGTAAAATGAAGTTTAAATATGAAAATTGTTGATAAATAAGGGTAAACACTTACATTTTTTAAGTGTTATTATAATTTTTGTTTTAACATATTACTGATTGTATTCGACATATGTATTTTGAAGAAATTTAAAGGTAAAAATACATTTAATCACTTGTTAATCTACATCTGACATCACATCAGAAGTGAAAAAAGATGTTGGGTCTTAAACAGGACTAGGTTCACACTAAACTGTGCTTAATCGTTACACCTCTCTAAAATCAAGCAAGCTAACCATATATAGCATTAATATTGTCTGTGCAGTAATGCCTGTGCAGTAATGCATATTGATTTCTGCTTGTTGGACAGCTTTGTAGCACACGATAACCGCCTAGTAAATTGGGACTTGCTTATTTCAAATTAAAACATGTTAAATGAAGGTTGTACATGATATTTGGTGATTAAACGTTCTTAAGAATTGTTTGTTTACATGATAAAGCACATAAAAAATTTGTTAACATCTACAAGATACTGCTTACAATTGCTGACGAATGTCCACATAATGTTTTTTTTTCGCTAAAACAGCATAAAAATTTGAAGAGGCACGAGTTGACCAATCTTTTGAGGAAGGGGGAGTTGACCAAAACCGGGACGAGTTGACTAGGGTTGGTAAGAGTTGACTGTAAATCTTAGTAACTTATCACATCCGAAAGTACGGTGGGGTTGACAATATTCGAGCAAATAGTCAATTTTAAAGATCAATACATATAGTATAACAGTGTTGAAGAAATACAATAACGTTGTCGGTTACTGGTGCAACTTACCATTATGTTAACTGTATTGATGTCTGCAATTGTCATAACCTGAGACTGTTGTTCTTGTCTTGTAGACCTTTGGAAGTCAAGTTGTCTAACAACAGTAACATTTGTTGTCCTTTTCACTACTATCTCTTTTGAATTTCCTTTCGGCGTTACGCAACATCCAACTAATTTGACTGGCGACTTTGATGTCTCTGCCGACTTGAAAGTGGGTTGTTTCTCCGGCGAAAAACTTACAAACCGAACAAATTCATTATGCTCGGTTTGTATACTTCCAGTGAAATAACGGGTATTGGATCTTGCAGCGGTTGTGACTGCGCTAACGTTGTGTACGTAACCGTACACTTGCTCATCATCGCTTTCAAACTTTCGTTTGGTCGCCATGTTTTGCGGAGAATGATGTCACTCACTCAGGCTCATTTGCGACTTTAGGCCAATTACAAATGTTGAATGTATCAACAAATTTAAGGGATCGCAAATGATTTTGAACATGTTATTTATTGAACAATAATTGTAAACAAAGAATGGTAGACTTTGTAAAGAACATTGGAATCGTATAAATGCAGCGCACTATTTTAACGGAGGCAAACTGCACTAATATTCATACGCATTTTGGCGCGAAAGCAGACTAAAGCATAAACTTACACCGTACCGATAAAAGGGTTGAACGACGTAGTTATTTCCCTTCGCGACATGATGCAGTTGAAAGCCGGCGGTGTTAGTCAGTTATGATTGAAGGGCGGTTTCAGCCATTACTATCAGGGTCGAGATCAACTAGTGATTTTTTTTATAAGAACACGCGTTTAAGGAATTGGCAACGGGGAGCTGAAGGCAGATATTTATTACAGAGAGTTGTACTTATCAGGCATTAAATTGTGACGAACTGTTTATATATCTAATAATTACAATTTGCTTAACATCTAAGGAAAGGGGTTTTGATTTCTCGTCATTCCTACTGATCCATGCATGCATTTGAAATCTAATAAGGCACTTTTCTACTGAATGAATTGTAGCTAATGACCTAATGAACTGTTTGATTCATTGATTCAATACCTATGTCAACTTTCCACAATTACATTTGACATAAAACCACAAACCTACAATCAAACCACACATAACAGTTGCAGTGTGCAAAATGTCGCGGAAAATGTATTAAGAGGAACTAGTGCAGATGCCATGAATCAAAATAACCGTAACTTAACATGTTATTATTTGTTTTACACAGAACTCGTCCAAATTAAATGTACACATACTACAAGTAATTTTGCAAATAATATTTAAACATGTTTAGTTTCAAAAATTTACGATTTCAAATTTATTATAGACAGTCTATGGGCTGACCAAATATGATATGTTTATCAAAGCACATTTTGACTTTAAAGAACATTAAGTTAATGGCACAGGTCAGTTACACATCCTATAATTGTCCATTCATGATGTCCCCATTATCATATTTGTGCGTTAAATTGTTTTATATCACAATTCCAATCTAGTGACCTAGTTATTGACGGTAATTGACCCAATATCGAACTTGACCTAGATTTTATAGAGATGATCATTCTGACCAAGTAACATTAAGATTAGGCTTAAGTTGTGACCTCTGTTGTGTTCACAAGGTTTTTCTACTAATTGACCTAGTGACCTAGTTATTGACCGCGAATGACCCAATATCGAACTTGACCTATATTGTTCTAGAGATGATCATTCTGACCAAGTTGAATTGAGATAAGCCTAAAATTGTGACCTCTATTGTGTTCACAAGGTTTTTCTACTAATATACCTAGTGACCTAGTTTTTGACCTGGGTTGACCCAATATGGAACTTGACCTAGCTTATGTTAAGATGATCATTCTGACCAAGTTTCATTAAGATTAGGCTAAAATTGTGACCTCTATTTTGTTCACAAGGTTTTTTTACTATCTGACCTAGTGACCTAGTTATTGACCGCGGATGACCCAATGTGGAACTTGACCTAGATTTTATAAAGATGATCAGTCTGACCAAGTTTTATAAAGATTAGGCTAAAATTGTGACCTCTATTGTGTTCATAAGGTTTTTCTAATATCTGACCTAGTGACCTAGTTATTGACTGCGGATGACCCAATATCGAACATGACCCAGATTTTATAGAGATGATCATTCTGACCAAGTTGCATTAACATTAGGCTAAAATTGTGACCTCTATTGTGTTCACAAGGTTTTTCTACTAAATGACCTATTGACCTAGTTATTGACGGTAAATGACCCAATATCGAACTTGACCTAGATTTTATAGAGATAATCATTCTGACCAAGTTACATTTAGATTAAGCTTAAGTTGTGACCTCTATTGTGTTCACAAGGTTTTTATACTAATTGACCTAGTGACCTAGTTATTGACCGCGAATGACCCAATATCGAACTTGACCTATATTTTTCTAGAGATGATCATTCTGACCAAGTTGAATTGAGTTAAGCCTAAAATTGTGACCTCTATTGTGTTCACAAGGTTTTTTCTACTAATTGACCTAGTGACCTAGTTTTTGACTGCGTATGACCCAATATCAAACTTGACCCAGATTTTATAGAGATGATCATTCTGACCAAGTTGCATTAAGATTAGCCTAAAATTGTGACCTCTATTGTGTTCACAAGGTTTTTGTACTAATTGACCTAGTGACCTAGTTATTGACCGCAGATGACCCAATATCAAACTTGACCTAGATTTTATAGAGATGATCATTCTGACCAAGTTGCATTGAGATTAGGCTAAAATTGTGACCTCTATTGTGTTCACAAGGTTTTTGTACTAATTGACCTAGTGACCTAGTTATTGACCGTGAATGACCCAATATCAAACTTGACCTACATTTTATAGCGATGATCATTCTGACCAAGTTGCATTGAGATTAGGCTAAAATTGTGACCTCTATTGTGTTCACAAGGTTTTTCTACTAATTGACCTAGTGACCTAGTTATTGACCGCGGATGACCCAATATCGAACTTGACCTAAATTTTATAGAGATGATCATTCTGACCAAGTTGCATTGAGATTAGGCTAAAATTGTGACCTCTAATGTGTTCACAAGGTATTTCTACTAATTGACCTACTGACCTAGTTTTTGACCCCAGATGACCCAATATCGAACTTGACCTAGATTGCATAGAGATGATCAGTCTTACCAAGTTTCATAAAGATTAGGTCAAAATTGTGACCTCTGTTGTGTTCACAAGGTTTTTCTAAAAATTGACCTAGTGACCTAGTTATTGACTGCGGATGACCCAATATCGAACTTGACCTAGATTTTATAGAGATGATTATTCTGACCAAGTTGCATTGAGATTAGGCTAAAATTGTGACCTCTATTGTGTTCACAAGGTTTTTGTACTAATTGACCTAGTGACCTAGTTGTTGACCGCGGATGACCCAATATCGAACTTGACCTACATTTTATAGAGATGATCATTCTGACCAAGTTGCATTGAGATTAGGCTAAAATTGTGACCTCTATTGTGTTCACAAGGTTTTTCTACTAATTGACCTAGTGACCTAGTTTTTGACCTGGGTTGACCCAATATGGAATTTGACCTAGCTTATGTTAAGATGATCATTCTGACCAAGTTTCATTAAGATAAGGCTAAAATTGTGACCTCTATTTTGTTCACAAGGTTTTTCTAATAATTGACCTAGTGACCTAGTTATTGACTGCGTATGACCCAATATCGAACTTTACCCAGATTTTATAGAGATGATCATTCTGACCAAGTTGCATTAAGATTAGCCTAAAATTGTGACCTCTATTGTGTTCACAAGGTTTTTGTACTAATTGACCTAGTGACCTAGTTATTGACCGCGGATGACCCAATATCGAACTTGACCTAGATTTTATAGAGATGATCATTCTGACTAATTTGCATTGAGATTAGGCTAAAATTGTGACCTCTATTGTGTTCACAAGGTTTTTCTACTAATTGACCTAGTGACCTAGTTATTGACTCCAGATGACCCAATATCGAACTTGACCTAGATTTCATAGAGATGATCAGTCTGACCAAGTTTCATAAAGATTAGGTCAAAATTGTGACCTCTGTTGTGTTCACAAGGTTTTTCTAATAATTGACCTAGTGACCTAGTTATTGACTGCGGTTGACCCAATATCGAACTTGACCTAGATTTTATAGAGATGATTATTCTGACCAAGTTGCATTGAGATTAGGCTAAAATTGTGACCTCTATTGTGTTCACAAGGTTTTTGTACTAATTGACCTAGTGACCTAGTTGTTGACCGCGGATGACCCAATATCGAACTTGACCTACATTTTATAGAGATGATCATTCTGACCAAGTTGCATTGAGATTAGGCTAAAATTGTGACCTCTATTGTGTTCACAAGGTTTTTCTACTAATTGACCTAGTGACCTAGTTTTTGACCTGGGTTGACCCAATATGGAACTTGACCTAGCTTATGTTAAGATGATCATTCTGACCAAGTTTCATTAAGATAAGGCTAAAATTGTGACCTCTATTTTGTTCACAAGGTTTTTCTAATAATTGACCTAGTGACCTAGTTATTGACTGCGTATGACCCAATATCGAACTTGACCCAGATTTTATAGAGATGATCATTCTGACCAAGTTGCATTAAGATTAGCCTAAAATTGTGACCTCTATTGTGTTCACAAGGTTTTTGTACTAATTGACCTAGTGACCTAGTTATTGACCGCGGATGACCCAATATCGAACTTGACCTAGATTTTATAAAGATGATCATTCTGACCAAGTTGCATTGAGATTAGGCTAAAATTGTGACCTCTATTGTGTTCACAAGGTTTTTGTACTAATTGACCTAGTGACCTAGTAATTGACCGTGAATGACCCAATATCAAACTTGACCTACATTTAACAGCGATGATCATTCTGACCAAATTGCATTGAGATTAGGCTAAAATTGTGACCTCTATTGTGTTCACAAGGTTTTTCTACTAATTGACCTAGTGACCTAGTTATTGACCGCGGATGACCCAATATCGAACTTGACCTAGATTTTATAGAGATAATCATTCTGACCAAGTTGCATTGAGATTAGGCTAAAATTGTGACCTCTATTGTGTTCACAAGGTTTTTGTACTAATTGACCTAGTGACCTAGTTGTTGACCGCGGATGACCCAATATCGAACTTGACCTACATTTTATAGAGATGATCATTCTGACCAAGTTGCATTGAGATTAGGCTAAAATTGTGACCTCTATTGTGTTCACGAGGTTTTTCTACTAATTGACCTAGTGACCTAGTTTTTGACCTGGGTTGACCCAATATGGAACTTGACCTAGCTTATGTTAAGATGATCATTCTGACCAAATTTCATTAAGATAAGGCTAAAATTGTGACCTCTATTTTGTTCACAAGGTTTTTCTAATAATTGACCTAGTGACCTAGTTATTGACTGCGTATGACCCAATATCGAACTTGACCCAGATTTTATAGAGATGATCATTCTGACCAAGTTGCATTGAGATTAGGCTAAAATTGTGACCTCTATTGTGTTCACGAGGTTTTTCTACTAATTGACCTAGTGACCTAGTTTTTGACCTGGGTTGACCCAATATGGAACTTGACCTAGCTTATGTTAAGATGATCATTCTGACCAAATTTCATTAAGATAAGGCTAAAATTGTGACCTCTATTGTGTTCACAAGGTTTTTCTACTAATTGACCTAGTGACCTAATTATTGACCGCGGATGACCCAATATCGAACTTGACCTAGATTTTATAGAGATGACCATTCTGACCAAGTTGCATTGAGATTAGGCTAAAATTGTGACCTCTATTGTGTTCACAAGCAATTGTGAACGGACGGACGGACGACGGACGAAGAGTGATCACAAAAGCTCACCTTGTCACTACGTGAGCTAAAAATTGAATGTGGAAATATTAATATAATCAGAACAGAATATCGATCTATATTCGAATGTCATGACAACATCAATATGACAACCATTTTTCAACCATCCTCAATGTTTAGGTATCGACCTTATTTCAACGTCGTTTCAACGTCGAAATGTCAACAATTTTTCAACGTTGAAGCTTCAACGTTGTTTCAACGTTGAAATATTGTTGATCGACGTTGTGACCAATATTCAACTATATTTCAACGTTGAAACAACGTTGTGTGCCTGCTGGGCAAGCACTTTCATTTTTTCAGCCATTTTGATTTTTCCCTCGTTTAAAACTAACCGCACATGTATCGATATTCTCCATTCGTGTAATCTATTGGTTGCTAAATATAAACTTTGGGTTAGGTGGCGCTGAATGTAACGTGATTTTCTAAACCGGAAGTATAGAAAGATAACACTTGAAGAAACTGTAAACATGCGATTTTGGTGGATTTCGAGGTTTTCAGAAGCTGAAGAAGGTAAATGTCATTATATATAAAAATATGTTTTGTTCTGACACCACGGCAAGTGCTACAACCCGTGTGCCAGCTGTAGATTAGAATAGTCCTTCAAAGAATAAGAAAAGATTCGCCCCCTTCTCGAATCGACCTGGCTTGTTTTACTCTTGATTCGCACCAGTTTTAATTTAGTTTTTCTCTTGTTGAAAAAGATTTAATCCTTATTAAGAACGAATTTATAATTGATCCGAGACATTTTTTTTCAGATTTTTTTTTAAAGTTTCCGCTTCTATCCGTTGCTATAACGATTACCCATCATGCAAATCTCAAGATGGCGGACCACTAAATAATGGAGACTTACTTTACGTGAATCTAGCTAAATAACAAGAAGATACATGGTAAATATATGTTTAAATGTCTTGGTAACAATCAAAAGAATAGATTTAAAACATGAGTGTGACAGTTCCTATGACCGAATCCATGAAAATACAAGGAAGAGTAATTCGGACATAAATTCGGATGTAAACATTAACTGTTATTTTGTTCATGACATTGTTGTACATGAATAAGATAATATAGTCATCTCAAAACTGTGACTATCATCCTTAGAAAATGAGTATCATGGGTAAGACTGGGTAAGTACAGAACATTTCAAAGTTATTTCATATAAGGCGTAAAAAAAAAAGTTATTGAAAAAAAAAGTTATCGCCTACCGACCCTATTTTTTGGGGGCATGTTAGTGGAAACAAACAACTTTTTTTACGCTTAAACACATAAATTGTTAAGTCAACATTTAAAATTTTCTAGTATAATTGTACAAACATCATGAACACCTGACATACTTAAATGCACTAAACCAGGGCGTTACAGTATACATATAAATGACATTTTAGGATATCTTGGATATCGAGAATAGGATCAGATTGTCCTTAATTCAGAATAACATTTTATGTTGATAAGATGGGTGTTCTAATGGAGTGACACATAATTGAATATAATGTAACATTTCACATTATTGACTTTTTATAATGCATTGTTCTTTATACAGGCAAATATGGCAGACAAAGAGGAAAGAAAGTTAAGCGCTTTCCAGAGGAATTCTGATGGAAAGTTTGTCAGCTTAATCTGTGATACCACACTGTCCTCGAAGCAACGGACCTTGCATCATCTGAACCTTGTGCATGATTTCAGTAAGTTTACATAGTTCAAACTCAGGCTCAGTGCAATTGCAATAATCAGTGACACTTGTGTACAAGGTGATCAGGTCCTCATGGTTAGCTTTTGTGATCGTATAATGTAATGGCATCTGTCTATTATTGATGTTTGACCTTGACCTTAAAATGAGCTTTATTGTGAAGGTCAAATTAATGAATTTTCATATATATTTTGAAATTAATTATTAATCATTTAGAGCCTCTTCTTGCATCAGTATCACTTAGTATAATATTCTCATCATCCTTTGTGATATAATACTTTATGCAAATCTAACATTATATCCAGTCGAGCGGTATAGGGCTATCATGGTCCTCTTGTAATAAAACCTTGTTTTTCCATTTGCTGTACAAATTTCATTTTACTTACAGGTCCTGCCAAGCCGGTCAATAAATTGTACAATGTAGACAGTTCCATCCCCATACCTAAAAGAACATTGATGCGAAAACGGAAGCTTATACATGAAGAAACTAACAAAGAAATAGGGCCGTCTCCAGCAAAACTCGTTAAAGATGAAACAAGTGTTGATTTATTTCCTAAGGAAAATTCTGGAAATGCTTGTGATGAAAATCTGGCAGATTTATCTGTTCAAGTGCAAGAAATATTTGATACAGCATCCAAATGTAGTATGTCAGATATTGACAGTGACTCTGTCCGTTCAAGTTCTTCTTCAGAAGTAGAAAATGATTCTCTAAATGATAGTGCTTTAGCTGATACAGACAGTGAAATTTCTGACCATGAACACTTAAGTACTGAAGACAGAAATATTCAAGAAAATGAACAGTTTTCATTTGGTTTAGCAGCTTACATACTTCGCTATAACTGTTCTAAAGCATCTTCTGAATCATTGATATCATTAGTGAAAGCATTTTATTCCAACTCAGATGTAACGAAAGACCTGACTTACAACACAATATTTCTAGAAGTTGGGCATTCAAAGTATAAAGTTATTCATTACTGTCAGATCTGTTTAAATAATTTTCCAGATGATGTTGATATATTCAATTGTTCAACTGAATCATGTATTGGACTTCGATACATAGGAGATGTGACAAAACAGATTGATCCAAAACGCAAGCCGAATGCTTTCTTTATTATTTGTGATGTTGCCTGGCAGTTGAAACTGTTACTTGAAAGGGATGGTATATTGCAAGAAATATTGAGAAATAAAACTAAAGCTAAGGATGTTAGCACATCAATGTCGGACATATATCAAGGAACAGCATATCAGAGCATGTGCAAGGATGGCAACTTTTCCAGTTTGTATAATTTAAGTGGAATTTTAAACACAGATGGGATACCACTCTACAGTTCAAGCATAGTAAAGATTTGGCCAGTTTATGTTTCAGTGAATGAACTTTCAATATTTAATAGAATTTCTAGAGGAAACACACTTCTAGCTGGCATTTGGCAAGGCACTGGGAACCCTCCCTTTCTTCAGTACCTTTTATCAATTGCAGAAAAACTTACAAGTGTTTATGAAACTGGTGTACAAGTTGTAACAAATGATGGTATGAAAGTTGTAAAATTGTGTGTTTGTTTAGCAACAATGGATCTGCAGGCAAAAGCGTATGCTACTTCTATGACTATGCATAATGGTGCTTTTGGGTGTATTACATGTGAAGAGCAAGGGGAAACCGTCAAACAAGGGAAGGGATATAGCAGATGTTACCCCTACAGATCACCGGATCAAAGGCCAGATGTCAGAGACTCTGATGATATAAAATTAGTCAAGAGTCCAGCAGCAACATCAGGTAAAAGAATTAAAGGGATTGAGGGACCATCAGCATTTATAGCAATGCCCTGGTTTGATATGGTTAACGGAATGACCCGTGATTATATGCATAGTGTTCTTATGGGTGTTTGTAAGCACTTACTTTATTTATGGGTTTCACCTACACAGTCTGGAAAACCTTATTTCGTTGGAAAGTCATTGAAACTCATCAGTAAAAGACTGAAAAAATAACACCACCAAGTTTCATTCAGCGACTGCCCAGAGATCTTGAAAATCATTATTGTCACTTAAAAGCCACTGAGCTACAGACCTGGCTTTTGTTTTATGCGTATCCATGTTTACAGGGCATTTTAGAGAACAAATATTTAAGACATTTTTGTTCATTGTCAGAAGGCATTCATATTTTGCTGGGAGATTCCATCACCCCAGGTGAGCTCGCTCGTGCTGAAAAATTGCTTGATGATTTTTACAAAACATTTACTGATCTTTACAGTCCAGGTTCATCCGGCTTGAATGTTCATAACATCGGTGCCCATCCTGTGTATTATGTTAGGCAATGGGGTCCATTGTTTTGTTGGAGTTGTTTTGGATTTGAGGACAACAATGCAGAAGTTCTGAAATCAGTCCATGGAACTGGCGATGTTACTCGCCAGATAATAAACTACAAGTTTACAGATTTGTATATCAGAACTAAAAGTACTGAAATGATTGCTGATGCGAACCCTGTTTGGTTAGATTTTCTATCAAGAGTTTGTCCAAATAATACTGGTCAACTTAAGTCAGGTGATGAAAAACCCTCTGCCACTGAATATTCAAAAGGAAATTTTGCATCAAAAGAAGAACAATGCTATGTTCTTGCTAAGATTGGTTTGAACAATGTAAAAGATTATAGAATAACACACAGAATATTACGACAAGGAAACTTCCTTTATTCTGAAAAGTACAAACGAATGAAAAGACGAAACTGTTACTCTGTTTTGTGCCTGGATGGTGTGATATTAGCTATATCATATTTCATAGAAAATATTGTGGATGAGAAGTTGTTTGCTGTTGGACATATATGTACAATAACAGAACCTGTACATCCTTTTTGTAACGTTGGATACCATCTGTTAAGAATGAAAACTGAAGAGGATGTTCATGTTGTTCTTGTATATAAGATAATTGAAGGAGTATTTGTTATTCAAACTAAAAATACATATTTTAATGTTAGTCGTGTTCCAAATTTGTATGGTAGATCTGTTTTCAAGTGACAGGCGTATTTTAGATTGCATCATTTGAATCGCAGTTTGAGACAGTAAAATATAAGTATAATATTACAAAATACAACTTTAATGTGACATTTAGTGTTAATTATTATAGGCACAATCCCTGTGGTAGAGTGATTTACGGGTCGCTTCTTCAAATCTGTCTTTCATAATAGATACTAAAATGATATGTTAACTAAAAAGTGATTTTGGATACCAATAAATTCAGATTCTTGAATAGGTGTTCAATTTCATGAAAATATCTTCTATTCCAAGATATTTTCCTTTGTTTTAATAAATATTTATATAAGTTTAAGTAGTATTTTCAGTAACTCTTGTCTGCCAAAAATGGTGGATGGCGAGTTTGAGCTCTGCTTTGCAACCATTACCTTCATTATGGGAAAGTTGGTAATTCTTAACTGAGTTTTATTTTTTACTTGCGCCGAACCGAAGTTCAGCGGCCTGTATGGAATGATATTTTATTTTGCCTGTTGTATATTTGTAACTGGTAGGAACATAATTATGTGATTTTTGTACCTAAACTTTTAGCTTACCTAGTAATTTAGCTTTTATGGCTTTTATGTACAGGGTAATATATCCCACTATCAATTTACACCTCATATTGTGGTACATAATCCCCGGCTTCTGACATTAAGATCCCATCTTAATTTACCATTTTAATTAATTTTGCTACATGTACTTCCTCCCAGTGCCCTTTGATGCTTTATATCAATGCTTATCTTGTATTCCGATAAATGCTGTAAAATTGTTGAAAATGGGGACGATATGTTTAACCTCCATTTATGGCCTAGCAGATGGATTCTAGGATAATAATCCAGGAGATGCTGAATCATGCTCTGAGGTGTCTGAAAAATTTGTTATATTCAAAATTCAGTCATGTTTAAACATGTTTGCTTTCCTATAAAAAAAATTGTAAACAAAACAACTATCGACTTTGAATTTATCATGTTCAGCCATGTTTGATCATGATTATTCTCTAAGTAATGGGTCAATGTGTCAGTACTTATTAAAGCGTTTAAGGCTATTTTTACACAAAGTTGAAATGTATGGATACTTTATTATCCAAAAGAATAACTTATTTGATGAAAGTAACAAGAAAAAAGAGAGATTCGTTTGATTATTTTTTTTATAAATTTACCTCTCCCTGAAAGACATTATAATATTAGTTGAAATAAATACAGATGTTTTATTGAACAAATTGTAATTTTCATCCACAATCATGTTTGATGGTCAAACATGTTTATAAGGCATGATTGACCAACGTGATCAATGAGGCAAAAAACATGTTTGTACACATCTTAACATGTTTAATCATATAACATGATTTCTTTTGCGCTATGGTAATATGTCAATTTATTTGTTTTGTAAATGTGTTAATTGTTGTTTGTACTGTCAACACTATTTTAACATAGTTATGATTGTAAGCCTTCATGTACTGTTTTTTCATTGTTATAATCATCTTCTCCATAAGTAATGTCAGTGATTATCAAAATGATACAGCATCAAATTCATGTATAATCATTTTTAAAGGGACTCGTTCATGTTTTTTAGGGTTAGACATTGATTTTTTTATTTCGTATGGAATGTGAACAAAATGCTTGTAGCAATGATAAAACACTACAAAAGTTCAAATAAGCTCTGAAAATATGATAAAAATGATATAAAATGATTTATTTTGCCAAAGTCAGGCTATTAAAATTAAATAATTTTAGGCTTAGATTTACTATTAAAATGTTGTTTATATGATTATAGCACTTGCTTTTTAGTCTTTCTTCATAAAAGTTCGTAAAATAATTCAATTTCAACAATTTGAAGATTAATAATCTATGAACAGTCCCTTTCTGATAATGATTGCTACTATTGTGTTGTTGTTTTTCAAGTTGATCTTTATGTAAAATGTCAATTTAAAGTCAAATTTTAAATTCACACAAATCAAATTTTCACTTATTTCACAGAAAGATATGTTTTACCTTTGTCTTTTTCACTTGATAATAATGATACATCTATTGAATTCAAATATTAGCACAAACACTTCATGTTATTGAGATGCACACTTTCTATTTTGTATTGAATAACTAATAAAATCCCTAGAATTACATTTTATTTCTTTTGATTGCTTTTACTTCAATACATACTGCAAAAATGGTGCCATCATCAATGCAAAAAAAACTAGGTGCAACCACACCTGTGAAATAACCATGGTTAAAACATGATTGACCATGTTTCATACATGATCAACCATGTTTGAAAAACGGGGTTGACCGTGTGTGGACCATGGATGAACCATGGTCAAACATGATTCATGCCGTGGTATATTGCCGCCTTTCTGGGCATGGTCAACCATGAAAAAAGACTGACCATGTTTATCCATGTAACAAAGTCACCTAATGACCGTGGTCAAACATGTTTTGACCAAGGTTGTGGTATATTGCCGCCCCAGAAAACAAGGTCAAACATGTTCGACTTTGTGTTGACCATGGTCAAACATGTGTTGACCATGGTCGAACAAGTTTTGACCCATACAGCTGTGGCTGCCATAAAGACCATGTTCAAACATGTTTGTACTGTGGTGTATTCGGGCCTTGACAAGTTAGGAAAGGTGGACAGACATCAAACAATCTCAAAATCTCACAATATGCTCATGAGAAAACAAATGAATGTCACAAAGATATACTCGGGACCACTTCTAACAGAATAAAACAGAACAACAATTTAGCTTTATTACGGTGCCTTTCAGCCGAACAAGAAAACAATTCAAACCCTGGTATACAGACCTTTCTTGTGAATATTATGATTCACCATGATAAAAGGGACCTTAACCCTTAGACCTCTCAACACAACTATATATACATTACATTTACAAACAATGTAGACCCAGATCAGATGACTCCTATAAATCAAGGGCAAAATATGCGAAAAGGATTAGAACATTTTAACAAATGACCATGAATGATTCTTGAACAGTGTGCAAGAACCGTACTTGAACTACTCTTAAAGTGTGCAGGAACAATTCAAGTACATTTTAAGAAATGTTAAATTGGACAAATTTCAAGAACAGTTAGTTCTTAAAATGTAACAGTTCCAGTTCCAGAACCGCATTTTAGGAACAGATCTTGAACAATTGTTCCTACAATATAGTTCTTAAACTGAAACTGTTACATTTCAAGAACTTGAATTGTTCCTGCACACTTAAAGAGTAGTAAAAGTACAGTTCTTGAACAGTTCAAGAACAATTCATGCACATTTCTTAAAATGTTCTTATTATTTTCTAGTGGTTCTTGTACACTTTAAGAATAGATCAAGTACGGATCAAGAAATGTTCTTGCATGGATTAAAATCTTGAAATCTACCCAGTACATTCCTGACTAGATGTGATAACAATTGTTAAACGATTACAATTGAGGACGGACCACGGATCAAATGTTATTTGAAAAGCTGAGCCACAAATTAAGCACATTTCAAGTATATTAGAAGTATATTTGAAGCTCTCTGGTAGAGTATATAAGAAGCACCATCGCAGCCCCTACTTCATACATGCTTCAGAATATTTGATGAGAAATGCAGATGCTAACACATATCGAAAAGTACCTTTGAAGCACGGTTTGAATTATGCAAATTATGCTTCAAAAGTACTTCTTGAAGGTACCTTTGAAGTACATCTTCAAAGTACATTTGAAGCACACATGAAATGTATTCAGTGTATTAAGTGAAGCACACTTAAAGCCCCATAGGAAGCACAGATAAAGTGTCAATGGCAGAAGTACCACTGAAGCTCCTCTTTGAAGCATACTGGAAGCGCATTTATGAAGCACACTTAAAAGTCCCACAAGAAGCGCAGATTAAGTCTCACTTGAAGAAGCACCATTGAAGCTCCTCCAAAAAACTTGAAACTGGATCTTTAAACATTTCATGAAGCACATTTAAAGCACATAAGCTGCACATGTGAAGCCTATCTGAAGTTTAAATAAGAGGACCATGAATTATTCACCTAACCTTATTCTAGCGTCAAGCGTGTGCTTTTAAAGAAAAACATGAACTATTCATGAATGACAATTTGGACAAATCATGTTCATGAACTCCCACTTTAATAGTTAATGAACTTGACAGTTCATGATTTTTTCAAAATGTCATTTGTGAATAGTTAATGTTATTCGCCACACGTCCATTTATAACAGTTTTAATTTTTAATGACATTTGACACAATTAGAAAGGAGTCATTGAATTCTCATTGCAGTCCTTGACATTTACATCTAGTCTCTGTAGACAGGTCCGTTTTCCTTAAATACACTTGATGAGGAAACGAATCTGCATAAGCTTTTTTGCAGTCATTCTTCTCGTGCTTGTTGTTGTTGAAGTGTTCTTTCCTTAACTCTGGAAGCTTTTGTCTGAGACTTTGACATCCATCTTCCAACCTGAAAAATATTTCTTTTTTTATTTGTACTGCCAATATTTTCCAATAACTAACGGCCAGTTGGTTATCAAATCAGTGCGAATTAAGATTTCGATTTCGCAGGTATATAAATTTATGATAGCTTATTGTATTTGTTTAAACTAAAGTGCTCAAATTTATTGAGTCTGATTTTTTAAAAATATTTTCAAAGTGTTACAAATAAAATCCACTCCACACATCCACCATATTGTTTTCAAAATCAGAATGAAAATCTTACCATGTGCATCGAAAAAAAGTCTACTCACTGATAGATTTAGCAATTTACAGCTTTGAATGTTTTTCTCCTTCACTGGTTGATTCTTTTGTGGACTAATGATTTCTTGGTTAGCTCCTTTAGGCCGGCTAAAATAGACAACACAACATTTCAGGCACTAAACTATAATTTGCTTGCATAGTGGTTATTTAAAAGGTCAAGGGTCAGCAGCGATGCAAAAGCCCATTGAAGGACCAAAATTTAAAATGTTAAAAAAATCAATTTCTACTTAGTTTTGAGGTTCAATATTTCACAAGCATGATTCATACCCATTTATCCATTGCAACATGAAAATCTTACCATGTGCTTTAAAAATAGTCTACTCACTGATGGATTTGGCAATTTGCAGCTTTGAATGTTTTTCTCCTTCCCTGGTTGATTCTTTTGTGGACTGATGATTTCTTTGTTAGCTCATTTAGGCCGGCTAAAATAGACGAAACAACATTTCAGACACTTAGCTATAATTTGATGCAAAAGACCAACATTTAATTGTAAATATTCTATTGTAAAATTAACTCCTTACTTCACCAAAACATGTTGCCAATAATATATGTTTTACTCCCCTAAAAGATCGTTCCTCAAAACTATATAAGGACTTTTTAAACGACAAAAATAGCCTACATACATTAAGAAACAAATATAATAGCTGTTAAAATATATAACAATGAAGTATTAGCTGTACGCTAAGTCACAAACATTCATTAAACTGTGTTTCTACAAAAACGTATTTTGTACGTTTGTCGCGAAAATGTATTGCAACAAAACATATTTGCTCATTACTTTAAAATGTTGCTATATTATTTTAAACAATAATGTTAGCGTAAAAGATCATAATAAAAGTAATTGAATTATACCCCTAACTTTGCTTGAACTTACCTTTAATAAACGAAACAACACTTCAGTTTATTTGGCGCATTATTTCGACAAACATTCTCCACTTTGCGGCAGGCTTTCTTCCGGTTTATTTCCGGGTTATAACGAAGTGTAATAACAGCGATAAATACGGACTAATTATCGTTCCAGGTTTGTTATAATTTATTTATTTATATTAGATTTGTCATTTTAATGAGTTTATATTACATTTTTGTGATATTATTTGAATGTCATTTGTTATTTGAGCTATAAATCGCTTGACCTGGACACTTAGTTCTGGTGGGTGGGGTAGATGGTTCAGAAAAGACTGCGGTACTATTCTTATTGGAGTATTATTAACAACAAATAATTCTCATCTATTCTAAAATATTTGTTTGAAAATTAATACAAATAATACATTAGTCTGTTTTACTATCTGACCGTCATAATCTATTATAAGGAATCTGTATGTACATGACCAGGTATAACTAATAGTCTTATGAATGAACATATATAAATCATTATCAATATAAATTATGATATTTATACTGCTTTGTGTATTTTATTACTATGTTATAAACATTTTACTTAGAAAGAGTAATTATGTCATGCTGTCACTTGTGTAGTCTTCTGAATGATTTGTTACTAGTTAGTTATGTTTAAATATTATGATGGCCACCGGACTAGTCACATACACCCAGGCCTGGACTTAAATTGGTGTCCAGATTGTCTTAAACCCCATCCATAAATAAGTTTGAGAGTTATTTACTTTTTTTATAAAAAATATACTTTTAAGTTCCATTCCTTTCTTTACAGATATGATTCAAATATGCTGATGTTATCTTCTGAGATCATTACTTTCAATGAAGAACATCACTACAATTGGTTTGACTGCTAGATTGGTAGCAACGTGATGGACAGCTAGTACCTGTTGAAACACTATTGTTGGTTGGGCATCTATTGCTTACTGGACCGCTATATTGGATGGACCATACGTGTTGGTTGAACAATTATAAATGGTTGGACCGGAAGTGATGGTTGGACCACCAGTGTTGTTTGGACTACTTGTTGGACAGAATGTGTGATGGACAACTAGTGTTATTTGAATCACTGTTGGATAGACAGTTATTGTTTATTGGACAGCTATAATCAGTTGATTTCCAGGTTTGGTTGAACAATATTTAATGGAATTAAATGCGTAACCGTTAGAATATAGCTACGTTAGAATATGACTATTTTGTAAATATTTGAGAGACAATCGATTACAAGCAGAGATCTCAGAGATCATGGTCCATCTAATTTTAAATTTACTTGAAAGATCTTTATTTTGACCTTCTTGTTCTTTAATACAGTGCTCAGGTTTGTAAATGTAGGACCATCTATTGCAGTTAACGATAGACACCTGTACATGTATAAATTGTACATATGTACTTTATTTTAAATTTAGAGATGTGGAAATATTTTTCAGATTTTGTATTTAACAATGTAAAATCTTTATCAAATTAAATTTTTAATGTTTCAAATATGATTGTCTTTTTAAAAAATGTATTTTCACTGTTACTAATACTGCCAAGTCACCAGATATGAAATGACTTATTTATAACAACTTTGACAGAGTATCAAAAGCACATTTGAAGCTCCTTAAAGACATGTCCTAGCTGTATTTAATTGCTAAGTTGCAGAAGCACAAATGAAGTATCAGCTGATCTTTTAAACAAAAACATAAAGTGAGAGAAGTAGCAATCAAAAATAAATATTGGACAGTCATCATCCCAGTATATTGTTTCATATTTAAAGTTTCATGAAATTCTACCAGCTTGTTACCGAGAAATGGCTGTAAATGTGGGTCTACTTTGCTTGGAAAGGTCTTAAAACATGTTTATATTAATAAAAGGGTTAAGGATGTGTTAAATAAACTCTGTAGTAAATCAAAACCAAAATGATCCATGTTTCAGAATCATTCATGGTCAGTGTTGACCATGAACCATGGATGATCAGAGATTTTAGTAAAAATACTCATTTCTCATGTAAACCCATTTATGTTTTTGCAACACACATTCTCTGGTGCATAACTTAGTATGTTTAAAATAAATCATATTTGTTTTTAATTAACCTTTCATTTCAGTTGTTTATTCAACATCAAATGAAATTGTTATTGACTATGAATGACCATGATTCATGGTCACTACACTGATGGAAATTGACTGAGCAAAAAAACAAAACTTTTTATTATCTACTGATTTGACCATGGTTTGACAGTGATACTGATTTGACCATGGCTTGACAGTGGTCAGACCATGGTCAAAACACAGTTGACCATGGTCATAAAAATCATTGTCAAAAGTTTTGAAATCATCATTGACAACCATGGTTTGACCATGTTCATTCATGTTTGACCATGGATCATGGATATATTTACACAGGGGCACTACCCTTGACAATATTTTTAGTTTTTGTTGTTTACCATATACAGAGGAACATAACCTGCCTACAAACTATGATATCTTGGATTCAATCCTAAACTACTTTTGTGATTTTCCACATCAACACTCAGTAATGTTGACTGAGGAAACAAGACAGTTTATATTCCAAACATTATGTCCATAAGTATTTTACTGTATATATACATATCAAATTAATAAATTCACAAGTGAACAAGAACTCAAAACAAAAATCACATTACATAAATACTGTAAGAGAAACATCATTCAACAAATTACAAAATCAAAGTATTTTTTTAAGTTAACAATGTTTTAAAAAAAGAACCTCAAATGTCTGTTCATTACAATTCAAACAGTTGAAATTGTTCAAAATATTTATAAAAGAAAAAAATAACAGTTCAATGTTATGAATTTAAAAACCAAAAGTTCATTAAAAATGGAATGGTTAGCATTTTGACACTTGTGAAGACAAAAATAACAATAATTGTTTTGGATGACTAACTAACACAGCCAGGGTATTTATATTGAAATCTGGCAATGAGGGCTGCTCTTGCCTTCTGGGCATTGGGGTCAACTGGCTAAAAGTATGGTGGTGCATTTCCTGGTGCAACTTGAATCTGTCCATCAAACTGCACCCCTCCATCAATGCACATGTTGTGTAGCAAACTTCTCTGGGGTGATCTGCAAAAATCCTGTTTTATTAAGGCATCTGTTTCAAAATAAATGAGATGTTGTTTAAATGATGTTGTTTAAATATAGAAAAAATATATTCATTGGAAAAGAACATATAACAGATGAAATGCCTTATGGCTTTCTATAATATGCTTTCAGGTGAACTAAAGAATTTTATCAGAGAAATATATTTTTATAGGATATTTTACTATTTGAATGTTTATAATACAATTCCACTACATTACATAAGAATTAAAACTATTGGTACAAAATTTCAAGGGAGCGATAAAATTATAATATTCAACGGACTTGATAACTAGCTTTCCATTATGATTATGTTACACTGAACAGGAATGGTTTATAAAAAATATGTTGAACATAAAAATAGCCTGCCTATTCCACAAGTTTAAATGTAATTCATTGAAAGACTGTATGTCAATTCTTAACTGAAAAGAGTTATTTAATTCATTTCATGAATAAGAATGTTCCTAATTGTCTAAATTGGCTTTGCTTTTTATAGGTGTTAAAACATTTTAGGTATAAAACACATTTAGTTAGACTGTCATAAAGTTGAATACATTGCTGAAAGAAGACACTGGAATGTGCACATTAACATTGTCATTGTTGCTCACAAAACAGTATCCAAAACTTAAAAGTGGAACCCATCCAGGGTATTTATGTTAACTTAAATTATTATTTTCTATGAAATATTTATGATTAAAATACACTGCCCATGCTTAGAGCCTATCTTTTCTTGATGAGAAAGAACATAATTAGTAGGAAAATGTATAGGATTTTTCAAGATCCCATATCCGATATTAAATTAATTTATATATATTTCAAATGTCTGTTAAAACAAGTTTGATACATCTTTAAAATTTCATTTTCATGCAACACCAAATAAATTAATTGAACTCATTAAATGATCAACATGAAGTTTTACTTACTTGCCAAACAGATAGTATCATACACATACAGAGCTTCTGGAGACGCCATGAACAAGTCCACCCTCACTTTAGAATTCCCCTTTCGCCAAGAACTGCAGCGCTATGAGGAGCTACCGGTACAACAAAGAACCAAACAATTTGATATAATATTACACTTCTTTTTGAAACATACATATACAGTATTGTTTATTTCAGTTAAAGATATTCAATAAGTTCCACCAAAAGAAATGTTTCACAAGTGACTTTGCTACAAATGAAATATTTACTTTTCGTTGTCACAAGATGATGAGTTATATTGCAATCTTACACTGAAAAAAAGTTTTTGTTTATTTTTTGCGTATTTATAGCTTACCGGATAGCCACATTAAATTATAGCCAAATGACATCATACTGGTAACTAAATTAAACAGCTTTGTTGCATTTCCTTCCTGGCATTTATTGTTTGTATTTATGTATCATGTATATTTAAAATATAAGTTATAACTGTAAATTTTGGAATGGAAGGAGAATATGATGTTGATTACAGATGTTGGAAGTATTCAAGGCACCAACGATTGAGTAGCAACAAAGTTGTCGGAAAAATAGCGCAATTATAAGCAAACACCGTACCTGAGTGACATCATTTAGATCAATTTCCAGTAAAATGAGAGCCAAGACTACAATATTTCCAGTACACTGCACATTTCAGATTTGTAGATTATAAGTTGCAAAATAATGAATGTCATGCAATATCACATATTGGGGATTAAATGCCACCCAAAAGGAATGAAGCACAAACACTATTACAAACAACTTTGTTTTAAATCTCAGACACTCGTTTCCTTCCATCCGGATAGAGAGAATATTCGGATAATAATTTAAATTTCACACTACGTTGATACAAACAATCCACACTATCACAGTCTTTCTAAACACGTTTAAACCACGATTTAATATCTACGATGTGCTCCACCGATGCCTTTGTTTTCAAATCAGTTGGAAAAGCAAGTTATGTGAAAGTTTGTAAAACAACACTTTCAAGCGTTGACACACCCAAGGTGAAGGTCAGTACTGAGAAAGGGATGCTATCGTGAAAGAACATAGGCTATTGAAACGAGCTATAGAAACGAGCAGTTTTCCATCAACTCGTCAAATATAAACAGTTTTTACCTTTACCATCGCTTGAATGGCATGACTTCGCATTGTTCTTGGTTTTATGTCGTCCTCAATGAGGTCGTGCAAATCAATTATTTGCTACCTGGATAGTCTGTACTTCACTTTGACTTCATTATCATTCAAATTATTTAACAAATCAACTCTATCCCGAAAACTACGCGGCTGGCGACGTCGGAGATTTCTTTCGTCGGCCATATTTACGCTATGTGGAACAAACTTACGGATGCCTTTTTTAAACGTAGTTTTACGCAAAAACTTACGTGCATACGTACGTACGAACTATTTAGTAAAACGCAGTTACGCTAAAAATTTGTGCGTACGCACAAACTTACGAAAATATTGGAGTTACGCTTACGTTAGTAAAACGGGGCCCTGAAGGGGCATGAAAACCAAATCAGCATTGACTCAGCATTGAGTAGTTATCATCTGTGCTCACACTTCAAGTACAGTACAAACGCATGGGAACAGACCAAATTCAAATGTTGAAGAGTGAACAATTATTGTGAAAAAATCTAAATGTTAGATTACCAATGACAAAATAAAAGAGATAGACATCAAATTACCCACAGAGATTGTTCATATGTTATACTATAAAAAAAGACATTAGTTGAGAACTTTCACTCTAATGTTTTTGGAGGGGCATTACCGCTCACTTAGTGTTCTTGTTTTTTTATATATTTTAGTTTAAAAGTACACTCATTTTTTTAAACTCTGTATTCTGAGTTAGTATCATAAGTGAAATTCATTTATTTGAAAGAGTACATTATATGAATAAGTCCAATTAAGCTTTATAAATGTTTACAAGAAAAAGGTTGATTTTTAAGCATTTTATTAGCTATAAAACTGTATGGTTACATGACATAATGTATATTTTCTTTAAAACTGGACGGTAAACTATCATAAATTGACTTTTAACTTGTGCAATAGACATCATAGATAATAATTAAAATGATTTCAGCAGCTTGCCTTATTTTTATCTAATTTTTATGAATTTTATAAAACTGCAATATATATTCAAACATCGAAATACTGCTCTGTTTCGAAGATTCACAAGATCAATCAAAATGATTTTTTTCCATGTGTATCAATAATGTGTTCGTTTGAACTTTAGTTTTCTGTTAACTGAAGTTTATTTTACCAGAAACTGTTGTGTTTATTTTATAATATCTGATAATGCGAAAAAAAAAATATAGACAAAATATTTACTTGTCGCTCTTTGTAACCCTTGGAGTTTGGGGTGGGTGTAATCAAACATAAATAACTTTTTTAATTCACGGTAAAAAATCTTCAAAATTTGGATAAAAGTCCCATAGTGTACATTGATTATAACTATGTTGTCGGTTAAAGCTTTTATAAAAGTGTGTATTACGCGGCTAATACCTTAACTAAAAATATATATGTATATTAAATTGTCTTTACCGTTCTTTCTTTGATAATGTTTACTTAAAAGCAAGGTAAAAAAATGAATTTTAAATCTGTCAACAAGTCTGTTTAACAACATGCATTAACAAAGTGAACATTGGAAATATGTTTTTATGCATTAAATATTTTATCATTTTTCATTTCGTTTTCCACGCTTGTACTGAATTACACAACCTGTGCAAAACAAGGTGTATCCAACTTAAATTGTCGACAAACAAGACGACGGGATTGGCAATATTTGCAATGATGACCCGAGGCCACAATACCAAATTCTCGGTTTGCGATGAGGGTTGGATGACTGTAAAGAGCTGGTCCCACTATCACAAAAACACTCAATCTCAACATTTCTTACCATAAATCATCAAAAGGTATTAACAACATAAGTTTTTTACACATTTTAAGAACGCATTTATCATTGAATATGTTGATCAAAACCTTTGGTTAAGATTCCTACAAAAAATATTCTACAATTAAAATAGTGTCTGAGTACAACCCATTATTTTTTAAACTCGAAGTATATTTTTAGCCATATAATTATTTTTTCTTTGAAATATTGACATTTTTGTTTATCAACACATTCCATTAAGAAATAACATTTTCAATAAGTATAAAACATGCAAGATTTTGAATCATACTATGCTTTTATATGGTAAAATGAGTTGAGTCTGAGATTGAGATTTGACTTAAGTATTTTCGTGATAATAGGGCCAGGTACCGGTCTATTCCTCACGAATAAGTGATGATGAAGTTACCGCACTTTCACTTTGGATAATTGCTGTACTTTGGGGAAGTCTGAAATGCAGCATTTATGTATCCAGATATGTGTTTTAAGAACAAGTATTCACTTGTATAAAAACTTTGTTTAACAGATTCCGTTTATTAATGTGTTCA
The DNA here is from genome assembly GCF_026914265.1 of Mya arenaria. NCBI lineage: Eukaryota > Metazoa > Mollusca > Bivalvia > Myida > Myidae > Mya > Mya arenaria. The sequence goes on from NC_069122.1 coordinate 29,648,887, forward strand.
GTGATTTCTGACTTCATTTTTAACACTTCACGATGTGTCAGGATCAAGCTTGTATCTTCTTTTTTTCTCTAAATTTCTTTCAGATACTTCTCTATGAATAAATGCTCTTCATATCATACTTTTTTTGTTTTTCAGCTCAATATCATTTCTTATTATGGAACAAAAACACATTTAATTTTATACTTTGGTGTAGATATATAATGTAGATAACAAACTTCATGCTATTTTACATGGAAAGAGGAAATGATGTGTTTTGTGTCAATTCTACGGCCAATTATCGTGCAACTTTTGATAAACAAAAACAAAACCTTTGTCATTCAAGTTCTTCTTTAACAAATTTTGCACGAGTAAAATGTTATATTTTCATCTATAACCATTGGAAAGGGGTACATTGTCAAGATTGAGTTGTCATTTAATCTATCTTACACTTAGTCAGTGATTCCATAAGATCGAGGGTCCGCCGCCCTTGGCTGCTCTGTTTTCAAGGCGACTGTCGAAGCAATTTCACTTTAACTAAATACTTGTGAGGATAAAATGTTTTCTTACATATTTCTTATCATGTTATATGGAATACAGAATATAAAGACGAAAAACCAAGGGACCAAATCATTTGGTGGAATGAGTAAACTTGGAAGTCAAACAAACACACATGAATATTTTTTGTATCCAACGGAGCATTTTATTCAAACTCTGCAAGGAAATCAATTAGGGATGTGCTACACTTACCATTAAATACATCTCAGCATTGATATATTTAATTACAATTGCAAAATATTTTATTACAAAATTTTACAGACAATTAGTACAAAACATTAAAATGATGATAAATGGATTGGAAAACAAGTTGAATAACAAATATTAATCACTTTCCATGAAATAAAAAAAAAAACATAATATAATTTACAACAGGTTAAAGGTTGGGAACATGCTATTGAGGTTGACTTACATACATTTAAGTTAAAACATTTTATTTTAATCAAAGAAAGTTATAATCTTTGAAGGAAAAAAACGAATGTCTTAAGAAATTAATTTTGTATTTACGAAATAATACGTAGACAACAATCGATAAATGGCACACGGTTATTAAAACAGTGTTGTAGTTTTCAGACATTAAGGAACTATATCTTAAGACAGGTAACGCATGCGTAGTTAAATTAAGCAAAACAAATAAATACAATAAATAAATAGAAGCAGAGAAAAGTAAATTAAATATGAATAAAACAAATACTTAAACTAATGTCGTCCGGTATGCCGAGTATCAATGTCCACAATTAAGTTTTAGTTGCAAAATCGTTTGGGATCGTATATCGTATCGTATATCCTCCTGTACTTTCAGGGATTTTGGGCGTCGCCATAAAAAAGATTATTGAGAGTGACTGGACAAGGGAGATTGCTAGGTATTCGGTGTTGAATGTCGTTGTACCGAGGACAGGATAAAAGGAAATGATGTTTTGTCTCATTTACACATCATGAGCATAGAGGATACTTGACAATAGGTCATGGTTGAGTGAGCTGCAGTCAAGGTGCAGTCGAGCATGGTATATTTGACCTTTTATAGAACCTACATTGTAGAGGGGGACGATTTAGATTTGTTGCTATTCAGTTTGTGTTTGAATGATGCTACCTATGGCGAACTTTGGATAACTTGCGGCAATCTGTTCCTGTCTCGAATCGCCGTAGGAAACAAGGCAGCTCGGGTTCGTGAGTTCACACTTTGAAGGTTTTTTAGGTTGTATCTAACAGTTTTGTCCTGATGAAGATTAGAAAGATAGCTTGGGGCGAGGGCTTTATCATTTTGAAAATTAAGACAAGTCTATGGTGATGACATCGCTCAGAAAGTGTATCCTATTTCAGATCTAGGAGAAGTTTATCGATACGGCAAAGCAGCTAAGTTGCCCCAGTGACAATTCTGGCTGCCTCGTTTTTGACGGATTCAATTTCGTTTTTCAAGAGCAGTTATCCCAGACAACGTCGGCATACTCAAGAAAAGGACGTATGAAAGAAAAATGCATTATCTCGAGACTGGGTGGACTAAGCAAAAACTTTAAAGACCTCATAAGACCGATTCTCTTCCATGCTTTCTTCAACATGAGAGTGACATGGGGGTTCCATTTCCTGTCGTCCGATAAGGTGACACCTAGATGTTTGTGAGTAGATACTTGAGCAACGGGAGCACGGTTTATGTGTAGGGGTGAATGTTGAGGTTTTTGTTTACGTGAGAAAAGCATGGACTCGGGTTTTGGATGGGTTGAAAGATACTAGCCAGGACTGACACCGCTAATGGATAATTTCTATATTATTATTGAGAAGGGAAGCGACAGTTGCAAGATTTTTAACAATGATGTATAGGCTTGTATCATCAGCAAACAATCTGACGTTAAAGTTGACTTGTTTAACTGTCATTAACAGAAGAGGACCGAGAATGGATCCTTAAATGGCGCCTGCATATATGGAAGACCAATGAGAGAAAGAATTTGCATAAACGACACGTTGCATGCGGTCCGTCAAGTCGGAAGTGAACCAGTCGAGCAAGGCACCAGAAATACCAAAAGTGCGGATGGTTTTGACAAGAGACCATGGTGCCAGACGCGGTCAAATGCCTTAGAGATGTCGTAGATCACTGCACGATCCTCAAGGCCTTCGTCGACAGCTTTGCATAAATCCTTGTATAAATAGATTATTTGATTGACGGTTGAGTCACCTTTGACGAAGCCAGACTGGTAAGTGTAATCGGATTGTTTGAGAAAAGGTAGTTGTACACGTATTTGTACACGCAGCGTTCCATGAGCTTACTAAGAAAGCTTAGGAGAGAGATTGGCCTATAGTAAGAACGCTTAGAGGGGTCGTTTTTCAAACTGATGGGAGTACAGAAATATTTAGTGAGAGATTGGAAAGGTCTGACAGTGGGTTTGAAAGTTCATCCACGCCCTCCTTTAGAAGCCGGGGATGGATAAGGTCTGTCCACATGCTTTGGAAGGATTAATGCGCGAGATGGCGTCCTTTACGTCTGTAGGGGCAATGTGAATGGAGTAAAACGTTGTGCATGTAGTTGTATTGATATGGGACAGCGGAGTATCTTGTCCATTTAATGTCGATGGCTGCCAAAAAACGTGTTTAGCAAGTCAGTCTTGTCTTTGTCAGGGGTCGCTGTATAGATACCGTCTAAGAGGTTAGGACTAGTTTGAGATGGTTTTGTTTTATTTGTAAAGGATTTTGTAAGTTTAAACCAGTTTTTAGTTGAGATGACACTTGAGTTTATTTTTTCAGTTAATTTGTTCATATAATATTCCTTTGATCTACGTATGTGTTTAGTTACTTCATTCCTTATTTGTCTGAAATTATGCCAGGCCAGGTCTGTGTTTAACCTTTAAGCTTTTTATGTTTTTTTCAGCTTCCTTATGAGTCTCCTGAGTTTGCTGTTAAATCCGGACTCGTCATTTGACCTCATTGTAGCTGTTTTTGTTGGGTATGTTGTTTGATGCAGCAGTAAGTATGTTATCGCACAAGTTGTTGGCAATTAGATCTATGTTATCGTTAATGTTGTAAGTATTTGTGTAAGGAATGTCCCAGTGTTATTTGCTAAGTTCGTGTCTATAGTTATGATTATGTTACCCTGATCGTACAGCCATACCATGCGTTTGAAAGGTATTAGTTTTTGGGTTTGGCGAGTTTCAGGATTGTTACAAAAGGGCATTGAAATCTAAGTACGTCTGGAAGAAATGGATCGGCAACAAAGCTTGTAAGTACGTGATGTTTGTTTTTACAAAGGTAAGGTCAATAGAGAACACGAAATTTCAGTGTAGTGTGTTGGCTATGAGACAAGTTGTTCTGTGTTATAGGAAACGATGAGACTAAATATTTTGTTAGTAGGTGGGTTCAGAATGTTTACATTGAAATCGTCAGTGTCTACTCTCTCTGAAAATGCTTTATATACACCTTCTTCGAGAAGTGACCATTGATTGTTGTTGGAAATTTTGGGGTCTGTGTATGCCTCCGTGGAGAAGTTTGCAATGGGTAGTATTAAGTTCGACCCAGACGCCTTCAAAGCCAATTACCGAGAGGTCAGGTCATATGCGAAAGTTGAGACCGTCGCGTAAGTATTTGGCTACTCCGCCTCCGACTCGATCTGGTTTGTCACAGCGGACGGGGGTTGAAAGTTACGAATGTTGATTTGATCGTCAGGGGTTTCGGGACGCAACCAGGTTTCCGTAAACACAAGAATGTCATAGGGTTGCGCTTCAAGTAGGTCGGTTTGAGACTTTGGATATTCAGACAGATGATGCTTAACCCGTTGTTCATAAATTCAGAGTACGATGATGTGGAGGTTTGGTCGTTAGATTCTCATAAAGGGCCGTGGTTAGGATGAACATCGCCGGAGTGGTTAATTAGTAGGAGTTCTAAGAAAAAAGCGATGTGAGCAATTTGATAGAAAGAGCGAAGTTTTGAGTATAAAATGTAATTCCAAGATGCAATTCATTCCGTGACGTATACAGAAAGCTAGCTGATTAAGTCATGGAGGTTTATATCGAGAGCATACACATGGTGCCACGGACCGGGTAAGTTTCATGGGATGGGCAAGGAGTACGTCAGCATACCAGTTAAGAAAGTTTAAAAAAAAATTAACTTATTTCATTTATCTATATACATATTGTGAATTGTTAACGTAGATCTACAACTAAAGATACCGCAAATAGTATACATCTAAGTGTATCTCGGTTAAGTCGTATTGCAAAAATAACATTTCACTAGCCATTCCGTTCAAACAAGTAGAGAAAATACGATGGATGAGGCACGTTTAAAAAAACGAAAATGATTCATGTAAAGTGGTGCATATCTACAGACCTATTTGAGTCAGACGATGAACAAATATTTTTATACTTAGTAGAATGCGCATTTTTTTTATTTGAGGAAAAGCAATGTTATTATATTATTTATATCTCAACTTATTGAGGTTAATAAAGTAGTGTTTCAGTTTATTGGTAGTATTGAATGTGTTGCAAAGGTATTATCAGGTTTTACAAGATTATCATTTAAAGAATACGTAGTTGTATTATATATTTGGGTCAATCGAATGGTTTAATGGTCACACTATAATGGTCACATTTAATGTAGTAGCTGGTAATTCAGTAAACACGTTGTATACTGCACGCCGATAAGAACGTTCTAGCCGAGACGGATACCCGAAATAACTTTAAATGCGTTGAAATCTTGCAATGTTTTAAAGCGATCTCTGCGCTCATCGCTCGTCTTTAAGATGATGATACCGTCCGATATCCAAGTAAGATACTCATGTTTCTTACAAGATGCGCTTGTTGGAAAAGTAGACTTCGGGTACGCGTGAGATCCTCATTCAGAAAGACGCCCTTAAACCCAGAGTCCTTCAGTTTTTTCTTCTACTGGAGTAGTTTGGATCGCGCAAGATAGCTGACAAATTTTACGGAAGTGTCCCTTGGTTTGAGGTCGAGACAACCAGAAACACCGGGACCTGACTCTGACGACTTGTGCGCAGTTGCCCATTTATAATACTTATCTTTTTATGTTGCCTGTATTGCCACAACTATGGCTGACGCTGTCTGATGATATTATAACAGACAACAGTCGAGGGAAATCCACCGGAAGCGATCAACAGGCGATGACATCAACCCAAAACAGTTGCCACGAGATGACCAGCTCATGTTTTCACATCCACGTGGTTGAACCGCGGAGTCCTGTAGCCCCGACTTCATTGTTTAGCATCTTTCTCCAACGTGTAGCTCGCAAAACAAAAATAAAAATGTCACTTAAATATTCTTTAATAATATGTTAATGAAACACACTCTTTCTAAGTAAAACTAGAGATTGCTTTTTGAAAAAGCGCTTGTCTCCCCTATTGTGTGGTCGTAGCTGACAAAAAATAAATGATGGACATGAAATTTGTAATTTTCGACTGGAGACGAACCAACAGTGAAGTTTGGTTTATTCACCCGTATTAAATAGTGAAGAGAAATAGAGAATACTAGGTTTGTGCCGTGGATTGAGGAAGTTTATCTGGCTCGGCTGCGGATTTTATCGGGTAAGCCGAGGGCGAACCCGATAAAATCCGCAGCCGAGCCAGATAAACTTTCTCCTTCACGGCACTAACCTAGTATTCTAGTTATCCTGTTACTTTGTTAATTAAACACTATAAAAACCTTAAAATTATTAAGTATCTTTAAACGTAAGGGGGGCAACTGTATTTTCCCTGTTCACGTCATCACACCCAGTATCCATATTTAAATCGCCCCCAAAATAGTTCTCAAAACTGTTCAATTTTTTTCAATACGTTTATATTCAAAGTCATTGCATTTTAATACGTAAATATCAATTCAAAACATAAAAAGCTTTTAAACGTGCATAAGCATGGATCAGTTTCCAAACATTATCTGATGATGTAACAATTATTCCACAAGTCACAGAGTACAGTACACAGGCCAAGATTCAAGATCAAGAGTGTTTACAAACAATCGACAAATATTAAATGGATTTAATTTATGTTAATAGTGTTGGATGTTCAGAACTGAACCGGCAAAGAGATCATACATTTCTGTTGTAAGTGAGATTTTGTCATTCACCACAGAAATGGAATAAACTATCGACGAGTATCGTTGAATGCTGTTTCACAGTTTCCAGCATAAGCGGGTGGGGTAAGATTTTCACATCATATGTAGATTTTCAGGTCGATTGTTTTGCCAGTGTCATTATTTTGCATAATGATGGGACTTTATGGGCGAGTGATTGTTGAGGTCGGCTGTTGGTGGTCCATTGATAAGATACTGAAACAGTATTTGTGCTGTTCCACATTGCAGGATATAGAAAAGATGTTCGTTTTCGCGGTCACATGACCACCTGACTGTAGATAAACATCACGTGGTCTACTATCCTAATAAACTAAAATTTATACGGCACCTTGTCATTGGATCAATATGTATGCAAGTGACATGATAAAAAGGTGTTGTTGATTAATCTTGGAAAACGTAAACGAAGTTTGTATTGTATGAAGTTCCTGTGCGCAAGCGTTATTCAAGTATTGATTGGAAACCATTTTTCAGCTCAAGGTCATCGTGACCTTGACCTACTGATCACAAAATCATTAGGGATCATCTACATGATCAACTTCCATACCAAGTAGTAAGTTCCTGTGTGCAAGCGTTCTTAAGTTACTGAGCGGTAATGTTTATCATTACAGCCGCAGGTAATGCATAGTACATCGAAAACAACTAGTTATTCACATCTGATACAAACATATTCATGCTTATTGAGTAAAGTGGTATTTAATTTCCCAATTCGAATTAAAGAAAACAGTTTATGTTCTCATCTCACAAAATTGCTTTTTTCGTTGAAGATATTCCTGGATCTGCAATTATCTGTAATAATCGAAACGATAAATTTCAATTCATGTCTGTTTTAGCAATGTCTGATGATTCCTTACTTCAAACTGACACGACTTAATACATATTGTTTTACTTAAAAAAGGGATAATGACCAGCTATTGTTATACATTACGAAACAAAATGTAATAATCAGAGAAATAATTGCAAATAACACAGAACAATTTCATTAAATTTGATATATGTGACAATTTGTATGTGCGATATAAGTACTGGAAATGAGTTAGTTTGTAGACTTTTTTGTGATTTTGATATTGTTTTAATATACCATATACAAAAGAAAACGGTAGAAAGTATCGACCGTCGGACGCAACATGCATCGAGGGATGAACCTGTTTTTAACACCAGTGTGTTTTATGATATTTATTAACAGTAAACCTTTAAAGGAAATTATAGGTCAATTTCTCCACTTTCCCGGCTTGGTTACCTCAAACCAAACTAAAATGCACTTTGGCAGAGGTGAGAAGCGAGTGCGAACCAATGGGCTAACCGGACAACCTTTTTACGGTTTAAAAGATGATGCCGATATTGAATTGCTTTCAACATCTCGGAAAACATAACAAAACCTGGCCTTGTTTTCTTTAAAGAATGCACGAACAGAACAACGACTTTTAGGTACGATTCATGGCAATTAACCAACTTACAGGATTAATTATCAAGCATTTAATAGTATATAAATATCATATGGCAGCATGTGTGACATTGATACTGTCAACCCGAGAGCGGAATGTCACCAGAGGCGTTATTATACAGAACAAAATTAAACACATAAAATTTTTTTTTAATTCATTTAATAAAACAAGTTTAACAAGGTTAACAGAATATAACATAATAAAATAATTATATCTAGAACACAATTCCACCGTTAATTTCCTGTCGTCTGATGTTTTTGTGTACACATTGAATAGTGACGTCACTACTGTATGTGTATAAGGGAGGCAATCACGTCATGATTTAGCTAAAATATTGAAGTAGTTATTTGCCCTTATATGACATTCAAAATGTCACTGCGGTCACATGACCTGACAGTGAATTTTCGCTTGGTCACGTGTCAAAAATGTTGCAAATGTTTCTGACAGTCAAAATATCTCTTTTTCGGGTAATGGAATTTTACCATTGTAGACAAAAGTGAGGTATAACAATTTAAATTATAACATATTATAAACTTCAATCCGTTTGTCTGAATTAATTCAAAATCGTTTATTTCGAATACAAAATACCATGCGCAATAGAATGCAATTGGTTATTAATACTGCGTTTTGATCCGGGAGGTTGTATTCGGCTCGAATGGATTTTTGCAGATTCGGATTTCACGAGGCGCAAGCCGAGTGAAATCAAAATCTTCAAAAATCCACGAGAGTCAAATACGACATTCCGGATCAAAACGCAATACTATCAACCCTTTTATTATATACACTACTGGTAAGATCACTTAAAAACCACATGTTTTCATAATAAATGACATTTTAACGACGCACTTTTTTGTTTAATGACGTCATTTTTACATCGCGCAACGATACTTGTTATGATGTGACGTCACAATAGTGTAATATGGCCGTATTGCGCTGGAGTGGAATTTCGTGTGGATTTATGATGGGTATATAATAAAATAATATACCATATAAGCGATTTTTTTTATAATATACCATTATGTAAACCACATGTAATCAAGAAAGAAAAGTCCACCATATGACCATATGCGAGCGCAGGCCTACAGCGCCTTCGTCAAGCTACGCCAGTGCACACAATACACATTTTTTCAAACGACATGACGCCAACGTGTTATGATAGCCAGAACTGTGGCTTCAAATCGTGTTCAATTGGAAAACAAAAGCTTTTGTTTGGTATTTACCATGCAGTTCTCTGGGAAATGTATGATCAGGCTGAACTATTAAAGATTCATGTTACCTGCCGTATTAGAAGTGAAAAAATATGACTTTAATAGAAGAATTGGATGCATTGAGTCGATTGTTCAGAACTTTATTGAAGTTTGCAAGTTTGTTGCCAGCATCGTTATAATCTTTAATAGATGGAATATGCTATGATTTGCTCATATATTCGAATAACACAAGAATAGCTAAAGCAGTGATCTCAAAGTTCGTAAAAATACTGCAGACCTCAAATGTATCCATTAGACTTGGAAGCATTTAATATTAGGTTGTATTAACAACGTTTTTAACTTTAACAAAGCTCTAATCAATCGGCCCGAGGTTTAATAAAAGATGCTCTTTCTGCATTTCAACTGCACAAATTTTCCTCTGTCATTTACTTTGACGCTTTGTATTGGGTAAAGCAACTTGTGGCATAATTATGAAAACCAATCAACTGATAACGGAATATAAAAGGCAAGTACCCTAGTATAGCTGATCACAGAAAGCAGGGTTAAACAACGGTGCACAGACACGTTGAAACACCAATAGACAGTAAGTGACTTTGCTTCATTAAATGCTATTTTAATACAACAGTTTCTAAAATGCTTCTTTTAGAGATATTCGTGTTAGTTGTTACAACACTCTGCATCAAAAGTCCCGTCATCGCAGATGGTATCACAGAGGAGGAGACATTGTCATTGTTGCGCGGGGAAGAGGTACAATATTTCTGCCCGGGCACCAGCTTCTGTCAAACGAACCATACGGAAACCGGACAGCCTCAAAATAAATGCTGCAGCGGTACACTTATTTTTGCGTTTTCTTTTATTGTACGAAATGTTAAATAGTTGCAACAAAAGGTTAGACAGAGCCGTAAGTAACTATAATTAGTATTTTATTAATTAGCAATCATTGACGCTTATATTGTCCAAAAGTAAATATATTGCAACAGAAATACAAAGACCTGTAACTGTATATTGCTAAAACGTTATGGTATGACATTTTTTTCTCTGAAAAAACAACAACAAAACGTCTAAATATAAAGAAATACTAGACAACTTTTTGTCTCCGATGCTAACCACATTATATGCAAATCTAGCAATGCTAAAATTCATGATAGCAAGGGCGCGTTTGTGCAAAGTAAAATGCATGCTTTATACGACAGCAAATATGTGTATCATGAGGTAAAGGACACGATAGACAGTACGTATGTGTTTGGTTAAGGTACGGTATATAGTACTTGTTTGTCAGTGAGTCTTAAGTTAAAGTACTTTCTTGGGTCTGGGAGATACAAAAGCAACACATGGCATTCTGGCAATGATTGCTTGTTTAATGGATTGTTTCATCCTCCAAAAACATTTTATAAACATAGTAGTTCATTGATATAACTTTATTTTATTTCATTTTTATGTCACAAACACTACCTCTCGCATGTTTGTTATTTCCGTTTAAAGTCTGGGTTTTTTTTTTAGATTTTACTAAGATAATATATTTCAAAGAATGTACAAATGTTAGGCGTTAATAGACAACACAAAACAATTCAGTTTGCAATCATTGTTCAATGAATGTTATAGATATATTGAAAATATTGATTGTTTTCCTCTTATAGAATATGTCGAAATTGTATATCATTGCAAATATAGTCTCTAAATAAGCATTTTAGAAATTTAATTGCAGGGAGTACATATGTCATCATAAAAGCTAAACATACATTATAGATTTCAATATAAGATTGAAGTATAAGTATGTAATTAGCGTTTAAAGCCGACATAACGGAAATTATTTCACGTCATAATCATATACATTCACGAAAATATCACGTCGTAACGGAAATGACGTGCTTTTCTAACAGACACAGCATTACATATTAATGAATATATCGAGCACTCTTCTAGTTTGTTCTATATTAAATTGCATATTAAATGTGTGTCGAATATACTCTAAATTTATAGTAGACCTTGAGCTGCCAATTGACCCTGCTCCCCCCCCCCCAGGGGGGATTTTGAAGGTTATGACTTTTTTAAAGCTTAAGCAAAACGCCACAAAATGAGATATGTTTACGCTGAGGGAGGGGGCATAAGTGAGTAACGGACTTTTAAACTACGTTACCCTAAGTAGTTACTTTTAAGTTTTATATGTACTATTTCTTCCATGTATAATGATCGTTTATGAGATAAAAGTTGGTAAATCATTTTCAAGTTCGATGAAGGTTTTCTAATAATTCATACCGCACAAATTGGTGTAAATTACGTTACTGTTAAAACGTAAATAAAAAGTAAAGTTTTTATAGAAATAAAATGTTACACAGAGTGCTTATACAAATAAAGTCATGTTTTTTGCTTGTTAAACGAGGTATGCCATATCTTAAATACATATTAGACGATTTCATCAATAAATCCCTAAACTTTCTTATGATTGTGCAGATAACGAGTGTGTAATTTACGTTACATTTAGTTATTTTTTGCATAATGAAGATTTATGCTGGTAAATTATGAATACCCTTTACACAATTAATCGCTTTAGTTATACACAAATTATATTCTGGTTTTTATTTCTGAACCATTGATAAAACCGTAACCATGATTACGTTACTTAGACAAAAGATTTGAATGTCATTGTTAAGTTTCAAGTGGAAAGATAAAATAGAGTTGCAATGAATTAAATGTTAAAACACAATATTATAAAAACATATGTATTTGTTGAACAGGACTTGTATAAAGGCATAAACAATATATATTTTTAATTAATACTCAATACAGCGTGAAAATTCATTAAAATGCAGTTTACAAACATAAACATCAATTGATAAAAAAGTGGAAAAAATAAATTTTGTGAGATAAATTAGATTTAAAATTGTGCTCATTGAACGGGCTAGGCAACTATGGAATAGGTCATTAAAAATCCAATTGTGAACAAAACTGCCCTTTTCCTATGGTCAAGTTACATGGTCCTTAGAAACTGCTGATAGAATAGCATTTAAAACCATGTGCGGATTTTGCACAAAGATGTCGGCAATGCAACACTTCAAAGCCTACCATGAGTACCCGATACATTCGGAAAGCTGGTTGATTACCCTGATTTATTTAAGTTAGTTGAATGCAAAAAAAGAACTGCGCCAACATTCTTGATATCTGGTCCCGAAACAAGAACTCCTACAGATGGATGGCTTTTTATGGGCAACGATGACGTACTAGTAACATAAATGTCATGTTTACTTTTCGACCAAGGGAAAATTTGCATTTTTGCAGAAAAGTTTTGAGACCCTGTTAAGAGAAATATGTTAAAATCTTACAAGGCTTGAAGGTGCCAATGTTGAAATAGTTAACAAGAGGCAGGCATTAAAACGTTCATTGTTAGATCTCCAGATGTCCTAGTGGTTTGAGCGAGGTATTTCAGTTTTTTCATACTGGTGTAGGTAATAAGAGGCGACTTTTGTTTGGAAATGAAATTGGTCAAAACAAAGGGGAAGATATTTGTTCAGTAATATTAGCCATTAATAACTTCACAAGGTGTGATACAACAATGGCGCTCCTTTCAATCCTAGAAAAGGACTAGGTATTACCAATTCCATATGGGTTCACTGTCTAAACTTGGTTACATTCTTGAAAGAATCGAATGCTTTTTCTGCTTAATGATAAACCAAAATATACACAGGTGAACAAATTGAGATATGACACATTCTGCAAAAAAAAGAAACCTAGGTTCTCAAGGTTTCTTTCTAGACTCCTATAACAGTATCAACATGAGTTGTAGAGCATCCCTTAAAATGCATGGTCAACTACCAATTGTACGTCTGGCAATACTTACATGAAAATTACCCACTATAACTTTGAGATATAAAATGAAGTGGTTGGATAAAAGTGCCAATTAGTATCGAAAACGTGTGGACATGTGGTAAGATTGTTTCACAATAAGTTATTAAAATATTTGTGTACTAGGGAAGAAGAATATTACAGTTACTCGGAAAAGGATAACGAGGATGTGGAGCTTGATAATATGACATCGTATTTGAAGATGAATCTGATACAGACTAGAACAGGATGTTGCTTTATTACGGGCATATCGGTTAAAGTGACACTCTTATTCAAAATCAATACACACACATGTACAACAAATTTTGAGTGAAAATCTTTTTACTTTTGAAACTTACGCAATAATGCATTTTTGGAAAATATTATATACTGATAACAAGATTGTAATAGTGTATTTAATATCTAACACGCAGTTTTCTGAGATTGGTGAGTACTAAAGATTAACTGTGATCTATCTTCTTTTCATAAGTTAGAAATACCGTGTTGTCTGCGTCTACTCTCAGCATCCTTTATAAGAACAAATGTTTTCGACGTGTATTTATCCTCTTTGGTTTATTAAAACATTTGTATTATTTGTGGTAAATCATATTTGGAAGTAAGAGTACATCTTTAAAAGTATTACGAACAATAAATGAAGTAAGTTGACTTCACTGATTGCAGAATGTTTTTTTCAAAAATTAACTATATTGAATGATTTAAAAACGTGTTAAAAACGACATTTTTTCATGTAAATTATGCAAAATTGGTAATATGTTTGAGCTTTACAATTTGTCACGTATATGACACATACTGTTAACAACTGTCAAGTTGTTTTAATGTCATGTAAGAGAACTGCATGTAAAGGAACCCACGAGCGTGTACAGGAAATTCCTTGACTGTGATTTTTAACATATTGTGTACAATTATAATTATATATTGTCCCGTTGCATGGTTAACAATATTCTTGTTAACACTAGTAACGTAAACTGCAATTGACAGATGCAATAGTATTCTCATTTAAGAATGTAATTGATAGTTCTAGTCCATTAACATAAAATATATAGGGGTGATATGTTATGACTTATCGAGTCAAAATGTCAAGTTATGTAATTGAAATTTGAAGTATTTTGTATTCAGATTGGTATTTTTGTGTGACATATCTTCAATTCAAATTTAATGATGTAATGTTCGTTCATTTTGTTTTTGCAATTTAATCTTGCATAACAGATTAGAATTATGATATGAAAAGTATGAAGTTAATAAATCTAGACCTGTTTACGTAAGAAATTGTCGGTAACGTATTTTTTTACAAAGTAACGTATTCTACATGCACAGAAAACATTCATCAGAAAATGTGATTGTCTTTCTAAATTATATATGTAAATTGCTTTTGTGCCATAAACAAGAATCACTGTATAGATAGGATTGCAAAATGACGATAAATCCTCATTGTAGGCATTATTTGTTTAATATGTATAAACAGCCAATACACTTTTCTGTTGACGTAACGTAATATAAATGTGAAAGTTTAACTTGTCATTATGTCTTATTCATCAGTACTGTCTGAAGTTTAATGTCTAATTAAAGATTTCTCATCAATTCGATGCAGTTTGTTTAGATGCTTGTTTTTCGTCATAAAATATTGCAAGTTTTGAAGTAACGTAAATTACAGTATGGTAAGCCATGAAATATCTTTATTTTTTAGCTGAAAAACTATTGGTGTGTGAAATGACGCCATATATTAATGAATTAAAACAATTTTCAACAATTTTTCTTTAATAAAACGACAGTATTTTACAAGTTAGAGGTATGTTCGAAAGTTTAAAAATTATTTGGTAACGAACTTTAAAATGCTGTTGTTTCCAAACGCCCCAACGGCCAAGGCGTAAACATGTCTTAAAACGTTTGTAAGATGATACACTTTCATAAAATCATGGTCTACAAAATTCCCCCTGGGGGAGCAAAACCTTTTTCCGCTCATAGTCTATAGACATACCGTCTTGCTACCTTAAAATAAACTAGCAAAAGAAAGTAGCGATACATGCAGTTTACAGGGGTATTTTCAGTTTATTTTTAATGCTTTTATTCGATAATTCAGTTCATTTTCATAAATTATATGAACAGACTTACATCCGGTTCTAGCTGCGATACATATTCAGGGAGAGTACTCTTGTTGTTGAAAAGCAACTGCATATCACTAGATGTCTGCAGAAACAAGACACTACTCGGTGGCCAACTTAACGTTGATTGTCGGTGATAAGCCGTAAGGCATTACAAAAATTAGAGTTTTTATTTGGTTCTACGTGTAGGGAAATTTTATGTAAAAAAAAATATGCAACTTAGTACATGTATTGTAGAAAGTGTTTTTATGAACATAAGTTTTATATGCTACAGTTGTTTGATTTTATTCGTAGTGTAATCATGCCTATAAACAAAAACTGTAGAACAAATCTTCGTGAACAGGTTGATTCCTTCAAATACACTAAAACAACATACTTATGGTAATAGCATACACTTATAAAGCTGCATCAAAACGCCCATATTTCAATTTTTACTCTTTTTCCTGTTTACCATTTACAACAAAATCTACCACTGGGTACGCAGTGAACGCAAACTGGAACAATCAACTTATATTAAAATCAATACTGCATTATGCATTTTCAAATTAAAGCAACACTGACATTATTATCAATTGACATTATTAACAACTTTATACGAAATCACGGAATGTAATAGAATACAAATATGGCAGTCAACACAACGTTCAGGTCAATGTTCATAACAAAGATCTTCCAAACCAACGTCAAATGATCATTTGATCAAATTATTTTTTTTCCTTTATCATCCAAGCAAAGCAAAGTTTGTCGCATATGTGCTTCCACATACTAACATCCAGTTTTCAATGAGGATCTTTTACCACTTCAGGTTCTGACATTCACAAGGCGACGTTTCAATGACGGCATATATAGTACAGTTAAGCTAAATGATACTTACGTCGCCGCTAGAGCACGATTTGCTCGTGGTCGACGGGCCTCCGTAACAGGTGTGCGTATGGCGGCAGGTACATGCGTTTGCACGGCGTCATCTACAGGCGTCTGCTCGGCGTCAGTTAAATGCGTTAGCACGGCGTCAACTTCAGATATCTGAACGGCGTCAGCTACAATTATATGAGCTTCGGTGTAAGCTATAGGCGTCTGGTTGGAGTCAAAAGTAGGCAATATTTGAGCGCCGTTTTCCAGGATGACAATATGGGTGGCATGTGACTGTCAAAGTGCAAATTGATTTGGCGTTTTTAATAATTCCATCGAATATCTATACAAACTGTTATTGAGGTAGGGTATTGCTGCCTTAAAATAGAGTAGCGATACCTGTCTGTATTGTATTGTAACGTTGTGGACTATTCAACACTAACATTGTGCGTCTCAACAGGTCATTTTTAATGCTATGGCTCCTGGGATTGTCCTTGTAAGTTCCATTGCATGGACATGGACGTTTCCAAATACTGTTGTTGCAACAGATGAGTAAATGTGTTTTTTTCGTTTGTTAAAGACCAGTTATGCTTATAGTTATAAATGAAGAAATAAATATCAGGGTGCAAAATATAAGGTGCGCCTAAGCAATCACCCTGTGTATCTGTCCGTCCGTCCATCTGCCTGCCCGTTCTTCTTTCTAGTCCTCAACATTTTAAATTCTTTTTTAATAAATTTCAAACCATTTAAGGTAAGTTGAATTTGTTAAATATATATATTTCAAATTGATACTCCCCTTAATATCTTTTTTAAAGTTGTATTAATTTTACTTTAGCTTGGCCCAGATTGCAATGTAAACTTATTGCAGCACATTCACTTCGCTGATCATCAAAGAATATTCAGTATTGTTCACCTATGGTCAATTTATAGTAGATAAGAACTTTGGATATTAAACGATACAAACTGAAATATATCGGAGGAAATGTTTTTGACATTAGGGAAACGTCTTAACTGCATTATCAATACTTGCATAGTCATCACGGCTGACATTTAAAATGCCTTTAAATTTAACTGATATCATAGTATTGGCTTTTCGTTTATAAACACTAGTCTTCAGTGATATACTCATTATTTCAGGATCTTTCTTTTACAATATGATTTCCTGTTTTTCGTTATTGAGACTTATCTTAAAATGTAAATTGATCAGGTTTAATGGAATTTGATCATGAACCCTTATGTCTTCAAACAACACGAACACACAGAAAGTGTGATCAATCCTTGAATGATAGTAACTCAAGGTTCAGTTTGACAGTAAACAAACATCAGGGCAACTCAGTTGGCAGTTATGATAAAAAAGTCATTCGTACGGCTAAGCCAGCTTAAACGGCCATTTTTTATCAAAAACTTCCAAATAATTAATAAACATGTTCTGTTTTACTTTCATGGCTGTGTCCTAGATTGCAGCTGTAGCGAGGATTGTGAGGTGAACAATAACTGCTCTTTCCGGGAGTGGAAAGGAGCAGAGTACGAAACGTGCGTAGAGACGGCGGTACTCGAAACCTACTCCCTCACCCCGGCGTATTACATGGTGACGACATGCAGGACGGGCAGCGACAATACAACGAAAGACGGCGAACATATAGATTGTGCAGAATTTAATGAAAGTTCTCCCTGGGGTGTCTGAATCCCGTGTATTCTGAGCAAACCAGTAAAATATATTAACCAGTAAAATATATTTGAATTCATTATGCGCCAAGTGTAATGGGATCAGGACCTTAGAGCAGTTATATCCGTTCAAACTGAAAGTGGACTGTCAGTTTCCTCGCAAATTAGAATTAGGCACACTTGTAAATGGCATAGTAACGCTCATAAATCAAAGTGCAGAAAGCACTGATTGACTAGAGCTTCATTCAGGGGAATGTTGACAACCATGTTCTAAGCATTGAAAAAATCGGCTCACATCACAAGGGGTCACTGTTTAATGGGCTAGCTTAAACTTTAGACTAAAACTGCTTGCAAGCTGCAAAGGAAATTTGCAAAATCTAGTTAAGTGTGTGTAGAGTGAGGGGGGTGGGGGGGGGGGCTAAAGCGTTAAATCAGATAAAGTCATAGTTCTTTTGAATTTCTCAAAGTCGTTAAATCAGACTTGTACAAATTAATTTACGTGGTTGGCACACATACTTCTTTAATTTGATCAATTCCTTTTATATCAAAGGACTGTAATTTGCAGTTTCAGAGAATATTTTCAATGATGTAATTATATACTATATAGAAAACCTGTCGCCTCTTTTTCAGGGGAACTTTAAACCACAGGGCCATACTTTAAACAATCTTTGTAAAAGACATCTACATTGTACACCTATGTCATACTGCATACACAATGCTATTAGGAAGTGGTTTTTATTTTAAAAAGTGAAGAATTATTTTCTCCCTCTTAATTTGTGCTTGGTATTCAATTCATATAACATGTTACCATGATAACTTAGTGCTGTTGATAAATATTAGGCACTGCCTTCTGTCTCATGCTATTCATATAACTGCTGCAGAATTTTGTACATAGCAAAGCAAGTTGAGTAGACTTAGATGAGATGAATATCGTTTTTAAAGTATGAAATATTGAAATGTCTTTTAAATACTATGACCATCAAATTTCATAACATAGTATCAGCAGTTCATCACACTGCTAGTGAGAATGGAATACCAAACATAATTTTATTCTTTATTTTTTACCCATCAGTAATCCACATGCAATACATATCACAAAATACTTTAACCCATATTCCGCTCCAGTGCAATACGGCCATATACCACTCTTGTGACGTCGGTACGCCGCTCTTCTATCTGCTGTTGTAGAACCGAGCGTTCACGACGTAAAGCATCCAGAGAGTCGTAAGAGGCCTCCTTCTTCTGAGTCAAATTCACAAGCTCCTCTTGTATTTTCTTGTTCCTTGTTCTCCTCCACTAGGGACTCAATGGCCTATTGAACTTTTCGCGAAGCCTTTGTCTTCGGTCGAGCGCCATTTTCTGATGCCGCCATTTTTTTAAGTCAAATACTGGACGTCTGGACGGGACGAAATTAAACTGAACAATGACCAGACCGGATTAACACCTAAGCGACTATGGGTGACTGCGCATAAAAGTAGTTCCAATAATTATAACATTTTAGGCTAAAATGTGGTAACTGCGTTTTGATCCGGATATGGCAGAATGTCATATTTGATTCTGGTAGTTTTTTGTAGATTTTGATTTTACTCGGCTTGCGCCTTGTGGTGTCCGAATCTGCAAAAATCTACTTGAGTCGAATACAACTTCCTGGATCAAAACGCAGTACTTATAACCCTATTATGTACAAAACCTGTTACCCCGTGGACAGAGCATCTTTAACCCACAGGGCCATTGTAACTTTGAACAATTATTGTTAAAGACAACTACATACATGTACAAGATGCTTAAGGAAGTAGTTTGGAAAAATTTAGAATTATTTTCTCCGTCTTAATTTGTATGCATTTGATAACTCAATAAATGCAGCAGTTGGCCATTCTTATATTATCCTCTGTCACTGTCCTGATAGCTCCCTATCTCAATAGATGCAAAAGGTTGTAGGTTCATGATTCCCTGGTCCAATATGTCATACAGAAAGAAGATGGTGAATGTAGAATCAAGAAGCTTTCTTTTCAGGCACTCCAAATTGAAAAGTACTGTAACATTTGGAGTGCCAAGAATTTGTTGGATTCCTAGGCAACAGGTATCAGGTGTTGCAGTACATTTGGAAAATACTTTTCACCCGTTCTTGTAAATCTAAAAAAAGCTTTCATTTCGCAAAAGAAGTTCATATCACTAAATTAAGGTTGCTAAATCAGAGTTTGAATAATTCTGAAAACTAGATGTGCCTTTAATTGCAGCAATTTAAACTCCAACTCATAATGTCAATTAAGCTGGTTATGCAATACTGCAGTTCCTTGGTGTTGGGATTGCTTAATTTACTTGAATAAACAAACAGTTCTGGTGTTGGAAAGTACAATGTATTAGCATGCATTTTTTCTTGCCCTGACTCCATCCAAGCCTTAAATCTTAGATCAACATGTACTTGGGGCTATGTGTAATATCAATGAGAACTATTAATTATGTTCAATTTAGTGCCACTTATGATATTTCATTCCACATACAAAAACACTAACATGTTCAAACCAATATCCTATGTTATGATAAAACCATTGCCAAGTTGGTAATTTGAAAAGACAAGAAATTATATCTGGTCAGGGTTTGACATAGTCTTTCTAGACAGCTGGACTTGTTTTGCAGTTACTTTGAAAATCTTCAAAAGCTAAACTGAACAAGACTTGAGCAAAAAACTCACAATACCTAAAGGGGTTTTAAAGACTTATGAGATCATTTTCACATCACCGACACCATTAATTCTTATCTACAAACTTAAGTCAACATAATAATTGATGTATTTCATAAATATTGCAATGAATAAAACATATTGCAATAAGTGCCAATAACATAGCAATCAAATATGATCACTATAGGCCTAAACATGAGATTTCAACATTTTCCTGATAAACAATAAATAATTTTACTTAACAATTTTCTCTTTTTTACACAAGCTGAAAAAAAAAGGTCTCGTTTTAAATATAGTTCACATATTTCATGGCTTTCATCATTCAAACTAACATTTCGCTTGTTATTTCAATATTCAATGATTATGTAAACATTCAAAAATGATGGTTAAAATTAACATTCATGCTAATCATGCCTACCAAAAGCACCTGACTGACCAATCAGTATCCAATTTTGGCAGGGATTATTGGTGGTTCATTGAAATCAACCATGACCTCCCACAATCTGCACTGATCAACAGTAGTTAATGAATTGTTTCAATTGTTCTTATTTTCATAAACTTAGGCCACACCAAATTGATATTTCGGTCCGCGGATTTACCGCTCCTATTTTTTTGAAAATGTAAAAAAAATATATTTTTTTTTTTTGTGCGCCCGCACCTTCATTTTGATCGCCAAACAGATTTTTTTCAGGTAATAATTTATTAAAAGGCTAAAAATAATCAAGTATAATTTTTCTACGCTAGTTTTTGTAAAGGGAAGTTACCGATGCGTAGTGTTTTTATACTGTATATCGATCGGTTTAGCATGGGTTTCAATAAATTCAATCAAAATGGCGGCTTCCGGTATAAACAATGTGGCTCGAATTTTGGAAATTAAATCTTATTTTTGACAATAAATATGTTTTGAGCATGCTTGAAGTCATTGTTGATCGTCTCATGCACTAAAGGATCATTATTCAAAGCAATCATTATGCAATAAAGCATGTGTATCTGAGACTGGTAGCGATTTTATTGTGTAATTAGTGACTCGTTTTGAATGAAAATCGGACAGGTCAACTTAATTGTAACATGAGTCATTGTTTGGTCCAAATTGATGTATCAAGCTCATTTTTGATCAAATTCTGACAAAACAACAGTTTTGAACAATTATCTTTTCACAAATAGCAATATAAACACTGGTCTGGATATACCTCAACATAAGTAAGCCTAAGTTTATCACCTTATATTTTGTTTTTATTTGCAGCATAATCTGGGATTGTAATGCACTTGTCAATTGTAACCACTGCCCCGCCCATCCCTTGCCCTTGTTCCAGGAGTATACCGGGGACAACAGAGGCAATGGGCTGTGTTTTGACCTTTCAGGTTGCCCTGCAGTGCCTAGTGAATGTGGTTTTGTCTTCATATTGAAAATAGTCGGGAATGGGCCTCACATAGGTATTCGGGGTTGCGGGGCCATTTGGCAGGGATTTTACCAGCAGTGTGTCCCTGCAGGTCGGGTATTTTACCCGGGTTTTGAGAGACCGGAAGTCAAAGACCCCGCTATTCCGGACTTAGGGGGGGGGGCATATACAATTGGCTGGTGCATAAAAAACATCTAAATAATAAAAAAAGTACTCTGAAAAATACCCTTGTTCTTTTTGTTTTAATAAGCACATGTCATTGCATTTCCTGTGACAATAAAAACAAAATTTAGTCTATGTTATATTGAGTCTGATGTTTGATGATGCCTGTGTAAGTGATCATTTTTTACAAATCCAAAATCAATCCTAAGTTATGTCTAAATACAGTTGCATAATTATGATGTTAAACTGATTCAGGTAGATTTATATATTAAGTCGTTTCAAACTTTTTACTAAAAGCAGGGTTATTTACTATTATGAATGATCGTCATATTAAAGTACGATTTAATTATATAAGAAATTAGATTTATCCATATAATGTTTGTACTAAACACGGATGAATAAATAGTATGTTTTCTGACATTTTCCCAATGTCCATTAAAGGTTCAGTTCAAGATGGCATTAAAATGGGGTTTAGGGCAATTATTTTGAACAAACTTTCTTATTTATATTGAATATAAGGAAAAATATATTTTTCGCTCTTCGCTCGCTTCCGTTTTTATGAAAACTGACAAACTTTTATTTTTATTTTTTTTTCGCTCGCTCGCTCCAATTTTTTTTTGGCAAAAATCCGAGGAACTAAACATTAATTTGGTGTGGCCTTAGAAAACACAACTGCAGTGAATATAATTTATTCCTCATCACTGAAAGAAAGTTTAGAAAAATGAACGAAGCCGAGTTACATCTAGTAGGATATCAAATCCTACAAATGTATTCATCATTTTTATGCCCCCACAAAGTGGCGGCATATAGGGTTGCCCTTGTCCGTACGTACGTCTGTCCGTACGTACGTACGTACGTACGTCCCGAAGATTGTTTCCGATCTAATTCTTGAAAACCGTTTGTCCAATCCTCACCAAACTTTAAACACATGTTTGTGACCATAATATCTTGATCAAGTTCGATAGTCATGGAAATCGCTTTAGTCATTTAGGAGTTACGGCCCTTTTTTGCCAAAAATACTTCAAAAATATATGTTTCCAATCTAATTCTTGAAAAGTATGTGTCCAATCCTCACTAAACTTTACATACATGATTGTGACCATAATATCTTGATCAAGTTCGATAGCCATGGAAATCGCTTTTGTCATTTAGGAGTTACGGCCCTTTATTAGCAAAAAAAGACTTGAAAAATACGTCCCGAAGATTGTTTCCGATCTAATTCTTGAAAACTGTTTGTCCAATCCTCACCAAACTTTAAACACATGTTTGTGACCATAATATCTTGATCAAGTTCGATAGTCATGGAAATCGCTTTATTCATTTAGGAGTTACGGCCCTTTTTTGCCAAAAATACTTCAAAAATCATTATGGCTTATTTTCTGTGACAAAAAACCGAAGTGGGGGCATCCGTGTCCTATGGACACATTTCTAGTTTATAACCGTATTTAGTAAATGTTAAATTTTTGTATGTCTAAAAAGTTTCATTTTTTGGTATATCAAAGAACACTTGTGTGTATAAATTTGATGATATTTTGTGATTCATTTAATTTCATTCCTGTTTCATTTAGTGTTCAATCCCAAGCTTTCTTGTTCACATTTAAGTGCAAGAAAAGTCGCTGATCATTATAATGTAAGGTCACATAAAAGATATATTGTGCTTTTTAAAAATAACATCTTTTCATCAGTTTAAAAATATGTGTAATGAAGTGCATTGACATTTTATTATGAGTTTAAAGCTGCACTCTCATTTTGAAAACTTTTTAGATGTTTGTCTTGGAACGACAATACCTAGTAATCTTTTTTAATGGAAAACACGAAATAACTGCTATTAATAAATCATTTGTAAACTATGGGGATCATCAGTAGTAAGTTTCAATGTATTAATTGTACACATCGATACCAAGTTTATGTCAATTTTCTACAATTTTCTTTAATTGTTTTGCTTTTTCATCATTAACTTAGTACAGCCCCTTTAAACTGTACCTTATAATGTCTGTGACTTATCAAATATTAAATAGTAATGGTCTACAACCAAGATTTGTTTTAATTATTCAGGTTTCAAACTGCATTGTGTATGCGATTGGAAACTTAATCTTGAAAGCTCACTTAGTATATTTTTTACAAATAACATTCACCCTGCAAGGTACTCATATTTGGATGATACAAAAAGATTTGCACAGTCATTTATGTATATTTGCATTTATTGATAAAGGATACCTTTTTCAAATCTTTGAATTAGATTAAAAAGTATAAGTTATATAAATAAATACTTATTCTTAACTTTATCTGAATACACAAGGTAATGCATCAGTCAATTGTAACCATGCCCCCCGCCCCCCGGTCCTGGAATAGCGGGGACTTTTACTTTCGGTCCAGCCAATCCAAGCTAAATTCCCCGACCTGCGAAGATAATCTGATGGTAAAGTCCCCACCAAATGCCCCGCACCCAAGGGACATTAGGTTAAGCCCCATCCACACTGTATTTTCCGGGAAGACAAATTTATATTGATCTATCAACAACAATGCATCACCATACTGTATCTCTGACTGATTTTCATCCTTGGCAAAAACAAAAAAGTGAGCACAAAGCATCTTCAGAAAAAGAACTTGTAAAGAATGCACCAAACAATTGTAACCACGCCCCCCCCCCACCCACTCAGATTTCCATCCAGCCAATCCCCGGTAAAATCCCTGCCCTGCGAGAACGAACTGTTGGTAAAATCCCGTGAATAACCCCATACCCCGGGGATCTAAGGTAAGAGCAATTTCCTGATATATTTTGAAGGAAGACAAAACCACCGCAATCACCCAGCATTGCGAGGACACTAGTTCTGGCTTCCATAACTGTAATGTTGATATTTATTTTTTTGATGTTTACAACACGTCCAAAAAGGTAATATATAATGTGTTCGCTGAAGTTCTTTAGCTACGAGTGCACCTGAAAGGTAAAAACACAGCCCTTTCCCCTGGTATATCCCCGAGGGGGCCGTGGTAACAATTGACTGGTGCATTATATAAGAGAGGAAATCAAAATTGGGCATGCAAGATTGTTTTATCAATGGCGATGGTTTATCACAATGTCATGTACTTACACAGAGAGTGGCTCCAAGATTTTTCTATGCACAAGGTAAACAATTATCTTATTCACAGATGCTGTGCACATATCCATACATTTGGCTTCATTTAGAATGAAACTTCATAAATAAGTATGCGCATATTTGATATTTTTTTATCTCCATTTTGCAAAATTGAAATCACATGATTTTTTCAAACGAACTTGTATTGCTTGAAAATTAACGTGTCAAATTAAAAATGCTACCCACGGTAAGATGAAAATAAATCCGTTTGATGGTGGTAATCATTCAATGGCGGCTTTATTGATAAATTTCCTCAATAAAACACTATGAAATTCAAATCATCAGCATCCGGAAGTAGTTATAACATGTCTGAATCATTCGGCCGCTCTGATCTGAGTAAAGTTTGAGGTCAATAAGTAGACTATTACCCTGATTTACTTTTCCTCTAAAATATAAAGTTATACAGGTACGCGGCATATGGTTTTTAGTTAACATTAATAGTATTTGAACAATAAATACCAAAAATCATGTTGTATTTAAAAAATTGCTAAGTGCCATGCGATGATTAGTTAAAAAAACTTTGTATCGAAAAGAAAATATCACGGAAACATGCAAATTATGTCGAAAAAAAGATCAGGGACCGACTTCGGAATACCAACATTGTATACAAAGGATAACACTACTTTTTTTAAACCAACTTTCCTGAACACTGTATTATGTGAAGTTAGAAAACCACATTAAATCTAGAAAAGCCATGTTCCCTTCCACAAAACTTTGTTTAACAAAGTTGGGGATAACATAGCCAAAATGGGCAATAACGAAGGCACTTTGTTGCCTTATTTTCAACTGCAACAAGAACACTTCAACAAAGCTGCATTGTTGGTGCGTACATCAACAAAGGCAGTTTGTATTTTGAGCAACAAGAACACTTCAACAAAGCTGCATTGTTGGTGCGTGCATCAACAATGGTACTTCGTACTTTGAGCAACAATAACACTTCAACAAAGCTGCATTGTTGGTGCGTGCATCAACAATGGGACTTTGTACTTTGAGCATCAAAAACACTTCAACAATGCTGCATTGTTGGTGCGTGCATCAACAAAGTTACTTTGTACTTCAATGAACTAGAACACTTCAACAAAGCTGCATTGTTGGTGCATGCATCAACAATGCAGCTTTGTACTTCAAGGAACTGGAACACTTCAACAAAGCTTCATTGTTGGTGTGTGCACAAACAAATCTGCTTTTCACTATTAAGCGAAATGAACATTTTAGCAAGTCAACTTTTCACTTATAACCAACAGTTGCATTTCAACAAAGCTACCATATCGGACATGGCCTCTAACTTTGGAAGCGATAGGCACTGAAAATTCATTCCAACCTTTCATCCATTCTTCTCATTACTTCAATTCATACTAACTCCTACTAGTTTACAGTGGGTGATGGTTGATGAACAAGGCAACCACAGTTTGCAGAGGACCTTTGGGCTCACCATAGGTGTTCGCCATTTTACTTTTGTTAACATGTAATCCTTGTATAAGTCAGGTAAGTGGTTCATGAAAGACTCAAGACTGTATCAGGGATGGTTTGCATTTATTTTGGGGCTAGAAATGACTTTATGTTTTGTTATTAACTCTGATTTTTCCCAAATATACATGCTTATTAAGGTGAAATATCCATATTCTTAATGACAACCAGTCAATTGGACTAGTATAACTAGAGCTATAACTGAAGGTGATTAATACCGCCTCTCGTTATGATGTATCATTGTATGAAGTTTTATGAAATTCCATCTAGTAGTTTTAAAATTACTGTACGGACAAAAAAACAAAACAGAAAAAGGCAATAACTGCTTACAATAGTGTAATGATTCATGTACACTGAACTCCATCTCATTGTGCTGTACCATTTTATAAAGTTGTATTACATTCTATCCGGTAGTTTTCAAGTTATGCTCCAGACAAGAAAAAGGTAACGAAGGGTAGTGACTTTGTAATTGGCTGAAATATAATTGTGGTTCATGTTCACTGCATTCCCTCTCATTAAGATCTATCACTGTATGAAGTTTTATTAAATCCCTTCTAATAGTTTCCAAGTTAAGCTCTGGACAAGAGAAGAGTAGCAAAGGGCAATAACTCTGTAATAAGCTGAAATAGGGCTATTGTTTTTGTGCACTGCACTTCCTCTCATTGTGCTTTACCATTGTATTATTAAGTTTTAATAAATTCCATCTTGTAGTTTGCTAGTTAATGTCTGGAAAAGTATTTGACAGAAAAAAATTAAAATAAAGGGCAATAACTCAGTAATTACCTAAAGTAGAGATATGGTTCTTGAACACTGCACTTCCTCTCATTGTGCTTCACCATTGTATGAAGTTCTAATGAATTCCATCCGGTACTTTTCAAGTGATACTCCTGACAAAAAAAGTAGCAAAGGGCAACTAGTCAGTAATAAGCAAGAATAGAGTTATGTTTATTGTATACTGCACATTCTCTCAATATGCTCTATCAAAGTATGAAGTTTAATCCACTTCCATCCAGTTGTTTTTTAGTTATGCTCCGGACAAGGTAAATTGCAACGGGCTGACCGACGACTGACCGACCGACCACAGGGTGACTCCAATATAACCCCTTCAAACTTCGTTTGTCAGGGGTATAATGAACTGACATACTTGCAAATCTGAATTATTTGTTTCAAAATCAAAATGATTGCAAAATAGGTTCCCTGTACATGAGGAGTAGGTCAGACAATGACAACATGGCTAAACAAGATAGAATTAACACTTAAAGGGGATGTCTCAGGTATGATAAAATAACGAAAAAGAAAAGAAAGTTGTTGAAAACTGACATAAACTTGGCATCGACGTGTACAAGCATTAAAATTTACTAACTGAAGGTTTTTGGTAGTTTTTTTTACAGTTATGATATCAAAGCGTATCAGATTCTATTACATCATTGTCCAGAGATTCGTTACAGAAAAAACTTATTTGGTTCCAATACGTGAGATAAGCCCTTTAAAGAGGATGTGTTCACTTAAACATAGTTTTGATTATCGATTCTGTATTTTAAGTAAAATTTATAACGTTTCATAAATTGGTTCAAGTTAAAGATTTAGAGGTTAATATACAGCGCTGGTGTGCCGTCTGTCCGTTATGGCACACCTGTTCTGTAATGGCCCTAGGGCCATTGAAGACCAGGTGTGCCATTATGGACAAATGGCACACCGGTGCCGTTTTTTAACCTTTTTATTGCTTATGTGTTTTTTTTATTTCATTTTATAAGAAAAACAGCATTTCATTCACTCTACAATAAAAAAAAATCATTGATTTAATTGGACAATTATCAAATATCGCATCGATTGACCTATGACGTAGCTTTTGTAATCGTGACGTCATCAGAGTCATTGTTTCCAGGTCAAAATAGTGTGGTGTGGAATGATAATTACTGGATAAATTTAAGATATTTCCTAAGGTAAGGTCATTTAAAACATAAATATGCTATATAACAAGAGTATGTTTAAGCAACGTCAAAATCACACCGCCTCGTATTTGTGTTTTAATGAATACTATTTGAAATTGTATTATTTTTTTGGTTTTAAAACAACAAAAATGGATGACTGAAATATGTCGATGACATATTCTTGACAACTGTCAATGCAGAACTTGGAGTAATATGAATGTAAGGTACGATCATGTGATGCAAAGCGCCAATGCTTGGGTTATGTATCGTTTGGTCGTGGATTACACTAGACATCGTTTACTTATACTGAAAATGGCAGTGGAAATGATGGTATAAAAAAATGTATCAGACAGGTATAAGCATACTGTAAGGTAAGAATTTGTTTACATCTATATTGTTTGTTATTTTAATTACTCGCTGAATAGGGGCTTGCCATGCAAGCAACCTTTCTCCAGCCATGTTTGCGTTGATAATTAGGTCAAACTCTGCCGTTACCAGGTCAGGTGCGCGATTTACCAGAAGTTGTCTCATTTTGGATTTTTGGCCATATCGAGGTGTTTGCCGATTTTGGAATATTGGCACACCATCCATTACAGCGTTGAAACCCTGTCCGTAATGACCCTCTTTCGGCCTAAAATGTTTCTATATATGGTAACATATGCAATAAAGTCTGTTAATGAGGTTTGTTAACAACTGAACAAAACTCTAACCTAATTGCACTTTTTGTATGCTAATGGTTTAAAGAGCAACATTTTACAGATGCAAATTGAACATTGTCTTATATGACTGAATCTGTGTTATTGATAACAGAACATCTTTTCTGATACAATATATGAAGGAGTGGTAAAATTGTCTATCTGTGAAATGCTGATTTAAAGATGTCATATATATGCATAGATATTGCATACATTATGCTGTTAGCTAGCTAATCTTATAAAGATTTTGTTTCATGTGTAATCCAATCATTGCCTTTTTAATGCAATAACAGGGGCTGTAATTAATGCTTTGGGAAAATATTATTACTTTTGTAAAACTGAACATATCTTCGTAAAATCAAGCAGCTGCTATAAAGCAGTACATTGCACCGAGAAATATAGAACTGGTGGTAAACATTGTTAATCGTCGAAGTATTGGTCAAGGGCATCCCTTGCATGTTTGGGGAGAAGTCCACCTGGAGTTAATGAAAATCCACCATACCAAATAACACTTTTTGATATTGTTTCTGTGTAGGCTTCTGTTTTCCCACGCTGGCCTGGAATGCGTCTTGATGCCGGGGTCCACTGGGAGGTTTTCTCCCCTTTATACCATTGGACTGTAACAGTTGTATCCTCAATCTTGATCACACTGGCAACCTGCGGCCACTCGTCCGCATATCTCACTGTGTCCACAAGGACCATGTCATTAGATTGAATCAAAGGATTATTTAGATTATTTATTATAGCCTTGTTTATACAATGAAGGTATTAAGTTGAATATATTTTGTTATTGTATTTTGTGGCCAGTAGTTTGCAGGTATGAATCACTTCACTATGATTTCAGTGGATTTACAACCGATGTGATGCAATTTAAACACTTTTAATCAGCGTCCATGTTGTATGAAGCAGAAATGAATTATGATTTTTTTTTAAATTTTACTAAACCAAGCTAAAATGGGACTTTTGCAGCAGAAAGAAAACAAATGTAGCACTTGAACATGACTACATGCTAGCATTTAAGGTGGAATTTCATCCTCTTTTTCTTCTTGCTGAGCTGCAGGTTGTTGGTGGATTTGTTCATGCAGGGCCTTGGCTTTCAGGGATGAGATTATGTCATCTGCACAATACTCTCTATCTTCTGTAGAAAGACCAAATTAATTGTGTTTAGTTTTTGTTGATTCAATGGTTCATCAATTTCATTTGATTATGACTATCCAAATTTGGCCGTAATACTGTTAATAATGTAATTTTAAGTTTAAATTCTTCATAAAAAAATATTATTTGTTATGTACAGTGCCTTATATAATTATGTTTATTATATATTTCACTATTCGATATTTTATGAACTTCCATTCCTTAAATTAACTGCCTTTCGGCAATTGCATTCATCAATCGATCCATTTACCATTATTACTAAAATCAACTCATGGCTGCACAAAATATATGCTTTAGTCAGATACATGCAATTATACAGTACAGGAATGTGTATTGTTTACAGAAATGTGTATTGTTAAGTGTAGATTTTAATATGAATGTTTTTGTTAATGAAACAAAGACCTGATCAGTACTCCATTTCTTGAAATATATAGCTGTGCCATTATCATCTTTGACAAACATACAGAGATGTGGACGCGAATGGTTTCGGATTGAATTGATGTCCAGTGTTTCAGACAAGTTCCACACGCTAGTTGTCCTAATTGCTGAAATGTGGAATGAATTGATTTTTAGAATCTTGATAATCATTCTTCAAACAAGCAAAAGCACTAATTAAGTGCCATCAATTTATGAAAAATGGTGTTGAAAAAAAAGTACATTTGAACCTCATTGGCTCGAAAATACCTCGAAAAATTAAAGCCAAGCGTAAATGCTTCTCTTCAGTATATAAAAACCAGTCGTTTACCTCCACTTCAAGCTAACAAGGAATTCCAGCCAAGCGAGTTCAAGCCAATGGGGCATCAACTGTATTTAACTTTTATGATTTGCAACTATTTTACTAAGAAAGAACAACTGGAATTTCAAATTTTTGATAACAATAATTTTAAATAACCGCTACTTTTCTTATTATGCATATATTGTTTAGACTAACCTGAAATACATTTTACCAGTGCAGGGCTTGCGGGCTTGTGCTAATTTTGACCACTGATATAGGAGAATTACCTTCGGGATGATGACGTTAGGGACAAATCTCTTCCACAGACGAAAGAAATGTGTGTGAGAGATAGTATCCTGCTGATCCATTTCTTCCTTGTATAAACTGTAAACTGCTCTTTTTTGCATACATGATGGCAGATGGATCCTTATGAAAAATATATTTGTGAAATCAAAGTGATGTTTTTGAAAAAAAAATTCGCTATAATTACTAATAGCACATGCAAAGTTTTTCACCAAAGCTTACCAAGTAAGCAATGGGAAAAAATTCATCCCGCTAATAATACATTGGCCAAATA
Source organism: Mya arenaria (assembly GCF_026914265.1). Taxonomy (NCBI): domain Eukaryota; kingdom Metazoa; phylum Mollusca; class Bivalvia; order Myida; family Myidae; genus Mya; species Mya arenaria. The sequence goes on from NC_069122.1 coordinate 29,680,505, forward strand.
TGTTCAATGTTTCTACTGATTTCCCACATAATACAAAACCACAATCATAAGCAGGATTTTGAAGTAGGTATGGTAGAGTTTGTTCACAACGTGATGCCAAGATTTATTATAAGAAATCAATTTAAACTAAAACATCTTCCTATCCAATGATTACATAATTTGCTGAATAAAATCATAGTAGAAAACAGTGATACTTTCATTGTAATAACTGGTGTAAATTTATAATACATATATACGGTCAATTTTGAACAATGTTATGCTTACTTGTATGTGTTTGGCATCTTGTCACCATGACTTTTTGAGAAGCTGATCAACCAACTAATTGCACTGTTGCTTGCCATGGAAAGCTTTCCCTGTACATTTCCCGGACCATTTATGTGTGTAACACCGGCTGTAAGTGAAAGTATGCCCAATAATTGGCTTACATCTTAAAGTTGTCGTTCTATGTGAAAGGATGCGATAATTCATTTATATTCCTGAATGTGTTTTAATAACAACCAATTGGGTGCAGTCATGATTGTTCTGCAAATAACAAAAGCACATTTCTCACTAACTTAAGTTACAATATTTTTGAATCCAATTATGAATAAGAAAGAAGAATGATATCATTGGTATGATTATTAACACACAAAGTAAATTTACCAAGGAATTTTGTTTTAATTTGGTAGTATGTGCTAGCTGGGCACCCCAGACAGACAGACCATGCCTTTAAGCACACAGCTTTTCCTCCTATGAGGAATGATGTCTTGTTGTTCCTGAGAAAAGGAATGTACTATACATCATAAACCATTGTAATAAATTTGCTCATGAACAAAGCATGGCTTTTCTGATACATGCCTTAGTGAGCAATTATCTTGAATAGATAAGTCATATAAGTCATATTGTGAAACAATAAAAGAATGGGCATTTGTTGGCTGCAGGATATAGGAATTTTTTTCTTACTCCACACACTTAGACCAACCCAATTGCGTTCATGCCCTGCCTGTAATCACATACTTACATCCATGTTCCTTAATGATATCATTTATTAACTTACAAGGTATGCCCTTCGATCCACTCCAAAACCCATCTGGAGCGCTCCTTCATGTTCTTTGCCCTGTAAATACTACGAGCCTTCAGCAGGACTGCAGCAGGAATGTCAACCAGACAGCAACGAATACAGCACAGGAATTGGGCTATTATATCGATCGGCATGATAGAGCTCTCTGGAAAATGTGGCATTTGTATCAGTTTATGTGCTCGGCAAATGTAAACCGAAGCATGAACGTGCACTGAACAACTTAATCACTCTATGTCCTTATTTTGTAAAAGGAATGTTACTTTAACTATTGTTCTTACTTCGCCATCTTTGTGGCGTAGTGGTTAAGCTTCCGCCTACGGAGAAGGAGGTCGTGGGTTTGGTCTATGGCCGAGTCATACCAAAAGACGTTAAAAGTTGGTGCAAGTAGCTCCCTTGTCTGGCCTTAGCATTTAAAAGGTAGTGCTTGCAAAAGTGGTGTATTCAGTACTGGTTAAACCCAGGAAAGTTGAACCCACCGCAATTCGGTACTTTACACCCAACAAGTAAAAGAACCAAGGGATCTATACGATAAAGAACTAGGGTGTAGCACGCGGGCTTCCTTGTATCCAACCGCTGTCTCTTCAGTGTGCTGTACCTTCAGCACAAACAAAGGACCCCTTTGGAAATAAGTGCTTTAAGTAAAGGATAAGAACATTGCATAACATATACTTGTACTAACTTTTCCTGCGCCTAAGAAGAGGTACTTGCTCCGCTCTTTTTCGCCAACCAAGCCGTCTTCCTCTAGTTTTCTTTACTAGAAGAAAGTATTGACATTTGTTAAATTTGCATAGAGGATGTGTTCGTTGACCTGAAATATATATTGTGATGAGGGCCACAATTAACTTGAGTTTCTCATAAGGGGATTGTCCTAGTTTAAGGAGTGTTTGGCATGACAATCCCCTGCTATGCATTTCCTGCTTATTGCGAACATGTCACAGTAGGGGCGTAATTATCTGCAAACCAATGATAAAAGATTGTTGACAAAAGATCAGATGACAGATGTTCATATTTTCATTCAAAAAAAATGTTTTACGCATAAAACATCAATTTTTATCATTGTATTCTTATATAACTGGTTTCACTGTGTTTTCGCAAAAATTGGCTCCTTCCAAGACAAAAAAAGTTCAATGTTCGATAGTGCAGCTTTAAACTATGCATTTAATTAGTATTTGTTTTTTCTGTATGAAACAGACTATAAAATAATTTTTTATAACTGTATTTTAAATTGACTATACAAAGAGTCCAACCGAAATACAATATTTTATTGATACGCGTATGAAAAATAGTGCCTAGAAAGTGTTTTTTTTTTAATATCAACGTGACATGTGTGACAACAAAATATGTAATTTGGATTTAGAAATATGAAGGTGAACATGGTCTTGTTTAAATTGAAAGTCAACTAGATGTCAGTAATTTTATTAGAGTCACATGAATGCGTAGTAACATGTGTATAGAAAGCGCGCGTCTTTACACGAATTTGTGGGTTTACACATCAGTCTCAGTGGTGATTTCGAAGGATTAACATGTGAAGTGAATTCAGTAAAAAAAGTGAAATCTTCATTTGTTTCATTGGATATTACGATTCGAAACGACGATGGATACTTGATAAAATGTGACAAATCTTTCAAAAAGGAAAAGTTATGATGGCTATTTTCATGTACCGTGAACGGTATATGGTTTCTCTTAGGATCACGTGTTGTCGATGCAATATAGCGTGATAAAGCATTTTAGTCGGGATTTTTATTTCACTATGTCTTGTAATTGAACATTTGATTATTTGAATAACTGTAAAGCTGCACTCTCACAGATTGAACGTTTTGACAACGTTTTTCAATTGTAGGTGAGGACCCCCCCCCCCCCCATCTCCAGGTCCTTTGGAAGACGGGTAAATGGGCCATGTTTTTACCTGCCAGGTGGCCCGCAGTGCCGGGCTTATGTGGTTTTGTATTTGCGTAAAATATAGCACGGAATGGGTCTTACTGAGGAATACCTTTTTTTTTTGGGGGGGGGGGGGGGCTATTTGGCGTTTTTTTACCAGCAATTCATCCTCACAGGGCGGTGATTTTGCTAGCTAAAGAAATTCAGCGAACACGTTATATATTACCTTTTTGGATGTGTTTAACTTTAATGTGTTGTAAACATCACAAAAAATAAATATCAACATTAAAGTTATGGAAGCCAGAACTATTATTTTGCCAGGGCTTGTCTTTACCTAAAGTCCCCTATTCACCGGACCTTGGCTTTGGGGATGGGGGGGGGGTACAATTGACTGGTGCATAAGGAACGGTTTAAGCCATTAAACATTAGTTTTCGAACGGAAATACGAAAATCTACTATCCGATTTTTGTCAGCAATCTTGCATCATAGGTTTGCACACATCCACGCAAAAAAATTAGATTGCCAATACCAAAAATAAAAACGTGGTAAAAATTGATTCCTATGCAACTCCAATATTGAATAAAATAACCCTTAAAGAAATGATAATAACCGTGTCCCATGCCTAGTGCATAAGGAGCAACTAAGGTGTGCACATTTCATTCAATGAAGTAATGAATGTTGTTGTGTCAGTGTACATTCATTATCAATTAGAAATTACACTGTGCACATTTTGTAAGCATCTTGTTTTTCAGCAAAGGTAAAATTCTTATTGGATGCATCAAATGTAAAGCGATTGGAAAGGTTACAATTGATGTCGTTACAAGGTAGGTTCATTGTTGAACATGGCTGAGGGAAAAAATAGTCATTCTAATTTGCCGTCCAGCCTTCATTTGATGATGGTTAGTCAAGGCTAACAATTAAAAATTCATTGACGGCATTTAAGAATGACTAAGGAAACAAATGACATATTTTCAATTACATGATTTTTAATGACAACCATTACAATTGATGTACCTTCAGCGATACCTTCACTTGGTTCTAAGTCGTCAGTCTCCATTCCGTTAATGGTGTCCATTGTTCACTTTACTCGTGCACCTTCAAAGTCATTATTTAAAAATTATATAAATTTCCATGTATGTCATAAATACTTTTTTAGATTAATTCGTGTAACATATTATATAATTTTAAAGATAATAAATAAAAATCAATTTAAAGTTGTTGTTTTTATGTTATAACATGCAATTCAAAAACTTTATAGCAGACAATATTTTTTTTTTTTTTTAAAAGACATACCCGTGAAGCGAATCTAACTTTTTCTGAAATCTGAAAGTGTCGCCTGCAGAAACAGTCCAGGTTGGCACCGATCCAAATTGGCACTGATCCAATGTCTGTCAGTGAACCACAAAATAGACTGGCCTACGGATAAGGTTTATATTTTAATTCTAGTTTTCCCCCATGTTTCAGTAATTATTATTAACTTCATATACATAATAATGTTTGATAATCCTTTCAATTTTTATATGTTTATACAAATTTCTAATACAAATATACAATCATTTTTTAATTGTTCATGTTCAATGTTGATACAAGTGACTGCGTTCCATGTTAAAACATTTCACATATTGTACTACCATTTTGTATTATTCTTAATGAGCCAGTCTACAGTACTAGTAATATTTAGTGTTGCATAAGACATTATGCAGTAGACCTACAAACATGAAGTGGTCCATATCGAAAGAGGGTGGAGTTTTTTACCTTTATATTACCTTGTGGTTTAAATGGGGATTTGACTATTTTGTCTGCAGGGGCTAACAGGTCACACGCAAGATGAAGTGTGGGTAAGAATATTTGTTCTATTAATTAAAAAAAATTGTTTCCGTTTAATAATATCTTTAAATTAAATAATGTCTATATATTACATAACGGCAATGTTTTTAATGAAAAAAATGTAAAAAAAATATATACAAGTTGATATGATGATTAAACAAAATAAACATCGTGAAAAAGTAATATTTTTAATTTATCAGTTCAAATGTAATGGCGAGAAAGTGGGGAAGCGGCTGTTGAGGCAAGATTACAATCTTGATGGTGATGGTGCAAAGGTTAGTATGATTGCATCTGTAATGTATTAAACATACAGTATAGTATCGTCCTAGTCCCTAAAATCGCGACCAACCTTGATTCGCGGCAATCTTTGTTTTTACCTGGTTATCACGTAAAATGCACGTATCTGCAAAGCTATGACGTCATTTTTACTACGAACTATTTACAAGAGTAGATGCTTTCCAACTCGCGAAAAAATGTCTTTAAAATAGATAAATTCACTTGAAACAATGGTTAACACTGCAAACAACGTAGTTTTACTAATCCCAAATTAATTGCCATAGAAACCAACCATATTTGCCACATAACATCCTTAAAAATTCGCTGGTTATTTCGTCTGCTTTGTATACATTTTATCAATGACGGTCACGTTACCTAAATTCTTGTAGGAAGGCAAAGCAAACTTATAATATGTGTTTTCATGACCCATAGTCTTTGTGTCAAAATAAAGAAATTAGTGAGTGATAATTTCTGTTTTAGGTGCATCCCTAAGCAGTGATAAAGCAGTACATAATTTATTTCCAACTGCCCTTAAACATGCTTATGTACAAAATGATCAGAGAGGAAGGCACTTATGTCCTTAAGTCATCTAGAATGTTCAGTGTTCCTGAAAATACACTTAAAGAGACAGTTTTGTCTTTGGGTTAAATTATACTTTCCCCCACTACGAGTAATTTGACATGATTTAATGTTTTATGTTTACAAAATACTGTAAATCTTTTATTACAAGTTGAAATTTTGAAATTAACATTTTTAAAGATATGTTTGACTGTTTTTCTCAAAAAAACAATTGATCAAAATAGTGTTGGCCTAATTAAAACGTGCTGACCTAGATTACGTCAGAGCTCGCGAATCAAGGTACTAGAATCAAGATGGCGGCCTAGTTTCAGTGTCTGTACTCTGTTGACATTATTTACGTGAACTTTTGACCGTTTGTTCTTAAATACTTGTGGAAATATGGATAAATGGCATGTCTGACAAAAGTAGTTAAATTATTTCATTGTTTTGCTCAACTTTATTATTTTTTATTTATTCCTTACATCCGCGAATCATGGTTAGTCGAGGATATCAATGTTTGAAATTCGCAGTAGACCGATAGCCAGAGGCTACCAAATTTCATCTGGGGCTACTGATTTTCCACAGAATATGAACACATGTCAAAACTAATTAACTCCCGAAGTGACAATTAATTGTCTATCAGTTTCTAACCAGTAACTGTGTCTATTAGCAGCAGTCAAACTCTATGACGTCAATAACTCCGCCCATTCTGTAAATTAACGGATAACGTTGGTAGTTTTGACAACTACGATACTCGATACCTCAAAAATGCTTAAAACGCCAAATATATATGTCGTAGCTACATTGTGGCTTACCGAGGCAGCTGCCTCGTTGTTTTTTGGGAGCATATGACACTTTTAATACATCTAAAAATAACTCTTTGCGACTTACTTTATTTGCCTTCATGTACACAAACCAAAACAATAGACGATTGTCCATAAAGTAACTGTCTAGCCGATTGTAACCTTTTTAATAGTTATTTCTAAATAACTGAATACATGGTCTCAGTTGTATTGAAATTGTGTTGCATGCAGGCAAGTCATATATGTCTTTTTACCAGTTTCGGGGAACTACAAACAACGTGGAGTTCCTCAAAGTGATTGAAAGTTTTGGTGTTTCTATTCACAGGAGATCAACAAAGAAAAGTAGGTCTTTGCTCTGTTTAATCCTGTATAAGTTAAAAAAAACTGCACTATAAGGCCCCAAAAAAAACGTTTCAGGTAACGCTGCCCACAAAAATAGGGTAGGTAGGTCGGAATATTTTTTATTTATTTTAATATATTGATTTCATTAACTTTTGACTCAGATTGTAACAAAAATTAAAGACATCAATTTTCAGGTTTATCAGCAGTTTTTAAACATGTTCCATGCTTCAAATGAAACATTCTTTATTTGTCTGGTTAAATTATTTGACATGATGATGGTTGGATTTAACCAAGTTATGGTACACCACTCTGCTACTATAAAAGACTTTCCAGGAACGATTTTACTTTTCTTTATGCACCCTTCTGCTTTCAATCACCCCATTGGGTGAAGTTTTCTTAAATTTTAATTCACAACACCATAAATAGGAATTTATTCTCAGGAAACGTTCACAGTGAAGATTTTGCTGAGTGTGTGACTGACCATGATCCTGTACCGGAGACGGTTACTATTCCTGATGGTCATAAAATCATCCAATCTAAATGCGCCGGTAACATAACAAGTGCTCAAAGCATTACATTTGTATCTGACATTATTTATGAAAATTGACCCTTATATATGCTACATATCAAATTCGATTTTCAACCACTAATACTTAAAACTGTGTTTTTCGGAACTGATTGATCATTGCCATCAGCTGTTGGCGATTTTAAGATTAAGTTTTATATCTATTTTGTGGTAATTAAATTATGTTCATCTCTATTTCAAGGATTGCATATTTTCTGAAAAAAATGAGTGTCTTTAAATTTAACATGCATTTTTTAATTTTTGTTCGCATTTTGTGACTGAATTTGAACCATGCACATTTCAGTGAGTCAAAACAGAAGTGATCTTGTCATTTACTCAAAACATGTGTCTTCTGTATTGCCATCAGTTAGTTGGTACGCAGCGAAAGTTTCTGTATCAGGCCTATCAATACATCATGGGTCAGTGCCATCAAAAACGATCTGCTGAAGACCCCGTCACAGACGGTCACCACGATACCAGTTGTACTAGACTCTGATGTCTGTCATCTATTCAATGATCAAAACGATCAGCAGCTAATTGCATAAAACTGGATAAGTTATGCAATGTTATATGTTGTCTAGTTTGCACATGAAAGCATTATTTCTTAATGGTACTCATTAATTTTTGGCTAAATATTGACCAATCAAAAAATAATTTGGCTAACTTCAACCCTAATCAAAGCCAGAACCAATTCTATACAATTGGGTGCTGATGTGTTACAGCCAATTCGTTAACACAGCTTCTTTTTATTGTGTTTCAATATGTACATGGTAGTTGAAATCCTTACGTTTACAATCACATAGTCATTTGTATAGATAATGCCCTACGTTCACATTTCATTACATACAGGAAGTTGTGACGTTTAGTTTCGATGTTGCAATTCTTTCAGACTTTCAGAACAATTGATTATTTGGGAAAGAGTTTTATTTCAATGAAATATAAAAATATACCCGGGCAGTCCCAGTATACACCCGACCCAGGGGGGGGGGGGGGTTAAAATTGACTTGGTGTATTAATAATGCTTTAAGTTGTTTATGCTTTTACTTGTTTCCATGCATTCTTGCAAGAATTCAATTTGGGAGTGCAGCTTTAATGAAATTAAGGATTCTGAGTGTCATGTTAAAAGTGGTTCTTAAATCAGTAAAGTAGCAAAAGCTTTTTAAGAATCATCATTGAATTTATGGTAAATATAAATGGAAAATACACATGTTATAATTTTTTTATGCATACTTTATGCTGTGAAAGTCAGTTTTGTAAATATTGTTTTTTAATTCCAATAAATATATTGCTTTTTTACTAATTAAAGTAGCTTTCTTTGGTAAGGGAAAACAGTCTTTAGAAAGCAGTGAATTGCACCAAAAAATCACTTAACATACACATAATTATTGACTTAGCATAATATCACGCATTAAATTTATACAGTTGTGCCTGTCAATTGATGACTTCCAAGCTGATGACAACAACTCATACATCATACTGGGTGGGAACCATTTAGTATCAGCTATGAAGCTTATCATGGCGGATCAGACCAGCAGTGATTATGAATGCCTAAGGTATGTACATTTGTGTTATGAGTACGGAAAATTGGACAGAAAACTATTTGTGAATATTAAAAATGGTATTCATGCATTGTTTCTATTTCCATTACAATTATCTTTAGCATACACATAACTGAATTTAATATCGAAAAATCAAACAAACAATGTGTTTGTCATTCATGACATTAATTTTATTAATTGTTTGATTGATATAAAATATGAAATAATTATCATCAAAATATTAATAAACTGTAATCTTTTGCAATCCTATTACCCCCCGCGGCCAATCACACCTTCTCGATCACGCCCGATACCTACTATAAAATTTTGAAAACAGACCGGATGAGACCGGGACCGTGAAATAGTATCGCCCCTGTCAATGTTGTTTTATTTGTATAAAATAACAGTTTGACATTAATTTTAAATAACATCGTAGAACTTTTACTAGTTATTATAATACACATTATATGATTAAGACATTTACCTCACTGGCAATCTGCCCATTGACATATGACCGAAAATTTGATTAATCATTACCATTTGTTTCAGCAAAGTCAATGCGCAGGTGTATGTGGGTTTAAATGATGTGGAAGCGTTGTACTTGTCATCCCTCCACAATGCTAAGACAAAAACACTACAGCTGTCCTTCCAGGTATGATATGATAATGGGACTGCGCCGCTGTAATATTAGCAAATATTCAAAGAATCTAACAGTGGTCAAAATTAGCACAAGACCGCAAGCCCTGCACCGGCAAAATGTCATTCAGGCTTGCTCTAATTCTTAATTTTATATAGCAGGGCTTGTTCAAAAATTGCCAAGCAATAGTATATGAAATCAGACTTGTTCATCCAAAAGTCTTTTTTCGATGACTGATCTAAATACATATACAAAATAAAATTAATTTCTTATTGTGTGATTAAGTTGTGATATTACTGGGAGAAAACAATCTCTAAACAATTAAGATTTAGCTTCTGGGGATAGGGTGTCAACAAAATGATAATGTTTTATAATTAAATTGATAGTTAGATGTTGTGATCGGTTTTAGTCCATCAGTCCGTCTGTCAACAATTGCTGAAAATAATGGCCAACTTACTGTTTTGCTTTTAAAAAAATCTACCCGGCCAAAATTCAGATGAAATTTTATAGGTTGCTTCATTACATGACCCTTTACGATTATAAACGAGGCATTGTCATCAGTTAATAAATGTTTATATTGCAACATTTTTATTAAAGCGTTTTCACAGAGTTGTGGCCCTTTCCCTAGGTGAGCATTTTATGGCCATCATGGATACTTGTTTGTATGTTCCAAGTGTAATTTCACACATTAATGTAATACTTCAGTTTATCAACAACATATGGTGCATAACAGATAGCTGTTAAGACATTCTTTGACCATTGTGAAAGTTTGAATAGACATTGTTTTTGAAGAATTAAAACAGGAATAAAAAACTGGTTTCTCATTGTATGACATAGAAACGACAGTCTATGATAATAAAAACATGGAAATATTGACAGTTATCCTAGAACAACCTGATTTCACCAACTCAGTATTACTTACATTTCAATCATAAAAAAGTGATGATACAAGACAAAGGCATGTGTGTACCATTTGAAGAAATCATTTATATTTAATTCGTTTAATGTTTCAATCACCTGTTGTTTACATATTGCATCCAAAATGGCAGATGTCACATGTATTTGACCTGTATACGACCTGTTTTTTGACCATTACCTTTAACTACACTTCCCAACAAATGTTTGTGCACATATTTTTCATTTTAATTATTATAAGTTATCTTAAATGCTTATAGTAATTTATTTAAAGTAAAAAGTACTGAAATGTTTAAAAAATTGTAATTAATAACCACAGGTCGGGCAACGGGATGCATCAAAACAAAAAAACAATATGATTGTAAAGAAGTATTTTACATGTGAAATCATTCTATATGAAGGGTTTAAATTGGCATTTCAATATTAGAAATTACAAATCAATGTTGTTTCAAGCATTCCAATTATTTTTGACTTGACTGAAATTTAATGACAATTCCACTGTCATGAACAGCAATTGAAGCATATTTTTACCAACATAGACGCAACATAGAAGTGTTTTACCTATTTTCAGAGGGCGGTAGAAAATAAGTCAAAAAAAGGTTGTGCCAGGAAATATAAAGTTGAAATTAACTAGTCCTCTTAATGCCAGCTGTTGTGCATGCTCATTTCATGCATGCTGTTCATGATTATCTTGTTAATAACATTTTGAAAGCATAAAACATAAGTTGTACTATAACTTTAACAATGCAGGATAAAGTACGAGTTGCACGACGGGCATATATGAAAAATGTGGACTCGTGGAAAGAAGAGGCTGTTGTATCTTTGGGATACATAGAGGGAAAGGTATGAGTACAGTATTAAGCAAGCTCATGTTGAAGTCATACATGTCTTTCATTTCTGTGTCAATAGTCAATTAAGACAAAATTCCAGTCCTACATATACTGAATGAGATAATTTTTAGATTGACTATTCGAAGAATAAGGAGAGCTATCCTACTTACCCGAGTGTCGGTGTAGGCGTAACCACTTATGTTAAAATTTGCGTACCATCTCAAATATCTTACTAGTCCTTTGACCTATGGCTTTAAAACTTTGCATACTTGTTCACCATCATGCCACCACCCTATACTCAGGAGGAGGAAACTCTATCAAGCATTATGACAAAATTATACCCCTTTACACCTCAAGATTTATGTTAAAGTTTGCGTACCACCTAAAATATTTTCAATGTCCATTGGCATCTGGCTTTAACTTTGCACGCTTGTTCACCATCATGCCCCCAACCTGTACACAGGAGGAGGTATCTTTATCAAGCATTTTGGAAAAATTATGCCCCTTTTTCGACTTAGAATTTACGTTTAAGTTTGCATACCATCTCAATTATTATCAACGTCCATTGACATCTGCCTTTGAAACTTTGCACAGTTGTTCACCAACATGCCCCCATCGTGTACACAAGAGGAGGTAACTCTTATCAAACATTTGACGAAATTATGCCCCTTTTTATACTCAGAATGTACGTTACAGTTTGCGTACCACTTCTAAAAATTTCCATTAAATTTATGTAAATATCTCGGCACATCATGTATTTTATTGAAATCTAATATTACAATGATCCATGCATGTTTAACCAAAACTTCACAATCCATACATCGAAAAGCGGCGGAATATTCGAGCGCGCTGTCTATGTGACATCTCTTGTTAAAAAAATAGTCTTTGGTCAAATTCAATGTAATGTATATACAGCAATTTTAATATTAGTTTATACTTTGCAGACGCATACGAAGGCCGGTTGGTCCACAATCTTATCTGTGGCATGTTATTCCACAAATAATTACCTGCTGGTTGAACAAGAGTTCAACCACTTCAGTGATGAATCTTTCCCCCAAATGGTAAATAACATATACAAAGTCAGTTCCATCCCAGTATCATATCATTACGTTCGAGTAATTAATTTCATATGTTAAGAACAAATTGTTCGTTCATTAATCCATTATTGGCTGTCAAATCAAATATAATATACAAATGTATGCCCTTTTATACATTGTATAAAAAATACTATGAATTCAACACATATTTAACTTTTATAGAAAATTGTCACTTACAGCTATTCCGAAGCTTACAGTCAGTCGGAGATGATAAGAGGACCCCCGACCTGTCCAAAGCTGTTGGGATGAACGGGGTAAAAGTGTCCCGAATCATTGTGGCAGACAAACGGAGGTGACATCATTACGCATTGACCAATCATTGTCATTCAAATAGGGCAACTTATGCTTACCATCCATAACTGATGGAAGAATATTACTTAATACAACACTTTGAATGTAACGTTAAGAAATACATTTCAATCAATCAGTGGGAATTAATTACCATAGGATGACATTAAGTCATCAGTTCATTACAATTATATAAATATAATTATATGCCATTTAAGGTTATAGCATATGATATTAACCCAATAACAATAATAGTCAACTGAGCCAGTAACTAAAGTTGACATTAACTCTTAAAGGGTTAACATTAAATGCTATCACCCTTAATTGCATCTGATATTTATTTCATAATACAAAACAACTACAATTGCCAGCAAATATATATGGATTTTAACAAGAACATGATGATGAAATATTACATTGGAGTGATTAAAATTCTGTCAGCATCATTAAGTCAAGCAAGGGTAATATTAACAGGAATAACACCTGGTGAAAATGGTTATGTCAGTGTAACAGTACGGAATATCTTATGTCATGTACGTGAGATTTAAACATGGACAATTCGCGTGAGATAAATATTCACATTCATTAACAACAAAACAACTCCATGTTAACACTGGCCTTATGGTTTTGATTCATCCACAGGCATGTTTTGTTATTAATCAGACCTTTAACCCTGTTCAATTTACAGGGAAAACTTGAAGATCTATGCATGTCAAGCGCTAAACCAGCAAACATGGGAAGATGTCGAAGAACATTTCTTCAAATCCGAAGAAATGCTCCGGTACACGGGTATGGAAATGAAATTCTTAAAAAAATATGAATTATTTGGCAGTCTGTTCAGTCAATTTCAATGATTAATTTCACTAAACTGTCATACCAAAAGGCGAGTCCTACAGCATTTTGTAATTGTTATATTATTATGCCAGTGTTTTAAACTGAAATAAGCATACATGCTTTTTCTACTGCTTACAATGAACTATCTTCTACATTCCAGGAGAAATTTCTTCACCTGAAGGAAAGGGGAGATATGTCACTTTTGTGAACAAACTTTCATTGAACAGTGACAATTGTGTTATCATTTCCATAATTGTGAATGGAATTGAGAGGACATTCGACAATGAGATACTCGGGAAGAAAATCAAGGAAATCAAGACCTTGGTCGAAAAAGAAATACTGAATGAGGAATAATGCAATTTTATTATAGTAATGCAGTTCGTCCGTCAGTCCATCCGTCCGATGTCCGTCTGTATCATTTATTGTCCGGCCTATAACTTATTTATGCATTGATTGATAAACATATTACTTGGTACAAATGTTGTCCTCATTGAGACGATGTGCAGTGACCTTTACCCTGATCCATACATCAAAGGTCAGGGTCACACGAGACATTAAAAGGTCAGAGTACACATGCTAGTGTCCGTACTAAAAATTACTTATGCATTGATTGATTACCAAATTACTTGGTAAAAATGTTGTCCTCATTGACACGATGTGCAGTGACCCTGAAGAGGGTCAATACCTCAAAGGTCGAGGTTACACGATACTTTTTTAGGTCTGAATACACCCGCTCGTTTCCGTACTTATGCATTTATGGATTACCAAAAAAACTATAACTTGGTACAAATGTTGTCCTTATTGTGCAATGATCTTGACCTGAGTCCATTATTTTATGGTCAAGGTCACATATGCCACTTGAAGGTTATAGTACACATTTTTGTGTCCAGGCTTTTTACATTTAGCAGTGAAGGCATATCAATTATTACTATATTTATTGCCCTTATACATTTCATGTACTTTTAGCAACAACAACTGAATTGATCAAAGAACTGTACCAATTGCAATTCGTCAATCATTACATTTTGTGTTCATATTATGACAATGCTAAATAGAGGATAAGATATTAATGCTATTTGAAAGGGTTTTAACAAGTTGCACAGATTTATATTCGGCGCATTCTATCAAGCATTATCATTATGTGCAACAAGCTTAATATTTAAAAATAAAATGGACTCAAATGCGATTATATATTTACAACATGTGTTTTCTCTTCAAAAGCGGTAAAACTATGTTATGACGTCACCACAATACATATGTATCACTTTATCAAAAATAATTAAGGCATGCTATTTCATCAATGTTATACATCAAGGACTAATTTTCCTTCCTATTTTTAGTCAAAATAATCTTTAAGAATCTTTAAAGAAAATTAAAGTTTACCAATCAAACTAATTGTATTACCTACATTTCCACTCTTGACCAGTTGTGTACAATTTTGGTCAGATTCAACTACCAGTCAGGTTGCGAGATAAACAAAATATACTAAAAAACAACGGTAGGGGACTGCCTTGTTCCAATTAAGAACTATAATAGAGTGCTCTGGCCAAAACCTGAAAAGGGATGATTTATTTAATCACTTGCAAAGGACAATGAACACTACATATTGTGTATGTGCTGCAAATACTTTTACTTGGTTTGCCATGAATACTTTAGCTGTTGATGTCATTTCGGTTATCAATGCAAATGGGCTGGTCAAAGTGTGTTGAGTCCAAAATACTCAACGCATACTTTGATCAGCCAAAATGCGTTCATATCTCCGAAAATGACATCGATCCCGCAATTCATTACTTATATTAAAACCAATAGTTCAGTACTTTGAAATAACACTTAGTATTTAGATAGATGGCTTGAGAGAATATGCATTGCGCTGGAACCATAATCCTTTAGTTCATCTGCTCCATACCTTCACTATTTATGGATTTTAATAGCTGCTTTTGTGTTTCATTCATTGAAAATTAACTTTAAATTTCTTATTCAAACCTACCCACATCTCTCCATATTATGAATCTTTCCAACTGTGTATAATAAATGCTACAACATTTTAGTTTTTACTAGCAATTGTATTACAAGTTCTGCTTTTTCATAGCCAACGGGCGTTTAGAATCATGCATCGCTTTCAGCAATATTGTATAGCCATATTATCATTGTTTGAGCTATTCCTAATGTACAGGGTATAACAAATTAGGGCATTGTTATGTTACGAATATAATACTTGTTCTTCATTTGCCTTCTGAATGTAACATAAGATTGACTGAGAATGACTGCCTTCTGGATTTATCATCAAAGATCTAAATAGATCATTTTTCAAATTCAATTACAACAGTTACTGCCACAATTCATAACTTAGGATGACTGCTTAAACGATAAACTTCATGCATTGGTACTCTTTCATCGTAAGAAAGCTTCTCATGTAATGGTTATGACTTTAAATAAAGAAATTGGGTATTACCACTGGTCATACTTTGAAAAAGTCAATCCGATATTCATGATGAAGGTAGTTATAAATTGTGCTGATGTGTATTACATGTTCGGAGTCGATGAAAGTTATTTTCAAATACAATTGTGCGCAATATTGTGATAAATGAAACTAAATGTATTTTTTTACCTTTTAAACATATGATGAAAAGGAGAGTGTTTGTTTCATTCGTAGTAGTGTGTTTATGCTGTACAAAATGACCACTCTAAATTGTTCATTTTTCAATTCACAACCAGCAAACAGTACTACATTTTCCATAATAATAAAGTAACATTAACTGAGATTGACAATTATATTTTTTTGTAAATTTATCATTTCCATAGAATTTCATAATGGGTTATAAAGTCTAAGTTACTTTTTTTACTACTTCCATTTCAAAAGCAATAAACAAATTTGTTGCAAACATAGTCTAAAACATACGCTATTTTACTGCGAACTGGATAAACATTTTTTACCAAAAAAAACCTTAGTACATCAAAACTATTAATTATTGAATGCATCCCCTTTAAGTGTTAATTCTATATTGTTTAGCCATGCTTTCATTTTTTGAGCTACTCCTCATGTACAGGGAACCATTTTTGTAAGCATTTTGATTTTGAAAAAATAATTCAGTATGTCAGTTCATTACAGTTGTCCAATTGACTGGTTGTCATGAAGAATATGGAACTTTCACCTTAATAAGCATGTATATTTGGGAAAAATCAGAGTTAATAACAAAACATAAAGTTATTTCTAGCCCCAAAATAAATACAAACCATCCCTGATACAGTCTTGATTCTTTCATGAACCACTTACCTGCCTTATACAATGATTACATGTTAACAAAAGTAAAAATGGCGAACACCTATGGTGAGCACCAAGGTCCCCTGCACACTGGGTTTGCCTTGTTAACCAACCATCACCCACTGCAAACTACTAGGAGTTAGTATGAATTGAAGTAATGAGAAGAATGGATGAATGGTTGGAATGAATTTTCAGTGCCTATCGCTTCCAAATTTAGAGGCCATGTCAGATTAACAAGCTCTATATTAAGACAAAACAATTTGAAAAGGGCTCTGAAAATTCATTAATCCAGAACGGTTATGTGTGACAGGGATATGCAATGCAGGATACACAAGAAACATGCGTGCACACAAGCATATATATAGTACAGCCATCATGCATATCAACAATTTTACCGCCTACCATATCACTATGTTATAAACACCATAGCATGTGAATAGGTAGTTAGTGGACTATGGGCATCTAGTGTTACCATATTTCATTAAAACCAGACAAAAACATATACATAATGAATTTGTGAAATATTCAATTGCTGAAAAAAGCAAACAAAAGCATAACAGTGGCAAGATTCCCATTGTGTGGCAGTGAACATTAAGTTCAACCACTCTAAAAACACAAATAAGCCAAGTAGCAGGGTCCGATATGGTAGCTTTGTTGAAATGCAATTGTTAGTTATAAGTGAAAAGTTGACTTGCTGAAATGTTCATTTCGCTTAAAAGTGAAAAGCAGATTTGTTGTTGCACACACCAACAATGAAGCTTTGTTGAAGTATTCCAGTTCCTTTAAGTACACAGCTGCATTGTTGATGCATGCACCAACAATGCAGCTTTGTTGAAGTGTTCTAGTTCCTTGAAGTACAAAGCTGCATTGTTGATGCATGCACCAACAATGCAGCTTTGTTGAAGTTTTCTAGTTCCTTGAAGTACAAAGCTGCATTGTTGATGCATGCACCAACAATGCAGCTTTGTTGAAGTTTTCTAGTTCCTTGAAGTACAAAGTAACTTTGTTGATGTACGCACCAACAATGCAGCATTGTTGAAGTGTTTTTGATGCTCAAAGTACAAAGTACCTTTGTTGATGCATACACCAACAATGCAGCTTTGTTGAAGTGTTCTTGTTGCTCAAAGTACAAAGTACCATTGTTGATTCACGCACCAACAATGCAGCTTTGTTGAAGTGTTCTTGTTGCTCAAAGTACAAAGTACCATTGTTGATGCACGCACCAACAATGCAGCTTTGTTGAAGTGTTCTTGTTGCAGTTGAAAATAAGGCAACAAAGTGACTTCGTTATTGCCCATTTCGGCTATCTTATCCCCAACTTTGTTCAACAAAGTTTTGTGGAAGGGAACATGGCTTTTCTAGATTTAATGTGGTTTTCTAACTTCACATAATACAGTGTTCCTGGTTGTTCTCTACTTAGACCGCACGCTTTATTCGCTTTTAATACGTATGAATTCACAAGACATTTCGAATGCACGACGGGCACCACGGTTAGCTGATACTAATTTCTTTTCGGATAAAAGAGAAAGAGGGTACCAGAATATCGAAACATCGCATTGAACGGAAAAACTTCGATGCGTACTTTTCCAATATGTTCATATTCTTATTGCATATAATCTGACCGTATGCAAGAACATTCATGTGGTTAACCCGACTAACTCACTCGCTACGTATGCATTTACTGTGCTTCATTAAAAGAACATACAGTTAGCTTGAATTGTTAGCAGAACTATTTTTATTGGATGTTGTGATTATAATCAGTTTTGGTACTACTTTGATTATTAAAATTCGCTAACGGCAATCCAATCAAAATATAGCGTATGAATACATTACGTCAGTGAACCCTCAGATGCGGCTTGAAAATGCAGACATCGCGGTTATGGCTATGAACTAGGCCACAAGTGCCCTAGTCCAAAAATCAACGGCAGATACATCCGGGTTGCAGGGACGCAAACCCACCACGGTGCTAGGAAAACAACTTGTATTATACTCGTTCATGGTGGTGTTGCTCTAAACAGTTCAATCGTTTACTCAAAAGATATGAGAACGAAAAGAAAATGATAGGTTGCAGCTCCGATTTTTAAAGAGATAGGTTGCAGTTCCATATTTAGGTTGCCGTCTGGACTGCTTTTATACATCGAATGCCTTTTTCTTATCGAATGTTTTGATTGATATCGTCCATGCACAGCATATTTGCGACCCGGATTAGTTTTGTTTACGCGGGTTTCCACTGCATGTAATAAGCGTCTACACAATCGGAAACCTCAAAATATCACGTCAGAAAACGTTATTTGCTTTCCTTAAAAAAGACTCCCGATCAAAATAAAAAACAGCTTCGGATGAAAACAACAATGAAAGGCCTTCATCACCCCAATGCACCTTTCAGCATAAATGGCTTAGATAATATTTTTGGCTCAAGTATGATGATAGTAATGATCAGTCATGTACTGTGAACTTTGTCAAAATTTAAAATTCACAAATACACAATCACTTGGCACAAATAACTACAAAACAACCCTGAAAAGAAATGTGTCTCAAGACCACAAGCATGCAGTATCTAACCCTACTGACAGGTCTTACTTTGAGGAGGCAGTCCTATGCGCAGAGGGCAAGGAAGAAAGTGTCATCATGCTTGTGATGAAAGTTGTGTACTGGTTGGCTAAGGAATGCATTCCCCTGAGCAAGTATGGCAGTTTGATGACACTTTAAGATTTTTTTTTATTTAAGGTTAGGAAAAACATTGATTACACCAGTTATACTACGGTTGGTGACATTCTGTATGCTTTTTCAGATTTCATTGATAGTGGTGTGACAGAAGTTACAACAGTCACCTACCATTACTATCATGACAGATGAGAGCATTGACATAGTGGTTCAACACAAATTATGTATTAGTGCCAGGGTTGTTAATCCCATCGATTTGAACTCATCTACAATATTCCTCACTGACCTAAGAATAACATCAGCAACAGAAATGACATTGCTCTTTTTATTAATTGCTTAATTCAAATGGATTGCAATATGTATTTTTGTTGTTTAAGTTAATTCTTTTGAAAATCGGTTGATAATTGAAACATGATTTGTTTTTTTAATTGTCAATGAAAAGTTTTTATATCGGGCTATTTTCTTTCCTGCGGATGAAGCATCCTAAAAACACACAATGTAAATATTTCGCCCTATGACAAGAGAAGTGTACTGAAGAAACATTGACCTAGATTTCGACCGTAAATGAGTTATGTTATAAATAAAAACTTAAATTCAAACTTAAATTCGTGTTTATGTTATATCAAATTAATTAAACTCGTCATTTAAAACCGATAAAAACTCGTTTTAATCGCTTTTAAATTAACTTGTTTAATAAACTCGCTTCAAAATAAACACTCATTTGAGATCCTCTATATATTAAACATTTCATTAGAATTTCTTAATTTTATAAAACTTTCACAGAAAAAGTAACATAGTTAATTACAAACGATACAAAAAAGGCTTCAAAACAGGATGCATCGAGCCGGGATCCCCGGTATTTGCAGGTAAGATCGGACCCACTACACCATAGAGACAGATTATTGAAGAAGGTTTTATGAAATATCTACACGATTAAAAACAATCTGTAATTTTGCCGACATAGCATTGTCAGCGACGATTTATCGATTGTACTCGATACTCGTTTTATCACTAGCACCTAATGCAAAAACCTTTCAAAGATACAATGCAGTCATTGATTAAAACTATGAGCAGCACACAGTCTGCCTTATAAAATAAAAGGTTTAAAACTGTGTGATCATAGAGTTTCTTAACAAAACATCATTGTACTAAACTAAGAACAAATAAAGAAAACATTATTAAAAACAAGAGGGCCATATTTGCCCTAAAACGCTCACCTGAGTAAAAAGAGTTTTACCTTTGTAATCAATAAAGCTTGATATTCGTTCTCAAAGAATTTTGAACAACATACTGATCAAACATGTTGCCAGGATAATCACTGACAGGACTTGTCACAGTTGCCCTCACACTGACAGGACTTGTAAAAGTTTCATGCACACTGGCAGGACTTGTTGATTGACTGCACACTGACAGGATCAGTTGCCTGCACACTGACAGGACTTGATGATGGACTGCACACTGGGAGAATTGATTCTCATATCTTCACACTGACAGGATTTTGTTCAGTTGCCTGCACACTGACAGCACTTGATAATTGACTAGACACTGACAGCACATGGTACAGATACCTGCGCACACTGACAGAACTTTGTTCAATTGCCTGCACACACACACAGGACTTCGTTCAATTGCATGCACATTGACAAAACTATGTTAAATTGCTTGCGCACTGAAATAACTTTTAGTATAGATACACAAACAACAAACAGTGCACCATCCAATAAAATCAATAAACTGCCTTAAGCTCTAATGATCAAATATCAGAACACATTCAGCACCTTCCAGTAATAGCATTGCTTTTTCCATCTATGTCAACATCACCTTCCTTCACATGTTTAAAATCAAAAACATTCTTTAAATGCATTCAGGCTTATTCACTATCTACACAGAAGATAAGATCGTAGCTTAGAATAATCTACATGAAGTTCAATGGAAAAGTCTGATTATTAAATTAATTATTAAGTAAAAATGAAATTTCTTCTATGGAATAAAGTGTATAATAATTATTTGAATCTATGAACATAAAAAAGAACAATAATTACCTTTAAGTGACTATGTTAAAGATTTAATAAAATTTAAAATCTATTCCCTTGTTACTAAAAATAAAAGTAGTGGACACTCCAACAAAAAGGGGGACCATATAGCAAGACTTGCTTCCCTTGTTTCAAGAGCAAATTTTACAGAACTATCAGATTTTAACATTTTGGCCAATTTTTTTATTGTTATTGATCGATCAAGACCATTGGTGTATTTTTGTGGAGGGTCACCCAATGAAGCTATCTGTAAAGTTTAATTGAATTTGGACTGGAAGTTTTAGAGATGTTTTTTTTAAAGCAAAATAGAAAGTTGACCATTTTGTTGTTGCTGCTGTTGTTGTTGTTTTTGATCAATCGTGACCCCTTGTTGTATTTTAGTAGAGGGTTACCCAAGGAAGCTTCCTGTAAAGTTTCAATGAATTTGGAGTTGTAGTTTCAGAGATGTTTTTTAAAGCAAAATAGGAAGTCGGCCATTTTGTTGTTGTTGTTGATCAATCGTGACCCCTTTTTTGTAGAAGGAAGCTTCCTGAGAATTTTCATTGAATTTGGCAATGTAGTTTCAGAGGAAAAGTTCTTTAAGCAATTGTTGACGGACGGACGGACAAAGACCGATCACAATAGCGCACATTGAGCACTTCGTGCTCTGGTGAGCTTATTAAAGCTACATATTATATAAGGCCTATAGCAAATAAGGGAAATTTTTAGTGAAGCCAAGATTGTACATTATACAGAAGAACCATCTTTGCACACATATAAACTTACAGCTGACTTTTATGGTAAGGCAGTCTGAAACCATTTGTGTTTAAAATTTCAGACAAATTGGTCAATTGGTATAGAAGATATGAACTTTTGAAGTCGCAGGATTTCTAAAAAAATAGATGTTTTTGTGTGACATGCATTTTTAGAAAAATGTATTCTATTAAAAAAATATTCTACAATTAACTGTTTTACACTTTTTCACTGTTTATACAATATGGTGACCAAATATAAACTCATGAAAACCATTGAAAAATTTATGTTTGGTTCCTCCCCAAAAATATGAACATTTTTTAAAAGTACCCAAATGAAGCCAAAAAAACTTATTTTATACCTTGCTTTATATTTATGTACTAAAACAGAATAAGTCAATGTACAACAAATTAAAGGTTCTTGTTTATGGCAAATACAATGTACTTTAACACATATGTTTCAGTTTTTACTTATATGTACATGTCTCCGCACAGCATGTATCCGTAAAGCTTGTTTATTTGTCCCAACCCTAACGGCTTAACAGTAAGCTTGTTCCTCTGCATGCAGCAATTTTTTGTAGTGAATTCTGCATGCCTAGCTAGTCTAAATATGTTCCTTAACACTTATTGTTTGCACTTATATTTTAGATTTGTCTTTGTTTCTTCTTTGCTCACCATAATGACATGCTTAATTTTGTCCCAACCCTAACACGTTTTTGTCCCAACCCTAACAGCCTTTTTTTAACTCGTGTTTTCTAAGACAGTTATTGAAAAAGTCTTGGAGCGATATTATTCACAATAATATACACATACTTTATCCTTTAACATTTACTTCAATGTCTATTGTACATGTCAGTCAATTTTTAGCATCATAAGAGCTGAAAATTCAAGGAAGCTGATGACATAACAAATGGTATCACTAAAGAAATGGAAATTTTTCCTGGAATTACTCTATATCCAGTTCAGTCTACTTGGAACTAGTTCAAACAATGCATTTTAATCCATTTATTTCAGTGTTTAGCCATTAATAAGTCACTATAAGCCTTATAGTCAGTAATGTTAGGGTTGGGACATTTTTTCTGCTGTGACAGTTGTTGAGGTGATATTGTGTTTTAAGAGCCAGAATGAGCAACCTTAAAGTAAAATTTGATTTTGAAAAACTGAGAAAGCCATCAAAAAGAACTTTAAGAAATGAAAACAAAGAAAGTGAAAGCAAATCAAAAGCCAAAACTGGTGCTGAAATATCAAGGACATTCTGGAAAAAATGGAAAACTGTGATCAGGTAAGAGAAAAGGACTTGAAAAAATGTTCTGAGTACAGGCTGAAAATGAAACAGAAGAGGCAGCATAACTCAAAATATGATGAGAGTATGAAAACAAAAGAACGTGAGAGAAAGAGTGAATATAGAAGAAAATTGAAAGAGAGGAAAGCAGAATCACTGAACACAGAAGGTACATTCCAAAAGACAAGTACCAATAAGTGTGATAGAGTAGGTAAGCTACAACAGAATTATTTACACACATATCTAACTTTTGAAAAATTCAAACAAAATTCAAATGTTAAAATATAGTACTGCAATGAGTATTTATTATCACATTTTTGCTACAAATACGTATATCACTAAAGATGTAATGAATTGTTTTATAATTGAAATATTTCTATCATTCCTGCAGAGAGAAAAGAAAGAGATGACACATTTCCTCACAAAAGATCTCAACACCTATCTGCAAGAGATGGAGAAAGATGGCACATATGCTGATAATATCATTATCCAAGCTCTTGCAACATGTCTTGGTTGTGCCATCAAAATTGTGCAGGCAAACAATGCTGACATTGACATAAATAGTGAATCAGCTGCCGGGTCAACACTGGTTGTGGGTTATCTGCCGGAGTTAAAGCATTATCTTAGTCTTGAAACCAGAAGGTAATTTTAAAAATAGAAGCATCTGAAGATGTATTGAATAATTCACATATGAAATATTAATTTCGTCTTTCGTAAATTATCCCAAACATTAATTCTACTTGAGAATGTAATGTGTCCATTATTTTATTTTGTCTTGCAGCTTCAAAGCTGATGACTTTGTCACAGTCTTATTGTCTTCATCCATGAAGAAAAAGCACTTCTATGTGGCAAAGGTAAATATTTACTCAATCACAATCAAAAATTAATCTTGAAACAGCGATTCAATACATAAACGATCTGTTGTACGCACATTTATCATGTAAAGATATATATTTTTTATTTTTTTCACAGGTCATGGAGATAGATGATGCTGAAATAAAACTGAGGTTCTTGACTGAGTCTACTAAGAACATCTATACCTGGCCCAACTCAGATGATATCTGCTGGGTACTAAAAAATGAAGTTGGGAGGGTTTTATCACGACCAGAACTCATGGGAGGGCGTGGCATTAGGATGCAATTTAATGTTGATGAAATTGAAATGTGCAGACAATATGTGTCTAAATAAGTACAAATAGGGTACTTTGTGGAACTGATAATGTGTTAGAGATTAGTATTTTAAAGGAGACTTTATTACATTATACTAGTTATAAGATCTCATTTGTTGAATTTAAAAGCAAAAAGTATGTCCCAACCCTAACACTAAAGTACACAATTATCCTCATGGAAAAAAACATTAAAAGGAATACTGATTGCTGTATTACTAAATGTTGCTTTGTTACTGTTAAAAGTTGTGTTAAAATGTTTTTGTTAAAGACACTAAAATGTGCATCAGGTATTTTTAAGCGATTTATAATTACAGTAGTAAGCTTAAATAAGATTCAATATTTTCTTGATAAATCTCATTAATAAATCACACTTGGTCCAGACTGTACTATTTTGTGCTATAATTATGATTTTTAAGCTTCCCTGTATTGTGTAAAATACTTTTTAAAGTAATCTTATTACTAATAACACTAAAAAATCACAGAAATGTATATGCACTTAGAATGTCCCAACCCTAACGGTTAAAGTAAAAAATACTGACTCACTTTTGAAGCTATTATCTTTCAGATGGTTCATGTTAGAACAATGAAATTTTACAAATATATATAGATGTTTCATTGTTTCATTTGTTCAGCTGTTAGTTTTTATGATAAATGTCCACAGTTACTTGAAATAAAATTTATTTTTGTCATAATTGAGTTTCTTCTTTTTATTTTTTTTCAAATATTAAATTATTTTTTTTGGAAAAGTGATTTTGGCACATGTCAAACACATAAATATTCTCATTTATATCTTATGAACCTTAGAATGAATTTATTTGGTATCAATAAGAACTCACTTTGTGTCAATTTCAATGTAAGTTTACCATGTGCTTTTAGGTTTTTTGTGCTATTTGGCTGTATCTATGGTGTTTTTTTTCAAAAACGGTTTCTTTGTTTTCCAAAAATAAACATTTTTTATCAACTTTGATGGTTTTTCTCTACTTTGAAACTAGAAAAAAATAAATATAAAGGCAATTATTTTTTTGACAAAATGTCACACTTTATTTGCTATAGGCCATAAGTTAATATTCCAAATGATCACCTATGTAATATATTTGAAGAAAATGACGTCACATGCCAAAACACTCCGAGCCAGCCAAAGTCGGTTTAAAGATAACATGAATTTGCAAAATGTTCATTAAATCGAAGGACTGAAAGCTTAGTAGAGTCAGCCAAAGACGGTTTTAAAGATTAGAAAGCTGGAAGCTTAGTATAAAAAGGGATATATATATGTGACAATATTTAAGCATAAGTAACATAACTTGTCACATAGAGCCACAGAACACAACTTAATACCTTGAACCGTTTGTAAGTTGTTTACAAAAAACATAAGAATTGTCAAAATGTCTGAGTATTAAAAAGGCCATAAATCTAAAAATATTGAACATTAATTACATAACTTGTCAGAAAATTTCGTATTATTACTATGCGTAAATCAGAAAAAATCAATTAGCGATTTTGAAGACCTGATAAGTTATTAACAAAAAACATGAACACTTGTGGAAAGTCTTACGGACGTATAGACGGACGGACAGGCTGATTACTGTAGGACACCAGCAAATATTTGCGGGTACTTATAAAAACTAAGATCAACATCATTACCACGTAATTACAGCCATTCTGAATGGGAGATTTCAGAAACTAAACGTGTATGTGTCCATTAACATATTTAGAATTTCGCGAATTGATGCGCCGTCAATCAACTTAAAAAGTTCCGATGGAACGTCGAAAAACGTGAAATGTTACCTCAGGAATCGTGTCGTTCATAATTATTTATTAAAAAAAAATTCTGCGCGTTAAAATTATAAAAAACACATTTTGTTTATTCTCTCTCTCCCTCTCTCTCTTCCCCCTCCCCCCTCTTTCTCTCTCTCTCCCTCTCTCTCTCTCTCTCTATCTCTCTCTCTCTCGAAAAATTAGTTCCGGGCTTGTGTGTAATACGTAAACAGAAAGTAAGTGTGTGATACGGGATTTTTTGTCCCATCAATTGTATTTTTCAGTTAAAAAATTCAGTATTTTTGACAGAATATTTATAGGTATATAATAAAATATGTTATCATTTGATAAAATTGTTTTCCTCAAAGTTAGCCAAATAGTCTGTCAGTTAGTAATCTATTGGTTCAATTAGCCAGAGGATGCGAAACAATATTTTTATGGTTATGTGTGTATTAAGACTTTCTTCACTGAGCCATGCCATTCAATCAATCGTGTGTAAATTATACAACAGAACGAGACAAATGATTTATGCGAGTTTCAGCGAGCCTAGAAGTAGAAGTTTAAAGTGAAATTTCGCAACGAGTTGTAATCTTCAAATGGAACATTTCGCGTTGTGTTTCGAAAGCTCTAATCTCTAATACGGATTTAATTTGTCCGCTTCTTCTGATAGGTCAGAAAAATTACATACTAAAAGCTTATTATTATAAGGAATTTATGATCATGAGCAATAAAAAGTTGCACGCATTCGAACTTAAGAGCATTGAATAAAAACGAAATGTATCATCATATACAACAAAAACAAACAATTGTGCAAACATAAACGAGAGTCATTCAAAAAATACGTCGAATTAAGGTTTCCTCAACGTCCGATCTTAGCCAAACTTTGCTGAAATACTTTCAAAAGTATATAGCAATTGCAATATATTCTTTTGTAAAAATATATTCAATATTTTTGTATATAAGATCACTTTTGTAACACTGATCGGGTGGTACGGCGCACGCCACAAATGTGTCCTTTATCTGAAATGGGTATATTTCAGAGTTCTGTATTTTTCGACAATGGCGGGATAACGTCACGAAAATAATCATATGCCCACATTGACGTTACGTCATCTTCCATACAAAAGTGTGATGTAATACTTGCAATCGTTAGTGAGATATTGTTTATTGCAATAGACCATTGGGTTTTCAATGTAATTTTCAATGACGTCAAGTGAAGTAACGGAGCAGCGCGCCATGAAACATTTTTGCGTGGCAATCGGAAAAACGCCGATTATAAAGCCATGTTTGTCGTGCACTTGTGTAAAAATCATTTTCTGATGGAAGAACATCCGTAGAAGACGATTCTGGACGCGGAAGAAAAAAGAAGATAACGGAAAACTTGATAAGCAACGTCAGTGACGCCATTGAAAATGACAGACGACAAAACGTTGTGGAAATATCACAATAAGTGGGTGTTAGCGTTGGTACTGTAACTGAACACCTGAATATGCGAAGAGTTTCGACAAGATGGATACCACAGCTATTGTCTAAAGACGAAAAGGAGAAGCGCGTGCGTCTGTCAAGGTCATTTCTAAGACGCCACATCAACAGGATCGTAGCCACTAAAGTAAACCTGGGAGGAAAAGTGCGGACGAGACTTGGCTGTACCATTTTGATCCAGAAACCAAACAACAATCATCGGCATGGAAACGGAAATTATCGCCGCTTCCGCTGAAAGCAATGGTCTGGTAGTCATCCCGAAAGAACATGGTTCATAGTCTTTATTGATATCCGCGGGATGCTTCTTGTGCACGCAGTCCCATAGGGCAGACGGTGAATGCTGAATATTATTCAAGGGTTATAATGTTTTATTTTTCACACCAGTTATCTTTAACATGTGTCTTAATTAAATTAATTAAATTTAAAAACATCTTCATTTAAATTACAAATAATGAAAATAAATTTTAGATTTCGAAATATGCTTTATTTCTTTCATGCTTTTCGATGAAATATGGAGTTTTAACAGAGAAATAACAACAGTGAAAATATCAATATGATATTTTCACTGCATTGACTGCAGTGAAAATATCAACTTTTGGGGACTACCTTTTTCATCAATTGTAGTTACTTCCCTTGGTTTTCAGTAAAACTGAATTACCTCCCTTGCCATATATACATGTACATTAAGTTGCGTCTGCAACACTTTTGACAACATACAAAAAGTAAAAGCAAATAATAATATGTGATTTATTTTATTATGAACACAGAAAAAAGGTAAAAATGGATGAAATTAACAAAAATGACTTAGATCTCTTGTTTGGAAACATTTTTGATGCGGATGCATTTTTAAATAGTGATTTTGAAATTGAACCAGTTGATGAACACACAGCTAGAGAAACAACAGAAATCCTTCAAAAAAATGCTGACAGATCCATGGCAGAGGAACATTCCCAAATGTCAGAAATAGTGAGTGTAAGAGAATTCAGAACTGTGAATGTAGATTATTTTCTTGAAGAAAACGTAAACAAAAATACAGTGAAAAAACAGAAAGTGATCTTAAAGTTTTCCGCCAATTTCTTTCTCACAAGGGAGAACACCGCAACATTCAATTTATTCCATCTGATCAACTAAATGACTTGATATGCAATTTTTTGCTATCTGTAACAAAAAAAAATGGGGAAGAATATGAACCGACAAGTTTGAGAAGCTTTGTCAGTTCTATAGACAGACACTTGAAGGTGTCACAATCAAAAGCATGCATCTTAAACGACATAGAGTTTGCAAAATGTCGAAATGGGCTAAAAAGCAAACAGAAATCACTGAAAAAGCAAGGTCTTTGAAACAAACCAAAGGCCGCAGAATCCCTGACAGATCAGCACATTGAAAAAATGTATGAGGCAAAAACCTTTGGATATTTCACTGCCAAGTCATTAATTCACTCCATGTGGTTCATATGTGTCACTTTCTTCGGGGTGCGCACTGGCACTGAGATCCATAATCGTAAGTGGGGTGATGTTTCTGTTGGTCTCGATGAAGGCTCCGGACGCGAGTTCTTGCAGCTGTTTACAGAAAGACAAACAAAGACCCGTACTGGGGCAAATGCACGCGACATAAGGTATTAACATAACAGTGTCAGTCATGTCAAAGCTAAGAAATAAATTATACTTTTGTGTAACAAAATGCTTTTGAGAATTTGATTTAAATATAAAAATTGTATCAATGATTATTATTTCTAAACAAACAACTTTTCCTCCAAAAAAGACAAAATCAACCAAGAGCTTAGGCTGTGCTGGGAGACCCTGCAAGAGATCCAGTTCATCTATACAGAACATACACAGACAAGCGCCCAGCTGAAATGCTTCAGGAAAACAGCCCGTTTTTTCTCAGCATTTCTACTTCACGTCAGGGTGGATGGTATAAGAAATCTGCAATGGGTGTTAACAAACTTTATAACATCATGAACGAAATGAAAGCAGATGCCGGCATTGACGAAGCGAGAATTACACCCTACAGGTACATATCTAACAAGTTTTTTCCAGCATATTTTCCATAGTTGTTTTCCATTGTTGCTGCTCGTGTCAAACATTTGCTCTAGTTTGGATAGATATATTTCAAACAACAAAACAAATGCTCAAACACTTTTTCATTTCATCTTAGTCATTTTCAGCTGTATTTTGTTATCTGTTGATGTTCTTTTGCAGTGCCAGAAAACGAATGGTTCAGAAGCTCAACGACGAAGGTGCACCTCCCAACCAATTCGTACAAATTTCAGGCCATAAGAATATAAACAGCCTGAATAATTACAGTAAATTGAACACAAACCAGTCGATGGAGATCTCGGATATTTTATCAAATGCCAATTCCAATGGTGGACCAACCAATGCATCCAGAAGAAACTTGCCTGCATCCGATGCTGCAACGAACATGTCCCGTGGTTTCTTTGTAAACACCAATTTCATGGGAAATGTCACTTTCAATTTTAAGAATCAAGAACAAAACACTCTCGCAAAAGCAGCATGTGGTGAACAGAAATCCACAAATTCCTTCTCCATGTTCCAGTCAGGGGGAGAGAAGACTTGTCTAAAAGAGAATCCGGCTGGTATCTGATAGCGAGAGCGATTGAACTAGTTTTTAAAGTTAAACATCTGTCGTTTTATTTGTAAATCCCCATTTGTTTAACTGACACTCACTCGACTTGAAATATTCCATTCACTAAACGCCGAAGCGTGTAATTCGGTTTGTATTCATGTGCTCTTTAATTGTATTTGTTAATTGTTAATAAACTGTTATTATTTTGAAACATATGCATGAATAAAAGTTCATTAATGAATTATTTTTTATTAAGTTTGCACTGAAACATCAGTAATTTCTAAACTACAGCAAAATGACTTGGATAACTATTTTTTCGGCGAACCGGAAATGAAAATTGAGGTCACTCAATTTGCATGAGGGGCGTTCTACGGGTAGTGTCGTAAATATTACTCTTGAAAAAAGGGGGTAATTAAAAAATAAATTAAAAAACTAAAAAAACTCCGAAAATAAGCATAAAAGAAACAGAAAATTTGTTTATTTCAGCGTAAGATCGTATTTTATTTCACGAGTGATCATGAAAAAAAAAAATATTTTCACTCGTGGCTTCGCCACTCGTGAAAATATGTCTTTCTATGACACTCGTGAAATAAAATACGATCTTACGCTGAAATAAACAAATATCCTCTATTTATTTCTTGTTTCGTATTTCACTTTTCATGTTATGCGGCGTGACCTGCTCCACGCAATATCGAAGAAACGTACAGGGACTGACATCGGAGATCTTCTGTTTCATCAGGACAACGCCTCAGCCCACCGTGCAGAATCTACTACCCTCAAGCTGGACATATTGGGATTAGGGAGAGTGAAGCATGTACCTTACAGCCCAGATTTAGCTCCAATGGACTTTAAGGTATTTCCTACTGTTAAAGCAATATTGCGCGGACGCCGATTTGAAGTACGCAACAAGAGCTATAGTTGCTAAATTAAAGCCGGAGTGGTACAGGGAAGTTTTTGCCGACGGTTGCGACGACACAGGCGTTGCATTGATTGTGACGGCGTTTATTTTAAAACGATTTGATACACATTGTGTCGTGTGACGTCGATGACGTTATATAACTGTGCGCCGTGGTATATACATGTGTGTGTGTTATCTAACAGCAGCGGTGTAAACACTGATTGGATTTTGATGAAATCTCGTGTATTAAATAAGTGCGTGTAGTTCTGCGTTATATTCACTGCGTATTTATTTAGTTTACAATTTGCGAACGCCTAACTAATAGTCTACGTATTTTTTGAATGGCCCTCGTACAAACAGTGTTCTATTTAGATGGTATGCAATCAAGTTAATAGGCGATATGCCCGAACTATATATATATATATATATATATATCAAAGAAGAATTAGATCGCCAATAAGGAACTATTCCATGACAAATATTTAATAACATTCAAAATATGGGTAGTTCGCAAATTAACCAAAATAAAATACTGTGGTCCATTGGTGAAA
Source organism: Mya arenaria (assembly GCF_026914265.1). Taxonomy (NCBI): domain Eukaryota; kingdom Metazoa; phylum Mollusca; class Bivalvia; order Myida; family Myidae; genus Mya; species Mya arenaria. The sequence goes on from NC_069122.1 coordinate 29,712,368, forward strand.
TGCTGGATATTATGATTCGGGGTGGGAGAAAGATCTTATATATTTTGTTTTGTTTTGTTCTATGTATACATATCGTAAAAAATAAATTGTATCGACATTGTTTTGATTGATTTTTTTTCAGTATGTTTCGCTGGTTAAATTAAAACAAAAACGATACTTTTATATATATTAAATATATAACATAAGGGCTGTCAAAGGAACCAATTTGACAATGGAATGGTATACTGTTTGTTTAAAAAGGGCCATACCTCCGTTAAACTGGTAGGTTTTATAGTGTTAAAAAAGTATATCAAAACTATAACGATCCATTTTACATGTCATATGTAACGGTCTTGACACCAAATTAAGGGAAATAATAAGTGAAAAAGTACCATACCTTTTTATAAAAATGGTTCTTTGATTTACAAAGCTATACTTGACCTGTATTTTATGATGATTAATATGTGTAGACAAATAATTAAATCCGTCCACACGTACTGTTGTATAATTTGTATATATCTTTGCAAATTCGTGAAAGTTTGCTGTTTATTCACTGTGAAAGAATATCTAAATTGGACTTCATTATCTGTTTCGTTAATGGCGAAATATGTTGTAAAAGACTGTAGTACTATTATCTTTTTCACGACTTGAAAGTATTTAAAATCTAATTCGCTCCAAATATGTTTCAATTGTACATACCTTGAAAAATCAGGAGAGCTACATTCATTATTGTTATTTTTGCCCCAATCATTTGTAGTTAACTACTTTACATTTAAGGAGTGATTGCAACAGGGCAATGAAAATAATCAGTGGAGGCCATAACACTTCTTTGCAAGGAGAAAACACGGAGTTTGCATGGAGGTCTGATAGTGTTGTTGTACTTTCAGTTTTTGATCGTAAGATTGAGGTGTATGTGGTAAGTGTGGACCCGGATGTGATAAACAAAAACGTTATTGAATGGTTTCTGTATGAAAGAGGTGTTAGCATGATCATTTCTTCAGAATGCGTGAGTTATGGTATGTTACAGTCATTGGTTTAATTTCAGATTTCGTTGAATAAATAAAACAAATGTATTCAATTTGCAAGCCCTTTCTGAAAGAAACCAACAAATCTTTGTCTAAAGGGTATGCATTAATTCTGACAGTATCGTAAAAACAGATTCAGAAGGTATCTGGAGGCATTTGACTAGTAGTGTTTTGCTCTTTTGATCATAAATCACATTAAGTTGTCATTCCTAGCAACATTATCCATTTCCTGTGTGAACTTTTCAACCCGCACTTCCATAAATGAAAGACGATGAAATTGCTAGAGTCCTTTTCTTCAACTCGTATATGGTTAATTAGACAATGATTCGATTTCAAGCAACATCCATTATTATTTTGTTAACCAGTGTTCCAATTTCAGGAAGAAAACTATAATTATAGGGAGCTACCATGCTGATGTGGCCTTTATACATATTTTAGTGATTATAGTCATTTATTAATTACGATGTGATTAGTTTAAAAAAGCAACCTTTCATATTTCGCTTAATTTATTAGCTCTTGGGCATGTCTTGATATGTATAAATAAAAATCGAGGCTTGGTATTTGACCGTTTATTTACCTCACCCTGTTAACAATTTTCGAACGTCTAAATACTCATCTTTCTAGACTTGCTCCTTAGAAAGAAATAATGCAGGTGCTCATTCGTTTAGCCATTTTTAGACAATTCGATTTGACAAACGTTCAAAAGAACTTTTAGCATGTTTCAAATAAACGGGAATCAATATAATGAACACAATTATGTTTTTATGCAATTCATGTTCCTTGTTATTTTTTCACGTCCGATAGGCAATTTCAATGGCTGCAAGTATTAGTTATAATCTTATGGTATTAAATATATACGTGCCTACGTGTATTAAATATATATATTGACATGCCCTTTGTGAACAGACGTCGCCGATCCCAGTCTCTACTTTGCAGGATAAGTTATGCGATAAAGGACCACATCACTACGATGTTATTGACAACTATTTGCATATATAACATGACTAGTATTTCCCAACATACGACAATCCATTGGAAGTGCTTGCTTCTTCCAAAAATCAAATCATCTTGTCTTTCAGGAAATAGATATGACCAGCATTTGAAAACAGTATATTAAATCTGTTTTCTCGCAATGGTTCCAATGATAATGAATGCAAGTTATATCCTTTAAAAAGTCAGAAGTAGATCCTTAGTTACATCTATTTTCGGTTACCTCTCCTAGCAAAAGCTTTACAAGCGCAAAGTATAGTTCGAACATTTCCAGGTTGACCCATCTTGATGAAGAGTGGGTTAAAGATTGGCACATCATTATCGAAGGATTGTTTTCAACTTTTCACAGAGCTTTTTGACTGACATTAACCCTGTGAATTTATGTATGTAAACCGCATTTTTTTATTCATTCTGCTGATTGCTTTCTGAGTAAAAGTAATATTTTCGTAGATTGTCTATGCATTTGGCAAAATGTCCTCTCTGTTTTGTCGTAATAGCTCATTAAACTTTGTTACAGTTGAGGCTCTATCGCTCATGGTATTTTTTCTGTTTATCAACAGTTTTGAAGGAACTTCATGCTCAGTTTTTGAAACACTGTCAATATCTCATAATAAATCTTTCGATGTGTCTCATGTACAGATTTGGTTGCCATATCTCTGAACCCTAAGAGTAGATAATTGCCTTCAGAATCCCGTGCTGCGAATGCACCCTACTTTTGCCCGTACCTGGAGGCTTCGTCCGTATGAAGTAGTGTATTTGCATTATAAGCGGTGGTTGAGAGATGGTGGTGTGCGATAATTGATCTTTCTACTGACAAGTTATTGATTGTCTTTGATGTAGGTGACTTAGTTATTGGCTGCTTACCGACCAGTTTACAAACATCATTATTTTTTTTGAGTTCCTGTAAGTCTTATGGCTGTCATTTGTGACAACATTTTTACATTACCCGCTAGCCCCTTAAAATCTTCAAAGTTTTTGAGTGATATAACAATGGATTTGCATGTCATGCGCTCCTTACCAATGTTGCAAACTGATTGGTCTTTAAACCAAACACACGCTAACTGGCATTTTCTTTTGGGAAGTGTATAGCATCTATCTCGTTTGGGTGTGATGCTTTTCCTGGTACCTATGAGTGATTGAATCAAGGTTATACATACATAGAAAATATTAAAGCATCTATCTCGTTTTGGGTGTGACGCTTTTCCTGGTACCTATGAGTGATTGAATCAAGGTTATACATACATAGACAATATTAAAGCATCTATCTCGTTTTGGGTGTGACGCTATTCTTGGTACCTATGAGTGATTGAATCAAGGTTATACATACATAGACAATATTAAAGCATGACAGCGTATTATGTGTTCTTTTATGAGACACACGGTTGTCTCTATAGAAAATGAAATTCTTGACATCTTTCTTGGCATGAAACTGTGGAAACATGAAGTCATCTCAAACGCATAACTCTTCCCTATTGTTTCATTCCAAAGGAAAGAAGAGCCATTGGATGTTACTAATCCTTTACGAAAACGTGCAATGAATTTTATTCCCTCTTAAATAAGCTTGACTCAAAAGTATGTGGCGTGAAAAGGGTTTTTTTTCCTGGTCGAAGCAGCGTATCATTGAGTCGTTTTGATATTTTCGTTTATCGGTCTCTTGTTCTTGACGTGAAAGGTCATGATTTGCAATGTGACTTTCATTCTAGTATTTTAGCCTTTCCTAATCTTCAGATGAAGTTTTTTTAAATGATGTGCAAATCACTCTGATCCATCTTTGCTTTGTACAAGTAAATGTTTAAATCGTTACAGAATACTGACTGACCTGTAATGAACCGGATCCATTGGTATATTTCTCTTTATAAAGGTCTGGGCATAATGAGGATGTTAAGTTCCGCTGAAAGGTAAACATTCTGAGTATCTTTACGACAGTTATGGCTTTCAAAAGTCTTAAAATATCTAATATGCTGTCTTACTTGTTCCAGTGTCAACTCAATTAATTTGTCCGGACGGTTGTGATGTGAACCCCTTCAAGGCAAATTCTATTTACTCTTGGACTGTGTCACCTATTTTGTGAGAAATACCAAGTGTTCCAAGAAAAAAGTCATTCACACATGGACTTTGGACATCTCATCAACAGACTGACTGGCATATGCCAATAAATTGAAGTTACAGTTGTTAAAGTCGGAGAGCTGCCAGAAGAAGTGAATCATGTATTCACGGTTACCAATACTGAAGTTTTGCATATTCTTGTACTTACACTTGCTGCCACTCCCACTTTTCATAGATTTCCCAGTTCTTATGCATTCATTGGAATACATTTCCTACATCGCTTATGCCACAATCATTATGACTAAAATCTGATTCTTTGAAATTTTGGTTTGCCATTAAAAGATTGCATGTGTACTCACCATCAGACACAGGGTTAAAATAGCTGACGGTACAATTTGAGAGTGAATTGTCATAGTCAAGATCACTTATTTGCTAATCAGAAGGCGAATTCAAATACCAGATGCTGGATTAAGATGCACCATGTTGTGGTTTTCGGATGTTGACTAAAGACAAGCGGTATCATCGACACAACGAATCCCATTATTGCCTCTACCTTGGGAAACAGAAAAAGCTTTCGTCATTTTTAGGATGCTTGTGCTATAACAAGGCTCAGAGTTACCAACTGTCCGATGGCAACCAGTCATGATATGCTTTCCCAGCATTGAGTTTACTGCGTTATATAATGAATAAAATGGCTTGCTTGTTTCGCCACATAAAGAACCATGTATAAACCCGAAACTGTATCAACGTTTGGAGGAATGCCAACAACGTATACACATGTCACTGAATCTCTTTCTGCAACAAGAGATGAATAAAGAGCACATCCTTTAAGCAAAATACCATTCAAGTCATTGGTTTCCACAATTTCGGTGGGTATTTGTTAACTTCCAATATGAAGACCAGTGCATTTGCAACACATTGCCTCCCATTTGTTTTAAAGGATATGTGTCCCTGCTCCAATGATGTTCATAACTCTAGCTTCCTACAACATAATTCATTAACCTATTACTTTGTTATTCATAAAGAAAAAGACAATAACAAAAACATAAAATATGGAATTGTATAAAAATCTAAACAATATTTAGCGTTATGTTTTTTTTTAATCAAGATTCTGCTCAGAGGTATTTATCTTATACTGTTAAGAGATATATGAAAGAAAATCGTTTCTAATCAAGGGTTTAAAATACATAAGGCTAAGAAAACAATTTATAGTTTTAATAGGCATATAATTATTGACCAACAATGAGAAGGGAGAAGTGATTTAATTTGACCTAACGTACCTTTATTTCATTTTTCTCCTCTAAAAGTTACAGTAGTTCAAAAATATTTATAGTTAAAAAGGAAATGTTAACAACTACAAAGCTTAACTTGAAACGAGACTTCAAAATGGATCTTGATACTATTCTTAAATTAAGATATTAAGAAAACAGCTTTTCAAATAAAAAAAATAAAAATAATATATATATATAAATATTATGAAGGATAAGGAAAGGAAACAAATGCTAATTATAACACTTCAATTCAATACAGATAAATATGTATATATGATAAATAAGTAATAAAATTCCTTACTATAATAATTTTATTTTCCCATTTCTTCTCATCGAAAATGCTTAACATCCTCAAAGTCAAGTTTAAACAGAAAACATGGGTGATGGCATCAATGATGTCATCGGTAAAAATGAGTTACTTTTCTTCTCATTGGTTTGTTTGCATAAAACTATTTCGTGCAGGACAGTTGTAACTGCACTTACAACTCGAACCGTTTTACGTGATACATTTTTGGCATAACATTATACTTTTTCGTGAAAATAGGTTGTGACTGCTCTTACAAAAGTTTTGCGCGGAACATTTTATTAAAAATACGCATTAGACAGATACAACCTTATGACACATATAGATTTTTCTTAATGCTACCTTTACTGTATCAGCGTAATATATTGACAGTTGATGAGGACTAAGAAAACAATGCAGTAAGAAGCAAAAGGTGTGTTTGCTAAACAGTGTAAGTTACAACCGTTTTGCGCAAAGCCCGAAAGGTTAAGGACAACGACACTAACAATGATGAGTTTTATGAGCTTAATGAAATAAATAACTGGCTTATAAGTATATCCCTGTCATTTCGCTAACAATTCTTTTGACCGTCAAAGGAAGCATAATTTGCATGATAATATGTACAACCTTTTTACTTGATAAAGACTACTTATGCGAAGGAAAGAGTGTGATTCAGGTACATGCAATATTTCTTAGTGACATTTTTTTCAGTTATTAATCATTTTATCACATAAGGGCAAAACTGTCCTGTACATTCGTTTCAACTCCACATCAGTGACAGCTTCAAACAAGCCACAATTAATATATATGCAAAAAGCTACAGAAACAAGCTCAGTAGAAAAAGTGTTTTCTTTTATATTTAAAAACTGGGTAGATGCTTAGCAGACTAGGAATAATACCGATGAATGTATATAGTTTTATATACCCCAATCAAGCTATATTGAGCAGAAATGAACGTGTGCAATGTCAAACAACATCATAATCCAAAATCGCATGCCCACCACACCCTTATATTGCATTAGCGACCAAGCTCTGTCCAATGACAGGCTATAGATGAGACAGTCACCGCTGTTTATGGATAGAAATAGTGTTCTGGTGTAGTTTTTTTTTACTCTGAGCATGCATTTTCATGTTATGTTTTGCCACAAACGGGAGAACACGTCACACATTTCTGTATTCTCAAAATTCCTGGATCGGTTTATTATCACCCGATTAAGGTATGTACCAAGCATGTTAAATGGCAAGTTAAAAAATGAATTGGTTGATGTGTAATATGGTGCATGGACATATAAACATTCACAAAGCACCAGGAGCCATCATATGAGACATCAGAGTCACTTTCGTTGGGACATGGATCTTTTAAGTCTACGGGGATTTCAGCAAGTGCATTTTCTACATCCAGAGTACCGGCGACCATCCTGAGATCAAATTCGATGTTAACGGGTCTGACTTGAAACATTATAATTCGTTGTTTGTCGTGTGTGTTTATACCTTAAAATGGATACTCGTTTCCCTCTTGAATTTCAACAAATTCTTCCCAAACGGGAGACGAGTTCAGAGATGACATTCTGTATAAATAGGTGAAGGCAAAACGTAAGAGCGGTCCTCTTTGACCACGTCTATCGCTTGTAAAAAGAAACAACGTTAAACCATTAAAAATCTCTTTGACGGTTTATCAGCAATACTGGATAAATCAACCTCAAATCAAATACTAAATATATGACAGAAAAGGTAAAATGATCTAACAAAAATGAATATGGCCAAGCCACAAAGGTAAAATGATATAACAAAAATGAAATGTCAAAAACATCGATGTACAAAAGCAATATCCTATTATGATATAGGAAAACAAACCATTATGTGTACGTCCAAAGGCAGCAGCTAAACTTCTAGTTTGTCTTGTCTCAATATTATGAACGCGCCTTTTAAATGGCAATTCGTATTGATTAATGAATATTTTTTTATTTGTGAGTTTCCGTGATTTTGCAGATTGCGATGCTTTTCACCAACAGTTTAAAATGCATTGACTCGAAAACTGACGTGTAACATAGTAACATTTGACTTGCTTGTCATTTTAATTAATATGGAGGTAGTCATTACAAATTCATCGAAGGTTGTCTCTCGTTTAAAATTGAATAATTTACTGCAAAGGCATAATCTGCGCGACACCAAGTTTCAATGCAATTTTTACCATTTTAAGAATGGAAAAATATTCATTTATAAAATAAGTTCACGATAACAGTTTATTGCATAATATAAAGACGCCTATACTATATATTTCTGTTAAAAGATTTTACTTAAGTTAAGGTTTGAACTTAATAACCTGGTAAATGTAAATCTTTCTTGTTTTTGTCACTTTATAGTATTCATGGTTATTTTCTTTCTAAGCGAATTTACTTTGTGTTGTTAAACTCTAGTATACGCATAGTACTGTATTGTATTTTTAAGGGTACATTTTGTTGTTTTAACGCCCACTGTGAGGGAGCAAGAATGTGACGTCACCACAAATGTGTACGACCACGGCGATCTTGACACAACAAAAGGTATGTTTGTGTACATTTTCTTTACTAGATTGAATCAAATTAAAACAATACCTAGCCCGTGGTACGCCACATACTTTCCGCTTTCATATGGTAAACTTTCTGTTAGTCTTGATGTTGTAGTTTTTGAGAACATTCAAAAACAAATTTGGAATCGGCGATGCAGACGACCACACATTTTGTTTATCTTGCAAAAAACAATGATAAATCGGCTAATTTCAACCGGTTCTTTACAAAAAGATATTTAAACAGTAAATATATACCATTTACAATACATTTTCAAGGCGAAATGATGTTTTTGAAAGAAATCGTACAATATTAAATTATGCGAACGACCACACTCGAGAAATTTAGGCGAACGAAAAAGCTTCAAATACTTTATTTGTTAATGTGTATGGTATATATTTTAGATGGAGAGTCGACAACCTCAGGTCTGCAGATATTGTGGCAAGGTCCTTTCGAACATTTCAACACTGCGGCAGCACGAAACAACACATATATTATTAAAAAACTTATTGTATTTTCTAACAATATTTTGTTTTTGAAAAGTAATCGCCGTATGTACATAACCAGGAAGGCATTTTCAGAACTGTTTTAGTAAATTCTTGCTTTTGTTTGAGGCGATGGGTTTTTAGCTCGACTATTCGAAGACTAACGAGAGCTATCCTACTCACCCTAGAGTCAAACTTTGGTTAAGGTTTTGCATGTTAGCACCTTTAAGACATTATCTCAGCAAATGCATGTATTGCATTGAAACTTCAGACAGGCGTTTCCAACTATCCAAACAGACTTAATTAATCAAGTAAGAAAGCTCTATTTTGCATAAAATGTAAATTTTGGCCCTTTATTATTCGACTTAACGATTCTGGTTAAGGTTTTGCATATATACCAAAACTTTCTAATCTAAACTTAAAAGCTCTTATTATAAAAGATGATTGCACTGTGACTAATTTCATTTTTGTGATTTTTTTCAGAACTTTATTAGTAAATTCTTGTATTATTTTGAGTCGATAGGTTAGCATAAAAGATTATTGTAGGTGATTCATTTCACTTTTTGTGATTTGCTCTGTGATTACATTTGTATGTTTAAGTTTTACATGTAAACAGCCTGATCAGTATTACATGCTATATCAATCTTATAAATGCGATTGTTTCACAAACAAATGCGGACATTTTTTGTTTCATATTGATGTGATTTATACTCTGCGTTTACTGTGATCCGTTTGTATTTGTAAAATAAAGACAATAAACGTTATCAAATATCAGTTTTATTTGATTAATCTTCACTATTATTGCCATATAATAACACTGATTATTGCCATATAAGTCACGTGTCAATAAAGAATAAAGGCACAACACATATATAATCAGAAACAACTTGTAATTGAGTAATGACTACACATGTCATTCGCCGGCTATAAATGAACTATCCAGTAGCATTAGAAGTTCCATATGATCATATCGATAGTCAACATTGAATGTTTAGGAATCCCATTTAGGATGTAACTAACGTTTTTCAATCATTTCTCCTCGCATTTTCCCTTCCGACACCCTGTGCCCCTTTTTGTAATGAATTTCGATCCAAACATACTGTACCACTCTTCTTCCTTTTTGTCGAACGTATATCGAACATACGGTCCCTGAAATTGTGTGGATGAGATAAATTAAATGTATGTTTTCTTTATCTTACAATACAAAAAGTGGTGTATTAACAAGTTTAACGATTGACATACTTAGATGTAGGTGTCATGGGATTCGGGTGGGTTTTAGCCCTATCAAATGTACGTTAGATCTTGGCATCCGAAAATTGCCCTAGTACTTCTTTTCATTTTAGACACACATCCTAAAGTGACTTCTATCAGCATCCTACTTGACAATAATCTCCCTTACAATAGTCGAATGCCTCGAAACGCATACCGCACAATCTCGGTCACATTCTGGTGTTGACTTGTCGGATTTGTCCTGCGAATAGAAAAAAACATTGAGATCACGAAGGCTTTATTCACACCCCCTTCAAATTTAATTTAAAAAGTGTGGTCGTTCGCCTCAAATTCTCGAGTGTGGTCGTTCGCATAATTTGATATTTTAATATTGCCTTCAAAAACATCAATACCCCTTGCAATGGTACTCTAAATGGTATATATTTGCTTTAATAAGTGTTTTTCGTAAAGAACCAGGTGAAACTAGCCGTTTTATCATTGCTTTTGCAAGATAAACAAAATTTGTGGTCGTCTGCATCCTCGATTCCAAATTTGTTATTGAATGTTCTCAAAAACTACGACACCAAGAATATCAGACAGTATACCACATGAAATCGGAAATTATGTGCCGTACCATGGGCTAGGTCTTGTTTTAATTCGATTCAAGATAATAAAGAAAACGTCAAAAACATACGTTTTGTTGTCTCAATTTCACCGTGGTCGTTCGCATTTGTGGTCACGTGATTGTTTTTGCTCCCTCACAGTGACGCCGCTGGATAGGTTTTCCTAATAAGAAAGCAATACACTGCAATTAAAATTATAATCTTATAATCTGATATGAGCTTGGTACGATTTTCACTCCTTAGACGTTGTATCGATATAAATGATGTCGGGTACATGTTACTTGGGCGAAAGCGCAAAATATGTAAATTAAAACCAAGATCAGCTTGGCGACGGAAGGTCATTGCGCGAGAGTCGAACAGAACTAAGTCAACCCGCTGAAGATCAGCCTTCATGAACTTTCCCCTTTCATTGTCAACGATATAATAATAAGAGATTTGACAAGTTGCAGCTATATATTGGCCCTTTAAAGAAGTATTGCTCCCTTGACCAGTTACTTAATTGACATCATTCCAGGCAAAGTTTTCCATTTTTAGTGAACTTTTTTTAACCCCAATCTTCCATATTCAAAATAATCCTGAAATAACTAGAGTTACTCGTATATCATTATTGAATATTATTATATTTCAGACAGCATCAATTTCACAATTATTTTTCTTTATAAACGTGCGTACGAAAGGATATTTATTTTCAATTATGTTCTTAGCATGTATATTGGAGTGCTGCTGTGGGGTTTTCCACAATAGGTTTTGATGTTTCCACTTTCCTTAATGGACCAATTACCGTATACAAAGGAATTTGCAAAAATCCAGCGTTTAATCATTGACTCCTTATCAAGTAAATATGGATGATGGGGTTCGGTTTGTGACCGTTAATTAACCCTTTACTGTTAAATCAAGTCAGCGCCCGTTTTTTGTTTTCATTTTAGTAAAACTTTCCTTAACCCCGAATTTCCATACATAAAAGACTCTTGAAATAACTAGATTTATTCGTATATGATTAATGACAGTATGATCATATTTCAGACAGCATCTAATCCATAATATATATAAAATCTTGCAATTCCAATTAGGAGCTTTAGCTGATCAATTCTGATATGTACATCTTAGAATATGAATTATTGTGAAAATAAACGAAACATAGCAAAAAATCTGAGTTTATATAGCTTACCGGCTGAGAAGGGACTCACTAAGCGGAACAGGCAATACACGTTCTAAATGTTATTTGGTTTCTGCTTCTTTGCATATTAAATCATTCGGTGCCTTTTTGATTAGTTATTTACAATTTCATAGATGAAGAAAGAGAATGTTTAAAGGCAGTGATGCTCTCCTTCTTAAGCAAGTCAACAACATTTTTTCTTTCCTCTCCTTGGCTGTTTTTTAACAAACATTTTTATTAAAGATGTGTCGCGGTTTGTACATTGGAAATTTCTTTTTAAGTCACATTTAAGATTTGTAAACATTTCTTAATGTCAAAACAAAATGATGATATTTAACAACAAGTGTCGTACTTCAAACAAGAATTCCAAAAATGCATCCATTTACAACCAGATCATGAATAAATTTTACTTAAATTCAGCATATTGGTATTGGAATAGTATGCACTAAAGAAATGACAAATGTATTTAAAACTAGTGACAGAGAACTTAAAACAACAAGGAACACAGAGCTATTCAGTTATTTAAACTATTACTGATTAAGAACACCGAGGCGAGCAATGGGAAATACGCATTTGTTTAATAAGGGGTCGATACCCTGGCTTAAATATATGTATTTTCGGAACTCGAATTCCGTTGTTCTCCGTTTATCACGTACGCACCACTCGGTACAAATCTATATTCAATATTAGTCTATAAAGGATTGAAATGTTTGTTTGAAAAGCGTTTTGATACACAAAGACGTTGTCCCTTAATAATATTATTCTTGAATTTCAATTATACAAACTAGGTTCTTTTATTTACCTTGTCACAAGACATTTCTAATTTATATATTGGATCAAATCACGTGCGCCATTTGCTGACCAATACACTGATAGAAGGGTATAAAAGACATGCACGAAGCTCAATCAGTGTTAAACCAACGTACACAGACAAGATGAAATACAAATACGAAAACAATTAAAATAGTTTTGTTCATTAAAATTGTTTTAGTAAAGCAGTGCGTGGTCTTTCGATGCGAAAATGGTTCTCTTTAAGTTAACCGTTTTATTAGTTACGACACTCTGCGTCAGAAATCAAATCATCGCGAATGGGTTCACAGAGGGTGAAGCGTTGTCACTCCTGCGTGGGGAAGAGGGCCAATATTTCTGCCCGGGGACCAGCTTCTGTCAAACCAACCAGACGGAAACGGGTCAAACTGCGAATAATTGCTGCAAAGGTAAACTGTTATAAATTTCAAAAATAGTTTAGCCTGATACTAATTATTCGAAATATCAGCTTATTTCCTATTGCTAGTTTTACTGTCCGAAAACAACATAGTATGTATACAACAGAAATGAAATTTTAAGTTTAGGCTTAATTGCTAGATTGTTATCCAATTATTTTTAATGGGGGCGGTGGTGACAGGTTTTTTTTAATTTTATTTTTCTGAGATGACAGTTTAACCCTTGTATTTGTTTTCATGATTTTTCTTAATGCACCGGGGACCATGTTCATGCGTTTTTAGACGAACCACGATCGCAGCAGTTCTCCTTCTTTACATGCGAATGTTAAACATTGACACCGTAGGCGGCATTCATTTACGCCGTTCCCGTACAGTATCGGCCAAATACGCAAAAAAACGTTTAATGATAAACAGGGGGCGACGGAAATAAGGCTGGGGCGGGATAAATATCTAGTAAATACCTAATAAAAGACTCCTTAAGTTAAGTGTATCAAGGAAGAAATCAAAAAGAAATCAAAGACCTTGGATATTTTTCCAAGTATATTTGACAATGAAAAATATTAATAAATATCCACAAGCATACGCCTTTACTGGATATGTAACATAACTATGTTACGGTTCATAACAAGCGTAAATGTCGAATTAATCTAAAATGACAAAATCTTAGAATTACCTTAATTCGTATTGTCTTGGCTGCCGCTTTTTGTGTATTCAAAATTCATTGTCCAATTTAATACTAATTTTATAGGTTTAATTATCCAAAAGTATATTTATTGTTATCGTCTGATTGCGTTGAAGAAACATTACTGCGTACAAATCATAGCATAAAGGAACTTGATCAGGTGCCGTTCTTTAATGCCCAATTGTTCAAAACTGTCGTTAAATTATTTTAGTCAGTACAACACTGATGATTTTCCTTAAATCAACAACGTCAATGTTGATGTTAACTAACGAATTAACATTATACTTCTCAGGCTGTTTTTCAAATCTCGTAAGCTTATATTGACGGAACGCTTACGCGCTGGTGTCATTTCCATATTTGCAATCAACATGTTATTATCATCGTACCGGTGTGGAAAACAATGATTTAAAAACTATTGGAAAATCTGAAGTAAGATATAGCCGAAATTTATAATTGTGGTATTGGCATTTTTTGTTCTTTCAAACCGGGTTTATATTGTTTTTTACTACTGCGCCTGTTCTTGTACCGTCCATATATTATTGAAATTAGAAAATGAAACAATGTTAACAGCATATTCGGGATATTAGTAATTATTATTTGTTCTTGAGTTATGTTTCATTTGAGTTTTGTAGCAGTGCTGGTCAGAGAAACATAAGAACCGTCCTTAAGTTACGATTTTCAAGGCCGTTAGCGTAAACATAAGTTAAAACAACGTTAGATTAAAACAACACAATAAATACAGGTATTTTGTTGACAAAACACGTAACAATCACGACAGTTAGTATTTATATTTGTTTTGCTTTCGAGATATTTTTTAGAGATTTATAAATGAATAAAAAATAATATTTTGCTATTTTAATACGTGTAATTTCATTGATAGTTTTACTGTTTTGAAATTTAAGACTGTTTTGACTTCCAAATCAATCGGCAGCGCGCACACGGCAGGAACACAGTTTCAACGACATATATTCGTTATTTGCGAGTAAAAAAAAATGTTGATTTTAATAAACTACAATACTACACTGAAACAAGAAATATCGTCTATTTCTTAACGAGGGCTTTGTGCAAAATGGCCTTAATGTTATAGCAACAAAAGCATGTACCAAAATAAGCAGTTACTTGAATAATTAGTAGACTTTTAAATACTAACAGGTAAAAATGGTGAAAATTAAAATGAAAAGGTTACAAACGTGGAAAAAACATGTTGAAACCTATCCGAAAAATATATATTACAAGTATGTTTTGGCCTGGAAATAACTGAAGTTGACATAAAGAGCAATTAAGGAAACGGGTATAACCGTATGTATACTGTATTTTTTTTGGTAATTTGTTTTACATTTAAATAATACGTTGAAAATACCCTTTAAATCGTACTGAAACTACATTTGGTCACACTGGATCAACACTGAAAGGGAACTGCTCATGTTTTGTAAAATGCACTTTAATATGATGAAAAGTGTGGCGAACTATTAGGAGTGTTAAAACTTAGATACTGTCGACTGGAACCCTTCAAAAACGTTAATATATGATCGAATATTGTATTTGCAGTTCACGAATAGCGTAACATACCCTTTTTAACAAAGGGCTTATAGGTTTGATAATCAATCAGGTTATAAAAGAGTTATAAATGAGTCCTTTTGGCTGAGCGCTTTTGTTGTCAGTTTTCTATGTTTTTCGCTTCATACTAGAACCAGCTTTTGTATACTTTGATTGCGTTATTAAAGGAGTAAAATGGTGAAAATATTAGTGCTTTTTGATACATAACTGTAAAACACAATTTCGTCCGAAGATATGAGCGTGTTCTTTTAACAATTATAAGACAGTGATCTAGTTCATTTGTGAGTCGGATTCTTTCATCAACCAGTATCGGGTTGTTTAAGTGTGTGTTCTATTTCATTTTTCGATATAATGTCTACTCATCATATTCTTGTTTTAAAACATATGAAATGTTTTGTTTTCTGTAATTTATGCCAGAAGCGAAGCATTTCATTTTTAGATTATTTAATTACTTACATTTTAAAAGATTATAATAAAGATGTTTCTTTGTTATTTAAAAAAATCTTAGTCTAGTCGAAGACGTAAGACTGTTCGTAAATCATGGGCCTAGGTATGGCTATCCACATGATAATATTTAAATTAACTTATTCATGAAGATTTTATAATGTTTGTTTATTTTTGTATGTATGGTCACTCGCAAAATATTTATTTTTAATTATTTTAACATGTATTTGTATGGCAAATAATGCACGGATTTGATCTTTTCTCTGCCTTGCACATACAAGTTTTAAAGCTTAAGGTCCATAAATCAGGGCTCAATTTTTCAGTGAACAAATATTGGCTAAACCATTGAACACGTTTTCTTTTTTGCATTCTTTACAAACATGTATCGCTTGTCCAGCTCTGTCAGACTTTAATGAATATTTTCAGTAAACATAAAAATGTCAAGAAACAATACCTTTTTTACTTTTCATGGTAGATTGTAGCTGTAGCGAGGATTGTGAAGTAAACAATAACTGTTGTTTCCGGAAGTGGAAAGGAGCAGAAGATGAAACCTGCGTAGATTCGGCGATAGTCGAAACTCAATCGTACACCCCGGCGTATTACATGGTGACATCATGTAAGGCGGTTACCTCCAATATTCCGATTGATGGGGAGCGCAGGGACTGTGCAGAATTCAATGAAAGTTCTCCCTGGGGACCTGTGAATCCTGTATATTCCGCAGAAACGAATAAAATATATCTGAACTATTTGTGTGCAGAGTGTAACGGGGTAAAACCATTAGAACTTTTGCACCAATTCACACTTCAAATTTACTCTGTCTTTCGTCGGAATACAGATGTAGATCTAGATCGGCTTGTTGATGACACATTATCATTCATAAAAATGAACAATGTTTCTGACCGGTATGATAAATCCATAACAGTAAATGCTCCTGCACAAGTTCAAGACAGAGTTTCCAAAAAGCTTTGTCTTGAACGACGACATATATCAGAACGATGTTCATCTCCTAGTAGTTCAGCCTTAATTAGGTCATCAACAATGACGTTTGATCAATCGGAACAATTGTGCCAAAGTAATTTGTTTTTGCCTTATATAGACCACAGGTCAGTGATACATAAGAACATATTTTGTTTTATTTGTAAATCTCCTGACTTTGACCGATACACCTGTGAATCGCTATATACTAAGAAATTCCACCCTCAGTGTTTTTCAATTTTCATCTCTCAAGAAAGAGTTGCACAGCTGCGGACAAATGAACTCACACGAGAAACTCAATGGAAGGCTTGCGCCGGTTACGACAATGCTAAGGTACTCGTCTGTATATATCAACATACATTGCTCTTTTATCTTACCTTACTTATTGGTTACTTAGAGTAATTTGGTAAATTAGATTTATGGGACACTAAGAATAAGTTGTGTTTATCTTAAAACTTAAATTGTAACGCTTACCCAAGGTTAAGGATCTTCATCTTTTCTCCATCTGTCAAAACCTTTTGGATGCACAGACTTTTCTTGTTAATAGGCCCGTACGAAACGATCAGCAGGGAACACATACTGAAATCTTTTCAAAAATCGTTTACTATTCAGGTATATTTTTGCAATAAACCGGACATATAATATACATTTTACAAAGTAATCAAAGGATATGATGCATCTTAATGTTATTTAAAAAGAACTCAAATTTAACCATGCATTCCGTTGAAATCAGTTGCAACATGAAATGTGATATTTTTACCGTCATATACGAAATGCATTAACTTTAACGGTAACAAAAATGTTTTAATAGCTTAAACACCGCAGAGTAATACCGGTGTTAACGATGGCTTATACAATTGTATCATCAACGAAAATAGAAGTACAATTCTGTTTCAAAGGATGTTTTATATATGCATTAGCATGATGCTTTAAATTGAAGAGTTTTCCCTTCTTTCCATTAGAATATGCAAAAGTGAATAAAAATCATATCTTTCAAAAAATCAAGCAAAATAAATGTACCATTTACATACTGAGGTAAAATGTCAAAACTGCTGATAAATATAAATAAACATTAAACATAAAACGTAATCAACGGTTTAAATACCTAGCTGAAATATCAATACTTATATATTTCAAACTACAGAAACAAGCTCAGTAGCCAAAATTTAAAAATAAACCCCGTTTAATGGCACTGGTTAAACGCCAAAAATATAGAACACAAAAACAAAATCTCAAAAAAGAAACATGGAACAACAAAAGAAAACTTCACAAACAACACAGTGCATATATACTTTATAAAAGAAAACTAGGTATGTTTATCAAGGATTGTTAGGTTGGGCCTTGGAACGGTCGATAAAATGTATATTTACTGGGGTTTTAAACCAGTTAACGGGCACAAACCTCACTTTTATCCCAACAATTCTGAATAAAGAAAAAACGTAAAAGGTAAATCTTATCAAAGTATGCATTAACTTGAGGAGATTTAATAATAAAACAAATAATAATAAACTGATAGGTAAACCCCAAGTACTTTAATGATAATATATCCCAACTCAATCTGAAGAAGGATGAATACAATACAGAGCAGAAAATGCAAACACTTTTCAAAAATACGAGGCAGTCATTGTTTGAAACTATGAGCATTACACACAGTCTGCCTGAATAAAAAACCTACACCTAAATACTAAAACAAAATATTTTATGAAGCAAAGGTAATGACAAATCTACGTATTTATAGAAATAGACATTAAATAAATCAAAAGTAATATTAACGATTCGTATAGTTAATTAAACAGAATGTCCAGCCGACTTATGAATATTAAAACAAACTTAAATTGAGGCGAAATAAATTAATAATTCACATACTAAACTAAACATTCAAATCTTGATAAAAATAAAATGAAGCAAAACTACTAAATGCTAACTATACCTAACTTAAATGTCACATGCAAATTATGCCATCTGTCAGAACTTTTCCGAGTAAAAATCATAAAATCGTTAAATATTTATATATATATATATATATATATATATATATATATATATATATATATATATATATATATATATATATATATTTATTATTTCAGAACAGTTCAGATAAACGTTTAATCAAGACAACAAAAACGAATTACAGAAATAAAACACATAAAACCTAATCCGATGAAAAACGTCACTGCTTACTCCCTAACTCTGGCTGCAGACCCATTTCCACTTTCGAATACGTAAAATTTAAATTCATAGGTATAAACTCAATCTAAGCTATATTGTATGTAATCGTCCCTTTTAGCCTGAACGAAGATTTCATGATAGGCCATTGGAATTGTATTGTGAATCTTATTGCTATTAGCAATTAGCGTTATGATTTGAAAACCAGAGAAACTTCTCAAAAACCTTCAACAACGTTGAAAAAAACAACATTTGACTGGCTGGTAGAAAGGTCATCAGAAGGTGACCTTTAATATCTCTACTTCAGACCCTCCTACTAAGCGCATTGAGGATTTCATATTAATTGTATTTTAAAGAGAAAAATATTGAAGACTAATTTATCAAGAACAATAGCATATGGGCAAATACCAATCAAGGTGAGAACACAGCAAACCCTTTGACCCTTTTGATTCAACTGTATCTTTTATTTCTTTTTCAGAATGGTTCAGATTGCAAGCCTGTGCTTTGCCCATTGGGCAGACTGTTTACCACCAACTCAACATGTGTATTCATCTCCAATTATTTCTATGTCCAATGGCTAACAATTTTCCTCAAAATTAAGTTAAAGACCCCGATTCTCATGCCTCTCAATATGAGCACAAACAAATATTTACTAAAGACGCCAAAACTGTTTGCAAAACCATATAATGCCTGGAGGGTTAAGAGCGCGTTTCACAGTGTTTTGAAAATATCCAATAGTGTTATAGAAATACGATATCTAGCACTATATATGGAATTCAAGACAAAAGAGCCCATTCATGATGAACTTCTGGACGAAATAGAAGATTTCATGACGGGAGACGTTCATATAGTGATCGAAAACATTCGCTCAATGTGTTCCGTTGAAATTTTCCCGAGTACAATTCAGCAGTTTTCTCTGAAAGAAAAGTATAACACAAATATAGATCATTGGATAAAGGTGACCGATTCATCCTTATACTTTATTGGAAGGTATGCTCTGGCTGAGTATCACTTTTGTAACCAGATTGAGGTATGTGAACAGGAAGTGTCCTTTCCGGAAAGCTTATTCGAGAAACAAAACGTTATCATTAAACAAAGTTCAAAAGTACTGTATGATAACCAATTTCAGCTTATAATTAAGCAATTAGGTAATCCTTGCATCAAGGTTTGTACTAAGCACACCCATTATCAAATACAAGCAAATGGAAGTCCAAACCAGAAACTGATGATATCAAAGTTCATGAGCTTACGCCGTGTGTTTTTCCTGGCAACTGTCTTCGTTTCGTTTTCAATGCGCTCCTTTGTGATTTAATTAGTGCTTTGAATATTTTTATTCAATTCATTGAAAGTTTAACACAATTTAGAAATTTTATATCGTTTTTTACACAAAACACACAATCATTTTTAGTTCTACTACAAATGTTGTTTTGATGAGACTTTAATGAACAAGCAAATGCTATACAGCCATTGTAGTTACCCCATTAAATGTGTTCTACCCTTAAACACAATACCATTGTAATGTGCACTGGTTTAAAGAAAATGGCTGTTGAGTCTTGAATCAAATAAGTTTTTTAACCTTACCAACTGTTAAAAGCTCTGATTTACATCGACCGCCGATAGAAAAGTCATGGATATGTACGCAATAAACCTAAAGCCAAGACATAGCTATTCGATACTATTGTACATGGCGTTACGCCATGAATTTGCTTACAGGTTATTTGCAATGGATTTGTGTTATCCCTTTAGTCAATTACATTGATATAATTATATAGGCGTTTTATGCAAGAACCACAAACAGCAGTTTCGTCATTGTGTATTTAATTGTGCCGCTTATAATTGTTCAGGCGATGTGATTTGTTAAACTATGTGAAAATTGCTTGATTCCTTATAAACCAACGTATATCAATCAACGTTCAAAGACGGAATTACAGGCTAACATGCTTGATAGATAAAGATCATTATTGTCTCTACCATCAAACGGTAATGCGATCTTTCTTAGTCCTATTGAAGTAGTGTTTGAGGAAAACATCTATTTGCATAAGAAAACAAAACCTCCTGAATTTCCATTGTATTTGGAAGTACCTTTACACATTAAATTTTCAAACATCAAATTTCTTTACTGCGCTTAAGTCGCCCCTGGTAATGTTTTACACTTCGACATATAACGTTTGTAAGTCTAAATCCGATTTTACCGTCACAACGATGTGACGTAATTTGAATTGTTTTCACTTTTCTTCCCACCACAAATCACCATCTTTGTCATCTGTGGTGTCAAAATCCACATTTGGCATCTCATGTGATGATAATCGATATCACGTGACCACTTTCAGAATTCGTGAACTTTTCTTAATTGAATATAGTTTATTGTTTAGACATGGCACTTTCAATTCTTCGAAGAACGAAACAGTATGGCAAATGAGGTGAACTAAAGTTAAATTTCATGAGAAAAGGGAATAACAAAAACTAGTTTATCGTATTATTTGGCAGAGATCGTTAACGCTCGTCGAGGGCGATCACTGCGTAGAAAATTGGTTGAGTGAATAACATTTGTATCGATATGATACACTGTTAACCAAATTGGGTATGCCACCTTTTTGACATGCTCACAAAAAAATCTGTAAGTATTTTTATGCTCATCAAGGGAGATTTCTACGTAGTATTTGTTTTGTTTTAGTTGTGTTAAAATCATTTGTATCGATAGTGTATGCTGTGAACTGTACAAGGTATATTAACTTTTTTGTGTACATACACATAAAATAATATGTATCTGACACCTTTGTTGAAACTGTAATATAAACATGCTTTATGAATATTTCAATATTTACCGTCAGTAAGTGTTCTACACATTCAATTCATTAAAATATTTGATAACTAATTAATTTGAACGCTTCTTGTGACTTGCTTACATATTTCTGAAGAACTAAAAACTAGTAAATATAATTATTGTCTGGGGTTTTTTTATCAATATTTTCATGTTGCATGTATGGGCTGAGAGAAAGAAAGATGTTTGTATAATAAATGATCTTATTGATCAGAAAAATCAAAAGTTGTTTGCATTTGTGTTTAAACGTATTTGACAAAAAGTAAAACGGAAAACATTAGAAAATATCATTTGATAGAATGTATTTATACAATTATTGTGTTGTTATTGTTGATTATTGAAATACATGTTATGTTGATATAAGTTAACTGGCGATGAACCCCGTAAATTATATATGTTAAGGACATTGATTGCCAATAGGAGACGATTTTATGACAATGGAGAAATTACGATGCTCTTCTCGTACGTGTATTTATTGACTTTGTTTGTGTATTATGTCATCCAGGTATGTGTACTTCATTCACGTTTATATTTCCATATACGATATCACGAGAGAAAAGATTTACGCGATATCAGCGTGTCTACAAGTACAAATTTAAAGATATTTTAAACTCAACCGTGTAAAAGTACAAGTACAAACTGCGTTTCTGAACCTCTTTCATATTTTGTACTTACATTCCTTTATAAACCCATAGAAGAGGAGAGCATCAAATTTGGATTACGTTTTTTCACGGACAGTGATAAACGATACAAATCGGTAACGGAGCTCAGTCATAAATCAACAAGCGTTGCACTGTTCATTCTTCATATAAAATAGATGTTTTGAATCTGTGTAAAATGGCCAAACTGGTAAAATGGTGGAACACGTTTTCTTGAAATGTATGTTTCACATGATGTATATTGTTTTAGTTCAATTTTGTTAATATAGAATTGTAAGCAAATGCAGTTATTTTTTCTTAACGCATATTCGCATTATTTGTTATATTGTTTACTAATTAGTGACTTTTCCATGGTATGAAAAAGAAAAACTGTTTTATACCACTGAAATGGACTATATATTTAAACTTTATTCTATATTTAAAATTCCATTGTAAAATGTTAACATGATAATTTCTATGATTCATTTTGAGCTTCTACAGTGCATTCAATTCAGAATTTGCCTCAATATGTTGCCTCAATACGTTGTACATGAACTCGAGAGAATAAATGCGCTTGCTTGAATTGACTTAAATTGATATAATACAGATTTGTCTACAATATGCAAATATCTTATTGGCAGGATATGTTCAGAACAATTATTGTGTTTGAACTTATTCATAATTCCGGTTACCCAGGTCCAAAAAGTGAGATAATTATTTTTTCTAAGTTGCATCGTTTAGTTCTATTTATACATATCGTAAATACTTATGTTTTGAAACTGTTCTGTTTGCTGCTGATTTCGATAAAATCTACTTATTCAATTTATACAGCTATTAATTATAAAACAAACATAACATTAAACAAGTATTTTCAGATTGTATTTGTTTGATTTGTGATGGTGGGTGATTGACAAAATGTTCTGAATCAAAGGACAGGTTGTCAGGTTAGCACAGTGTTAGCGCACTCGCTTCTCGCCAAGGCGACCCGGGTTTGATTCCCGGCCTGGGCGCATGTGAGTTTGGTTAGTGGTCACACGGCCGGAAAAGTGGGTTTCTCCGGGTACTCCGGTTTCCCTCACAGCACAAGACCACACTCTTGCGCAACATCATGCCAACGAGAGTGACTTAGTATAAGCTATCATAGATTCCTTCACAATTGTTGTACAATATATTATGGTTAAAGTTAAAGGACAGACCATGTTATTGTTTTTCAACTGTACGTTTACAAACTCATACGGATTGGTTTACGAAAGGTAAAAAAGGCAACGCCTTGAATGTACTTAGTACCCGTGACTTTGGCGAGAACAACCTAGGGTCTTTATAAAATGAAATGTTATCTTGTGATTCTATTAACATTTTAGTTACCATGTCAACATATTACTCAAGGGGTATTTTTAGTTATAATATAAAAATGACAATACATGAGTTATAATATATTTTAGTTTCTAAAGCATCAATGGAGCTTTTAGATAAGCAAAATATTAACAACAATGTTTTGCAATTCATTCAATTAAGAATTAGGATGTTAGGATCGAAACAATTGCAAAAATGACAGTCTTTCTATGTAATGTCAATCAAATGTGTATTTTTATATTGATATGTTGCATTGATATATTTTAATTTGTTTCTTCGGATAAACGTATAATATTTCAAGTCATTTTTACCATAGTTATTTGATGGTTGCTATGACTATAATAGAACATCATGAATTTTTAGTTCGTTTATGAATTGTCAGTAAGACAAATATAAAGCAAAACATGAAAATAATATATTTGCTATTGTAAGTATTGGACAATTTTTTTAATATTATTATTATTAATATTCCAGTTTCGATAAGGTTTTAATGCAATTTTAGGTATCATACAGTCAAAGCTTTTCATTAGATGCTTATGTGTATTTTTGTACTATCATTGAACCAGATATTACATTTGCAATACCACCCAAGAGTTTAATTATCGTTAAATTTAATCTAAAGATTGTTGTTTCGCCGACACATGACGACTTAGTAAACGCACACGAGTCAGCCCACTTCTTTCTTTATGAAAACGAATGGCTTCATCACACCTGGTTGTATCCAGGGCAAAGAATTAACTGATAAACACCGTATCTGAGGGTCCATAGTGTGTCCTCTGTGTACTAGGGAAGTTTTCAAGCTCAGTGTCAGCAAACAGAACCCACGCGACTTAATATGTCAAGATTGCCTTTCTCAATCTCAGTTTTCATAGAGTACGCTTGAATATATAGTATGTCAATCGGCATCATATAGATCAAATACATTTTCCCTTATAAGTTTATAAGTGAGGTGCAGGGCTAGGTCAACACTTGTTACATGATCAGTGTGATAGACTGAATGTTTAGAACCAAAGGCTCTATTATGTAAAAACAAATGACCGTATACAAAAATTGTCAACTCGTATATTGTATGTTTTAGCTTGTATAACGATTCATTTTCATCGTCTTACATTGTTGTATCGTCTGCAAATAAACATTGTTTTATTTTAGAGTTCGTTTTGTGATCCCTTAGTTTTCTGAGAAATACTCAATGTTATTTGAAAGTATTTTGATACTCATGACATACATAAATGCAAAGGGTATCCTTGTCGCGCTCCTTGTTCCAAAAAATCAAAACAATGACCATCATTTAAAATAATTCCTTTGATATCCTTAAGATAATTTTATCCAGTTAATAAGTTCATTTTCAAAAATGAATTGTTAAAGATATGGTTATATAAATTCGTTATAAATGCTGTCAAAAGCCTTCACAAAAACGACAAATATCAACAGTCCTGGTTTGTTGGTGTTATTTAAATAATCAATACCTTTATGTATTAAGCTAATATTTCTCCCCAATATATATATATATATATATATATATATATATATATATATATATATATATATATATATATATATATATATATATATATATATATATATTCATTAAAGTTAAATTAAACCGGAAGGATTAGTTGTTCTTATTGCATCTTTTTTATTATTTTATTTGCAATTGTTTTAGTTTCAATTTTATAGTCTATATTGAGAAGACTTATTTGCGCCAATTTGAAAGTCGTTCAAGTTCTTTACCTGGTTTATTTAAAAAAAGATAAGACTTTGTTCTTTTAGTTCACTTATAGAATGAGTTTCGAAGGAGATGTTTGTTTTTTTAATTGCTATCCACATAATACCATTTGAGTGTCATCCATCTAAACACGGATTTTATTTAAAATCACATCTTGTAATGCATCTTTACATTCAGATGAATTTAATCGCATATTATTTCTTTCTTCAATTTTAATCAATGTTTTAAGAGGAACAATATAGAACTTGATCTCTGAGACTATTGCTTTACGTCTGTTTTTGTATAAATGTCAATAAAATGACGGTGTTTGGTTAAATATATTTTATATAGTTTGGTACGTTTTAAGTTTAGTAAGCGTTTTTAGTTCAAAGTGATTTTTTTTTCAAAATTAGCAAAAACGTATTATTTTTTCGTTATGTTCTACATATTTAGCTTCTGACAATCATTCCATTAATGTTTCTGACTAAGCAAAGTTATTTTCTTAATGGCAGATTTTATTTGAATTTGGTATTCTTTGTGAATAATAATTATTATTGCTTATGTGAAAGAAACCTCTTTTTTGGCCAGGTGTGTTAAGGAAGAATACTAAAGTCGAATGGCTTGATGCCACTTTATGTATAATATTGCGTAGACAAGAAAGTAGTCTAGTAAATACTCGGCGTAGTATTAGAATGCCAGGTTTATTGGTGCAAGTCTGGCTTTTTTCGCGCCAAGTATCGCTCAAATTACTGTTTGAAATCAATAAGTTATAGTACATTTCCTTGTCGGCTTCCTCGCATTATAATGACCGTCAAATCAGCCCAGAAACATTGAAAGGACCGAAGCCAGAGGCTGCGGTATGTTTAAAGTTAATGGCTAATTCGAAAACATATTTTACCGCACTTTTCTTATAGCTGGAAATAGAAAGATTTTCTATAAGATAGGGACATTTACCAGATAACAATAACAACTAACATAACATGTCGATAATTTTTTAAGACAATTAAACAAACTGCCAAAACTATTTCAACTAGAAGTCCGATTTACACCATCAACACTACTACTTTTTTAATACTTGTTTATAATAAAAAGCGTAATTTTGCAAGAATTAAAAAGCATTTTTCTCATGTTATTGTTCAGGGTCCTTTCAAATGCCCGTGTTTTTATTGAGAAAACCGGATACAATGTCTGGTTCGTGAATACTTAAACTTATGTGGTAGTATCCGAAACATAGCTTCGAGCAATATATTCATTGGTTAGTGTCTCTGTCCTACTCGAAACAAATATGGCTGAATGTTAATACATTTTACCTCTGAATGGCAGTACACCTTATTTACAAAACAAATGTCTACAAAATAGTGCACTTTTTATTTTTGGAAAATAGATGTTGTCTAAAGCATAGCATTTGCGCTATAGTTATCTTTTAGTGGATCATTTATTTGGTCTATATTCCAACTAAAAGGTTTTCCAAAATATAAAACGAAAAAATACAACATCCAAAATATGGTGATCGTACTCGTAATAAAGGATATACTATTGGGTTATATTTATCGTTTGTTTATTTGTTGTCATATTATTCATTAAATTTTGTCTTCTGAAATCCAGGTTGTATGGAATTATTTCAAGAAATGGCATGTGAAAAAAATGTAAAAAAACAAAACAGGTTTGTATGAAGGGACGATGGTTTTTGGTTATAAGCTCCAGCATTTATACATTAGATTTAATATAACTTTTAATGGTATCAGAAATGAATATCATCGGAACAGTTAAACGTAGGTACAAATTATCCCTTCTAATATATATTACTTTTGAAATATTAAAAGGCGGTAAAGGCGATCACAGTCTAAGGAATACTATCAATATTGATCGCTAACCAAGCTGACTTATAGGGAGGCTTTTTTAAATGTTTACCTTGACATAACAAAACATACAAAGCAATAGTTCTTTTAATGGGATTCGCTCGTGTTATGTCATTAAAATACCATTTTTAAAAAATAAAATGAGATAAAGTGTGTCAAATCATCAGGAGTGTAAAAACTAAGATACTTACAGCTGCAACCGTTCAACAAATGATAATATATGCTCAATAATTGTCGTTCAAAAGATTTTCTAAACCGTTACTTACGCAATGCAGCGAACAGTTGAAGCATAATTGGTTTACTGGCATTATCACCTGGCGTTACCAATGTCGTTGAAACAAATTAAAATACACATTTTTGCTGTATCAGACATTGTGGCCGAGAGGTATTATGATCGTTTTCTACTCTATTTATAACTGTACTAGCGTGCTCCCCCCCCCCACACACACACAAACACACTTTAATCAGAATGTATATCTGAGTTGTTTATTGTTTTGCAATTTGGGTATCAAAGAATAAAATATTTATAAAAAGCGTGATTTCAAATGTATTTTCGGGAAAGTTATGTTTGTTCGTCAAACGTGGTTGAGTCCCTTCCATTGTTATTGCACACACTATATGCACTTGGACGAGGTGGTGTTTTATGTTTGAAGAGCAAAATGTTTCCTTTTGCGTGCATCCGAGTCTACATTCGGTCATTGAGATTGTGAAATGAAAAAAATAAATTTACAGAAAAAAAATCGATGGGCGTGTTGAGTATTCGTGCTTACAATGGCAATGTTCCGTCAGTGAGTTCAAATAGAAATCTGCAACATTATGTTATTTGTTTTTCATCTTTTCGATATGAATTACCGTTATTTGTTAAGTTTATTTTAAATTTTAATGTTAGTCCATTTCAAAGCTGTCAGGATCAGAGAAGGGGTAAGCTTAAAACAATTGTATTAAACCTAAAGAGGAGAAGAACATGAGCATTAAAGTATGCCTACCGTACAATGATAAATAAACTTGTTTATCTCAAAACCTGACAAACCGGAAAAATATGTATATTTGTACGCGCGTGCATCCCGATACGGAAATATATTTTTGGTCACATAATCAAAAATAGCGTCAACGATTGGTCTTTATGATTAGGTATATAAACAAATTGAGATTTGTATCAATATATTTCAATTTTTGCTTTTAATAATTTATATTTCCATCTCATTTTTGATTATTAACATAAACTTCTTTTTTAACGATTCTTTTTCATTTCCATTAAACTTCATTTTAATTTACTATTTAAGCTTTTAATCTAATATATTTGAAAAAAATTCTATGTTTAGACTATGATTATTGAACTATATAATTTTCACATTAAACTATGTGAAATTCTTCCACATATCATATAAGGAAGTAAATTTATCAATTTTAAAGAATACTTCTACACATAGGTTGCATGAAGTGTCGGCCAGGGCTGTGAAATAAAAAAGATATTTCAATAGGTGAAAAAATCGCAGGTCGAAACACATATTTAAACGACGTTATTTCCGAAATGATGTTTTGTTACTATATATTTTGCCGCACTTTTTTAATTTATATCATTTCAAGCATACAATGAAATAATAATCGCTTCATGGTACCATTTCACTCAGCCACTCGTGAAATATAGCTTTTTGAGCTCACTCAGTGAAATACATTGCGGTCATACACTGAAGCAAACAAGTGTCCTCTATGTTATTCTTTTTATCAAATTGATACACATAAACTATTTGTATAAAGTGAAGACATTAAAATGAATAAAATGTTGGATTTAACGAAAAACGTATTATTTATTTTATATAAAAAGGGGTTATCGCCTATAAACGATAAGTAAAAAAATAAACAGTTGGCATTGACATTGAAACTAACTGGACCGCAGACTAAGAACTGAGAACGGTCCCTGAGAACGAATTCTTGTCTAGATCTGTATAAATGTCAAGTAACAATCAAAACAATGAAATAAGGTGTAAATGAACTGTGTGTTAGTGGTTCATGAATTGTGATAGGTACATGAACTTCATGAATTTTGAGCTCATGAACTATGACTGGTTCATGAACTTCATCACCTTTATGTTCGTGAACACTGACTACCTCATGAACGTTTTCTTAAGAACTATTTGCATGAATGAAAAATATCTTATTTAGTGAACAACTCATAATTAGTCCATGATATTTTCGACAGACTAAAAAGCTATGTTTCTTTAAATAACATAATTTGCTTTCAAATAACTTCCAATGCAGAAGGAGGGGCGAAAAAATTATAGGTTTTAGTCATTTACTACATATATATGTCACGTGATGTACAAAAGTAATGGCCGCGTTTTTCTAATCGTAAAGGAAAAATATATTTTGGATATTTAAGCGATATTTGACGGTTCAAACCTGGGAATTTATTTGATCATGATGTGGAGCTTTTTATTAACATGACTAAAAAAATCAAACAAAACGCGCAGGGATAGGAAAAGTTGTGGAAATGATAGTGATTCAACAAACAATAGCAAAACAAAGAGGCCCTTCTGAGGAACAATGTGTTGACATTTCTGTTAGTGAAATCCTTGGACAAACAAATTCTGTTTTATATGCAGAGGATAATGTTACCACTGCAGTAGATACCAGTGTGTACTGTGCGGTGAACTTTACCCCACTCATCAGCTCCAATATTGCAGAAGGTAGTAAGGAACCCAACAACTCGCATAATGTGAATCTACTCGAAAGCATCAATGGCAGGTTGGGCCAAGTTGAAAATAAACTTGGTGCTCTCGACAAGCTTGAGGAAAGAATGGGGAATTTTGAGAAGGAACTTAAAGGTATGTGGGTTGCGGTGGACTCGCGGAGCAAACGGACAGACGAGCGCGTTGTCAGGGTGGAAGAGAAGGTAGATGGCATGGACATTGAAACCGGGCTGTTGCAAAACAGAATCTCAGATCTTGAGAAAGAAAGAGCGAGATTACGGGACGATTTTGCGTATTTGAAATCCCAATCGATGCGCAACAACCTTGTGTTAACTGGGATTCTAGAGGACGCCGGCCACGAATCTATTAAGGCAACAGAGAAAAAGCTGCGAAAGGACGTCCACGAGGCGATGAAGATTGCGAAAGAAACCGCCGAGGGCTTCCGGTTAGAGCGCGTTCTCCGCTCCCCGAGCGCACCGACTCAATGCAAGACGAGGTCTATTGTTGCCAAGATTACCTATTTAAAGAATAGGGAGCGTGTTCGTAGATAGTACAAAGAACTTATCGGTACTTCCTTTAATGTGTTTGAACAATTTACCCCTGAAGTGGTTGCCAAGCGCTGCAAGATCGTTCCGAAGATGAAGAAAGCACGAATACTTGGTAAGACCTCCTGGATAGCTTACGATACACTCTGCGTAAACTGTGTCGCTGTGAGGGACTAGGGATGCGTGGAGGATGAACTCCGTGTGCTCTCCTGAACGTTCAGGGACTTACTGCTATTAAGCAAAATAGTACCGATTTTGTAAATACTATTTGTTTTCTTTTTGAATCATGGAGTAATTCTAAAAGTAATATTAATTTGAATGGTTATGTTTCGTATAATTTATATTGAAAATTCCAGCATAGAAATGCTCGTAGAAATAGATGTGGTGTTTTAATATAGTATACAGATCATTTTAAAGATGGTATAACAATTGTTGAAAATAATCGAGACACTATTGTTTGGCTTAAACTTGATAAAACATTTTTTTTAATATGGACGTATTGTATATATTTGTGGTGCGTATATATGGGGAGAGGACTCCCCAGCATATAATACTATTAATGTTGATCTTTTTGAATTGTTAGAAAATGATGTTTCTAATTTTGAGGACCTAGGGAAAGTCTTTGTTTGTGGTGATTTAAATAGCCGCGTTGGCAATAAACGTGACTTTATTACTCACAATCATTTTAATTTTGTCATTGATGATGTAGATTATGAGCCAGATTTTGCTTCGGTCAGGGCCTCAATTGACCCTAGATTTAACAATCATGGTATACGATTATTAGATATTTGTAAATCTAAATGTTTACTCATACTCAACGGTCGATTAGGCAATACAAACCAATATACATATTTTCCTATAACGGCTCTTTCGTTATAGATTATCTTTTAGCGCATGAGCGCAATGTTTCCATTGTTAAATATTTTACAATCGGGGCATTTAATGAGTGGAGTGATCACGCCCCGTTACATTTTTCACTGCATTGTAATAATAATACACCTAAGCTAAATAAATACAATGATGTTAAGTATAGATGGGAAAATAATTGTTAAGCTCAGTTTTGAGCAGGAACTATTTCTATGTTACCTCAATTTAATACTGTTGTTAGTCATATTGATTGTACAAATAAGGAATTCGTTAATAATGTTGCAAATTCGTTCACAAATATTGGACGGAGTGTAGCGGATCCTTTATTCTCCAAACAATGTACGTTTAGTGATATTATGTCAAAAGATAAAATTATATAAAGATTTGATCCGTAGAAAGAAAGGCCAAATGTATAGACGTAAAAGCAGGAAATAGAAAAAGACACATAAGCAAAAATATTTTTGGAAATATTTTAAATCTAAAAAAAGGAGTATTTTTTTTGAAAATCTTAGTAATGATATAGTAGATTGTTCCAATGAAGAAGCAGAATCGTTTTGTGGTAATAATGACTTAGGCAGCCTAATACTGTTACCCAGAATTAGATAATCCGATTAGTATTGATGAGGTGGAGAAAGCAATTAAAGCATTAAAACGTTGTTAATCCAATGGTAATGATTGCATTTTTAATGAATAACTTATTGTAATACTTGGGGTCTGAAAGTATATACTAAGAAAACCAAAATTATGGTATTTCGTAAGCGCGGACGTTTATTACCGCATGAAAGCTGGACCTATGATGGCCAAAACATCGAAATCGTTAGTGATTTTTATTACTTAGGAACTGTTTTTAAATATACTGGTAGTTATGCATTAAACCAAGACTATTTAGCTGGAAAAGCTCTAAAGGCTTTAAATGTGTTACTTTATAAATGTAATGAGTATGAGTTAAAGCCTCATATATTTGTCAGTTGTTTGATGCTTTTGTAGGGTCTATATTAAACTATTCATGTGAAATATGGGGTAATACTAAATCGAAAGAAATCGAATGATTCATTTAAAATTCTGTAAAAGATTATTACATGTTAAAATCAACACTTGTACTGTTAGTGTATACGGAGAATTAGGTAGATATACGAGGCTGTCCCACTAAATCGTAGACATTCCTTATTTAAAAAACAACAACAAATGAATGAAATGTTGATAAAGTTCTCTGACGTTTTATTCATCATCTTGTGCAAATACACACGAAATAACACTTAAAAATAGCTATAAATATAGGATCTGACACGAGTTGTCATTTAATACAAGATTTTATTAAACGAGTTTATGAAATTTGTTAGTAAGCGAGCCTCTGGCGAGCTTACTAACAACTTTCATGGACGAGTTTAATAAAATTCTTGTATTAAATGACAACGAGTGTCAGATCTTTTTTATCACATGCTTAAAACGGTGTTTTTATTACCAATTTAGTTCCACTTTCTGAACCGATTGTTTGACAGCCAAAGTACTCAGAGTAGAATGTCAACGATGCGCCATATAAATAGTTCCAAATTAAAATGACAAAAGTAACTAGCAGTTATCACGTTTTAATTCTGATAAAGCGCTTAACAAGTCACAACTATAAAAATATGTAGTAAAATATCCAACAGCATGAATAACGAACGATTTTAACCAAAAAACCCCAATAAGTACACAATTTGATGACGTCACACTCATAGTACATGCATTTACGCGGTTTATGTGACCTACATCGGTCTATCAAGTTTTACTGTGTGCACGGATTTAAAAGTTATTCGCTGTCGCTTTCTACGATGATTTTGCAGCGTTTTCTTAGTGTACATGGAGTTTCACAACATGCAGATGATTACGGCGAAGCCTTTCTCTGTACTGCATGGATGTTGATGTTGGAAAAGTTCCACCAAGAATGTTTCCAGAGAACATGATGTTCTAGCCGCCATGTGATGTGTAAGGAGATGTCTGTGCTGCGGAATTCGTATTTGTGTTTTCGGTAACCGACAGCTGATTAAACTGGCAAGCAAATGACATTGATTGCATATTGCTTGTGTTGGTCAAGATGGAAATGTTTGAAATGTTTTTGTGATGTTTGTCACTAATGTGGCTGTATTTGTTTGGTTGACAGACTGGATATTTCTGTGACTAATGATCTTCATTATCTGGTTGGCGGAACATTGTTATCAGAAAGTTTTTGTACATGATGCTTTCTGGCACTATGATTCGTTAGCCATTTGTCTCCCGGAAGTCTTACAGCTTCATTATTGAGGTAAGTATTTGTTGGCAGTTAAACCATTTTGTTTACAAACAATGCGGAGGGATATCTAGGTTGCGTGTGATTAGTCTAGCCAATAGAAATGTCTGATAGGTTATCTTACACATGTGTAAGATAAAAATATTCGTAATGGGTTTATTACACGGAAAACAAGGGAAAGCATGTGATAAATGAAAATTCTACAAAACATTTAATAATACCATGTAACATAATCGGCTCAAGCCGACGTCATAATTGTGGCGGTAGAAGTCATTATAATGTTACATATTATGCCTTTTCAAAGTATTCACCATGGTGTGAGATACACTTATGGTGGCGTCTTACCCATATCTCATAAACGTTCATGAACCAATCACGGTCTAATGTACGATTGCATGTTTGTATCGCATGGCTGATCTCAGTTCTATCATTGAATCGTGTTCCTCGCAAAAATGCCTTCAACTTATGCGAAATCCAATGGAGCAAGATCGGGAATATGGTGGATGAATAGCTCGCTGGAACCCTAACTAGATACTTACGTATAATTAAGTACTGGTTGAAAATAGCTAATAATGATAATATATTGTTAAGTGTTGTATATCTACAAGCTGTAGCTGATAGTAATAAAGGATATTCCAATTGGGTTACCAATGTAAAATCTTCTTAATGATTATGGTTTTACACATTATATTTGATAATGTACAAAATGAAAATGTAAACGCATTTGTTCACGAATTTAAATGTAGAATTATAGACACATTTAAGCAGGAATGGCATGGTTCATTATCAAATAGCTCTGTTATTGATATGTATAAAGTATTTAAAAATGCATTCCAGTATGAAGAATACCTGAATATATTACCAAGGAGATACCGACTTTATATTTGTAGATTACGATTATCTGTACATCTGCTACAACGCCAATTATTTGCAATAATTCACTTGTAGCATTTTAATCACTGAATTTTATTTTATAATAATACATATATATTTTGCAATATTTAAATGTTCATTGCATATTAATTTTACAATGTTCTTCTGTTCGTTACATATCAACCACGTTACACGTACAGGCTTCAGATATTTATCTTTAATGCCTATCGCCCTAAGCGCATGTTGTTGTTAAAACGTCTTATTTCTAAATGCGGCGTTCCAGCATGATTAAAGTTATGTAATATTAACTAATCTTTAGCCTTATGACAGTCACGTGGTAGATAATGACCACAAGATATTGATAAAACATTCTGGTTTTGACAAGCATCGAGGATACACCTCTGCTAGGACTTCCAATCAAATTTACAAAAATATATAATAACATTTTAAACTAATGAAAAGGAAAGGTAATCACTGTCATTGATTATCATGGCAATCAAAAAAAACACTTAAAACTTATATGCTGTTTTACTTGGAGACTTTCGAAGTGAGTGTTGAACAACTTTTAGTTAAACAACATTGCGTCACAGTCGACTCAAACAGTGTGCGACACCGTGTATTCCGGACATTACTTCTCAAAACCAGTAACCCGATAGTTTTTCATCGTGTCATCACATCCATTTAGGGTACAAACTGGAAGATATGCCAGAAATAATATTCCGCGTAATGAACGCTACTGTATGTGTTGTAACCATCTTGATATTGAAGATGAATACCATTTTGTATTTATATGCGCATGTTTTTAGTTATTAGACAGAAGTATATAAAACGGCATATATGTTCGCCCCTCCGTGTTTAAATATCATCAACTATTAATCTCTGATAATAGATTTGAGCTTATTAAGCTCAGTAAATACGTTAAAGTGACACTTTTATTCAAAATCGATACATACACATGTATAACCAACATCGATTTTGACTGATGAACCTTAAACTACTTACTAAATCAGGCATTTATGATCAATATTAATTACTGATAACAAGATTGTAACCGTGAGTTTAATAGCAGAAAGCGCAAAAAATATTTAAAAAAAGGTGAACGCTTAATGTTTTACTGTGATTTACTATAGTCTCATAATGTAGAAATACTGTGTTGTATGCTCATTTCTTTCAAACTAAACTCAGTACCCTTCATAAGAACCATTGTTTTATTACATTTTATCAACCTTTTTGGAATATTAAAACAATATTATTAAATGTGGTAAATCTTATTTGAGAGTAAGAGTGCATCTTTAAGGAATCACTGTGTATCCGTAACTGTATTCTAAACAATGATACATAATTCTGTTCATTCTCTTTTACAACCTGTTTATTTAGCTGTTACACTACTGCGTTTACATATTTATACCTTATATTAGTTTATTATAATTGCATAACGCTCCTGTAACACAAATACTTGTTCAACTTTAAACTTGCCTTGTACATACACATGATATATTTAAGTGAATTATTATGTGATTAGACGATGTAAGTTAGTATACGTCTTAATAAAATATCTTTTCTGTTCTGTTCTGTTTATAAGGGGCGTCAATTATCGGTAAAACATAGTAATTATATGTTATCAATTATCAGTCTCTTGTTGTTGTGTTTTTAAACTAATTTGGGTCGATGTACGATCAATTCCCAAGGCTAAAACATTTTCCTCTTCCGACAATGGAATACGTAGTTCAAACTCGCTATGTCGACGTCAGATATCTCGACTTTCTGGTTATGTCGACTTTTTTCTCCGGTCCCGAATTTATTCCTTCTTATTTTGTATAAAATTAATCTGCTTGTGTCGGTTTTTCTATATCGACTTTTTTCGCGATGTCGACCTCCTTTTACAGTCCCATTGGTCGAATCTCACATATTTTCCTTGTTTCTTATGTCGATCTGTAGATCGAGTTGTAGGTGCGAAAATATTCATGAAGGTTTGCGGCATGTCGCTAAATTACCGTGCGTGTCTAAATAACAAACTGTCATAATTGGAGGTTAATTGGTGAGTGTGAATAATTACAGTTGTCTGTTAATGTTTTTTATTAAAATGTCTTTTATTGATCAAGCTATACGTTAAAACGCACAATTTAGGTCGACGATGACACCATCGTAAATTCGACAACAATGAAAGTTACGTGACGAAGTAATTTCTCAACGCTGCATGAACAAAACAGTCGTAAAAATGTACTATTTTAAGTTGTTGTCATATGTGCTTTACCGTTTTGTTACAATATAAAAGTGTATGTGATTGTGATTTTATATCTGATTTGTGTAATCCTTAAATAAATTTGGCACAAATAATTCATTTTTTATCACTTTATTTTTAAATAATACGTTCGGTGTTTCAACGACCGTAACGAGACCGTTCAATTGCAGAAGACGGATGTCGGATATATATCAGACGCGTATGTGTTGGGATTGGTGATGCTTTTTTGTAATTCGGATGTGTCGAATGTTCGTTATCTCGATTTTTCCCTAGGTCCTGACAAAGTCGACATAAGGAGTTTCGACTGTATATGTTATCAATTATCAGGATTTGTTGTTGTGTTTTCAAACTAAATTGGGTCGAAGTTCGTTATCTCGATTTTTTCCCTAGGTCCTGACAAAGTCGACATAAGGAGTTTCGACTGTATATGTTATCAATTATCAGGATTTGTTGTTGTGTTTTTAAACTAAATTGGGTCGAAGTACGGCCTATTCCCGAGGCCAAAGCATTTACCTCTTTCATTTACGGTAGACCATATTTATAATTTATATATTATCAATTAACAGTCTCTATGTCTTTGTGTTTTCAAACCAATTCGGGTCAAAATACGGCCAATTCACAAGGCTAAAGCATTTACCTCTTCAAACTATGGGAGACCATATTATATGTTATCAATTATCAGTCTCTATGTCTTTGTGTTTTCAAACAAATTTAGGTCGAAGTACAGCCAATTCCAAAGGCTAAAACATTTACCTCTTCCAAATATGGTAGATCATAGTATATGTTATAAAATATCAGGATTTGTTGTAGTGTTTTCAAACTAAGTACGGCCAATTCCCAAGGCTAAAACATTTACCTCTTCCAACTCTGTTAAACTATTGTATATGTTATCAATTATCAGGATTTGTTGTTGTGTTATTTGGGTCGAATTACGGCCAATTTTCAAGGCTTTTAAACATGCCCTCTACCAATATGTATTTTTTTTCTTATTATTTTTAAATCAGAAAAAAAAGAATCGCTAAAGAAATGGCTCTAAGATCGTTTTGTATGAACAAACATTTAAAATAAAAATAAAAAATTATCTCTTTCTTTTATCTTTAATGTCTTTTTTAAAAGCATTTTTACATTTCTCGTTGAAATTGGAATTCCTAATTATAGTCAAAATGAC
This sequence comes from Mya arenaria, assembly GCF_026914265.1. Taxonomy (NCBI): domain Eukaryota; kingdom Metazoa; phylum Mollusca; class Bivalvia; order Myida; family Myidae; genus Mya; species Mya arenaria. The sequence goes on from NC_069122.1 coordinate 29,750,058, forward strand.
TATAAAAGATAGGCCCCGACTTAATATTGAAAAGGAGGAAAAATAACAAATAAACGTTTCATATGAAGACCTCTTGATAAACAATAAAATATATTTACATTCGCAATAAGCATTGCACGAACATTGCATCTAGAATGAAATTAACAAAAGTATGGTTTAGAACACTTTAATCTGTTCATACTAACAGTACAAAGTTGAAATAAATTGTAAAACAAGCAATGTAATCGTTTATCTTTATTCCTTTCCATTTAGGAGATACGAAATGCACAGAAAGTCTGTTTATGATGTGCACAGTATGATGGAAAACATTGTTATAAACAAGCCTAGAGTAATATTCTTAAAATAAATGTTAAAACTATTTTTACATTTATCTTGAATATTTTAACATGAAAAAAGGCGAAAGTAATCCGTCACACACACTGTCCCGATGAAGAGCGATCGATACACCAGTGGCGTAACAACGTGGAGTTGAACTTTCTTATTTGCCAATGTAACGTGTTGTTGTTTTTTCTCGAAATATGCGATTAATAGATGCGCCTAATGATTAAGCGTATGATTTTACTGTTTTAATCGTAATATGTTGTAAAAGATATTTGGATATTTATTATATTAACCTATCTGCACTCTTTCTATCTTGTAAAAAATAACCCAAAGTATATTTATAATAAACATGAACACTGCAAATGGAATAACATTACTCATAAAGTTTTAGAGGACTTGGGTGTTTCAATTCACAAAGATCGAAACAATAGCATATATTGGTAGGAAAAAAAAGCCGACATAAGGTTTTGAATTCTAAATATATCAGTTTGTCGTTTGAGCTTCCATTCACTTGTAGTTGGTATTGAGTGTTCTGTATACAAACCCTTACACATTTAGATTGTTCTGTCTCGATGTACTGGAATTGGTAATCGTAGAGAACCATTCCAGTTTGTTTTATGACAACTTTTTTTTTGGGGGGGGGGGGAATATTGGAAAGTTGATTTCCAGGTCACATAACTGAATTAAGTAGCAAAAGTGATACTCTGCTAAAGCGTAATGTCAAGTTAATTTCAAAGGCTTGTCAGTGACATCTATCCAACGATCTATATTTGTGTTATACTTTTCTTCCACATTAAACCACTCTACTTTGCAAGGGAAAATTTCAACAGAACACATCGACTTGCTGTTGTCAATTACTATGTGAACATCTCCCATCATAAAATCCTCTATTTCGTCCAGGATTACATTATCCGGGGTCCTGGCGTCTTGAATTCCATGTAAAGAGCTAAATATCGTATTTCACTAACACTTTGCGATATTTTCAAAACACTGTGAAACGCCTTCGTGATCCCCCAGACATTAAATGGCTTTGCTAATATTTTCGGTGTATTCAATACATATTTACCTGTACTGTTGTTAGGATGCACGAGAATAGGGGTCTTCAGATCTATTTTGAGGAAAATTGATAGCCCCTTGACAGAGAAATAGTTGATGAATGAACACTTGGAGTTGGTCGTAAACAGTCTGCCCAGTGGGCAGAGCACAGGCTTGCAATTCGAACCATTCTGAAAAAAAAATACAGATGAAAAAGTAGGAGAAACTAAAAGAAAAAATGAATTGTAATACGAGAACTTAAGTACATGTTATAACAAAAACAACAAAAAACAGAAACATATGTGGCATAGCTTTGGTGTATATGAGGAAGGATTAGGCTAGGATTTTTTTCAAACATCAGTTACGGCCCTGTCCCAAAACGGCACATGGTAAGAAAAATGATAACGTTGTCGCATAAGCTTTGAACACAAATGTCATGTCTCGTATGTATGAGAATAATGTGTCCTATAGCTCCAAGAAAAGTAGTTTCTAATTAGTCAATACCTGCATTACCTGTATAGCAATAAATTATAATAGAAGTAGTAGAAAGTTACCTTAGTGTTAAAGGATATGAAAAAGCAATTAAGCTAAGTGTAAGATACAAAACTGAAGAGAGGGATGTGACAGTTAAACAAGAGGAGGCGAGACTAAGGAAGAAGTGGTAGTTTACATCTGCAGCAACAGTCCGATTGCTGTTCCATTCCTGTTGTATTGGCTTGACAGTAGTTGGGGCCAGGACAGAAATATTGACCATGCTCCCCTAGCAAGACAGACAACAATTCTTCGTTGGTGCTGAAAGACAACACTTTCTCGTCTGGCAATACAGACAAGCCTTCCCCGTCTGTGATATCATCAGCTTCAACCGCAAATTTGAAGCAGATTGCAGTAGATAATAAAGCAAATAGCTGTGAACGAACCATTTTGTTGCATCGCCTTCTCCCCGTTACAATTGAAAAATGAAGATGATGTCCAATATATCAGATCCGAAGCAATGTATTCATATGCTAAGAAAAAACAAACACTCCTTATTTAAATATAAAATGTGCACCTAGGTCTTTTGTAAATAAATTAATAATTTCATAGTTCGCATGCATTGGCAAAAAGTTCTGTTTCGGAGTTGTTATCAGTAAATGCGTTTTATGAGTTTTATCACTGTCATCGATGACCCACATGATAATAACCAAATCACTGTTAATCGCATTTCTGATGAAATATTATTTTTCTGTTAGTGTCTGTGAAATTCGGTTGCTCCATCCTGTGTATTACTTTGTCAGTGTTGTATAAATTGTTGTGAAAGGCATTGATATGAGTTATCGTGTTTAGCACCTGCGCAAGATCTAATTGCTACACCATTAGTATAATCACTCCCGTGGTAATAATTTTTGGCTGACGTTCGGTTTGAAAACTTATTATTCATTTTTCGCACATTTTAGTCAGATGTTAAAGGTTCGACATATTTTGTATTTCTATATTATGTTTATTTGGCAAGTTCTTGTTTGATTTTCGCAGATTTTTTTTCGATGAAAAAGGTTCGACATATTTCCATTGGAAGTGTGTAAATCATTAGGCACAACATTACCACTTAGCTATATATACATTATCGTTAACATTTTATGACCGATATGAACAACAACATGTTTATATATAGATATAAATGAATTAGTTTGAATGATAAAAAGATGCAGTCTCACGGATTTACCGATTGCATATATATATACATATATTAAAAACTGCGATCTGGTAAGCAGACTGGTAAAACGGTTTTCAGACGTTTACGCCAACGTTGGCTAATTTTAAGGCAAAATAATAAAAAGTTGGAAAGACGTCAGAGTGCCGTTTAATCTGTTTACTGTATATATGTTCTTATATGCTTTTTAGATTCGGAACACATCAAGGTTCCGTCGAAAAACAACCTCGGATGTATGCCGAACATCAGTAGAAGTATACTACTGACCACGCGTTATTTGCAGATTTCGCCGTATAATTATTCCCGCGCTCCAACGCGCCGAGTCACCGCTATAAGCGACGTTGTGAAGTATACTTTTCATTGGACACTCAATATGTTCAAGAGGACACTCAATATGTTCATGAAATAGACGAGTCTTGGCCTAAAGACGACGCACTACCAGCGGCAATGGATGTTCTGGCTGGACAGGAGCCTCCTTGCCCTTCCCGTTCTGTAATCACAACAGATTTAGATCGCGTTCCGTCGTCATCGAGAGATGGCAACAACCCAAAACCTTGAGATTCTATGTGAATATAAAGACGACCAATGGATGTGGACTTCCTCTGAAGACGGTGAAATCTTTCTGAAGTCAGTTGAGGCAATGTATCGACCTAATTGAATTTGCCAAGCGGAGTATCACTTTTAAATCTGTTAATGTGGCATATATATGTACTTACATAAATTAATTAACATTATAATTGTCACAAAATATGAAACAAGATAAATTGAAATAATAGAACAAAGTGTTTTTAATATCTCTGATATTTTTTTAAGAAAAAAAGCTATATATTAAATAATTTGTATTTAAATAAGAAAATATGCATTCATTGCGAATAATATAAAAATAGCATTTCAGTCTCTTAGGTTTTAAGCTGCCAATTTTTTCGCTTACTTCCGTTATTAGTTACTGACAAAATCCAATAAATGTAGGAAAACATAGGGAGAAAGTTTTTATATCTCACCTCCTACCTGAATGACGCTATCCGATTGGCCTAGAGCGGTCACGTGCACGACGTGTATAATCAATACCCCCCCTTGAATCTCCAGTATGTTTTATACCACCCCTGTAAATTTCATACTCCGCAGAAGACGTAACAAAATGGCGGCCGAATTTTTTTTAACTTCTCTCTCGGCTTATCTTTTCACTGTAGGGGAGCTAACTCATGCACGTTATTGAATATCCATTTTATTCAAGCAATATGCTGTGTGTAACCGACTGTTTACATGAGTCAATAGTTACAAAATGGCGACTAAAACGGTTTACAAGCACAACAAGTGACGAATCTCTCAAAAAAGGTTAAAATTAAATTCAGAAGAGACGCATCGATGCAACAAGAAATCTGCAAATGTGATGAGGAGTTACCTTCAAGAACTTGTTAAAAAATAAGTGTTAAAAACAGTTAACTGTTGTTGTTTTTCTTATTATTACATTTATTGACTGTGATACATCTTTCTTGTACAGTTATAATTTAATGTAACCTTACTGAGAAAATATATATTCTGTCAAACAATGTTATTACTATATTTACATTGTTATTGTATTATTAGTTACACTGTTAGTAGCTTGGGGGGCGGGGGAGGGGGGCGGGGGTGTTCTCTCTCGCATGGTATGAAACCACTGGGGGTGTATATCACATACCCCCAGCTACTAACAGTGTAACTAATAATACCTATTCATTTCAGATCCATTTGTTGTTACGTTTAAGCAAAACGAAGAATCTTACGCCTCGAGGAGAGATCATCTCAATATCCAAATTTTACAAACGTTCATGTTTATTCCACTGTTAGCTCGAAATTGTATTTGCAAATGGCTATTTATTAATCGCTTTTGAATGACGAATTAAATTTTTGACCATAAACGTGTCTTTTAATCATTACTAAATCCACAACGTACGTGTTTTATTGGCATGCATTTTAGTTTAAAAATTAAGAAGCAATCTATTATCAAATGTACAAATGTATACATGTTTATATCAATTTGATAAAAATCGGAAGTGCTGAAATCAATTTAGACGTAAAGATCTGATATAGCCATAAAAATGTATAGACAAAAAAGGACAAATGTACATATGTCAGTAATCTTGAGCCATTTGTTATTACTGAAAAAATGATATATGATATACTTATTGAACGTTCGAATGATTTGTGAAAGGTAGTTGTGTTGAAATAAACGAACCATATAACGACTGAAAGTGAGTACAGTTGAATTTTAAATGTCAACTTTATGCAAATGATGACAATATTCTAGTTCTTATGACCGCATAAAGATCATTTGAATAATGTGCCGAATTGACTACGCTTAATAGCGCCAGGACGTTGGTGCCGAATTAATTAGGCTGAATTATCTTGGTGCCGAATAGCTCAGTTACCGTTTTAATTGATTGCCTGTGTAGTGTATTATTGCGTAAGGCGTGAGACCACAGTTATTTTTACTATATGTTTGATATAGACACTAACCTGGCTTTTGACTTTATACACACCCCAATTGAAAAACAAGGTCATGGCATCTCTAGAACAATTCAAGACACAAAATATAATCACAAGAAAACACCATGTTGACCATTGACCCGACTGTCAAAATTGAGTTCAAATACATAACCCTTCCGCCAGGGAGTCAATCGGCTACAAACAACTAATTTTCAGACTTCCACAAGCTATGATTTTTCCAATATTTACATTGAAAACTATCAATTTCTGCAATAGAGTGTCAAATTCAGTCAAGTTCTCGGCAAAAAGAACATTTTTTGCTTCTTTTTCATTCAATTTTAATAAAATATTGATACTTGAACACAAGCACTCTTTTTTCTGTATTCACAACCGGATCTTGGTCAACGGGGGGGGGGGCAGATAACCGTGGTCTTGAGCCATAAACAAATATGATTTGCGAAAGTAAAGTTTAACTGCTATATTGAACTTACTACGCGATCTTCTTGAAGCGTTGTTAAATCTTAAGAATTATGACATGGTTAACCCTTCATATACATCCGAGGTTGTTTTCGATGGGAAATGGCCGTGGAGTTCCGATTGTGTATTTTTGCTGATTTATAGAAATGTGTCCTATACGAAAAATGATAATTTACTGTTTGAAATGACAGTTTGATATTTTCGCTGTTTTGTTTGTTGCCCTTTCTCAGTCAGCGCGCACTAGTATGGGACACCATTTTTACGACGTCATTTCCGAAATGACGTTTCTTTCGCATACGTTTTGAAGCGTGTTTCTAAAATATCTACAATTAACTGTCCCTTACAAAAAAACAAATGTTTGTTAGTGTGTAAGATCGCTATATATATATATCGCTGTATATCACCCATCGCCACTCATGCAATATATCTTTTGTTGAACTAAATATGTCAGTATAAATTATCCTATTTTTTTCAAATCAAGAAGTTCTCATTGAATTCTTCTTAACAACTTTAATATTTGTACTAAATTTATGATCAGAAATTAGAACTATTAGAAGGTCAGCATAAGCTACTTATAAGACGAACACAATATCATTTTAGCGACGTAGTACGAATTACATTCGCAATTTATATCTTTGTTTGTTATGCCCTATATATGTATTATGGTCGAAATCAATTTTGACCTTAAGAGATTGCAATACTTTTCAAAACATTCGACTTATTTTTTTATAAAATGGCGTTTGTTGTGTTTTTCTTATTGGCTGAATCGCCATTTTTATAATTTTGCAACTAACGGCGCACAATTTAGGTTGATGCCTTTTATTTTATTTTATATTTTCATTTTCATGCATTATCATGTTCAACTCATGTGACTTTAGTGATCGGAAATATATTTGTTGTGTGTACTGATAAAAAAATATATTAGCGATATCATGACGCTTTTAAACTGGGATGTTGTTGCCACGTAGCTATTAATTAAAAACAAATAACATCTATAAAGGCTTATATTGTATCTTTCTGAACAAACACTAATATTTAAAAAAAAACAGCAACACCAATTACACAAATTTGCATTCATGCTATGTCAATTTCTTACACCAATATATTTCGCCGGTATTGACGACAGCATCTTCGCTTAAATGTAAGCAAAAGTTATTTCAACACCTCTGACATTTACAGCCGTCGTAATAAACTTATATGTGCAAAATACCTCGGTTGACGCGATGCATCGAAAGTGAAGTCACGTCTGTTTTTATCGTTTTCACGTTTGATTCAGGCAAATTACCATAAAAACGTAAGGCAACAATGATTGAACTTTCTTATTTGTCATTGTAGCATGTGTTTTTTTCAACGAAAAATAGATGCGCCTTTAATGATTTAGCTTGTAATCTAACTGTTTAAATAGCATTATGCAACAACAAAAACACTGCATACGGAATGAAATCAGTATAATAAAGTTTTAGAGGAGTTGGGTGTTTGGATTCGCTAATATCGAAGCCATAACATACATTGGTAGGAAAAACAGCCGACATAGGGTTTTGAATTCTAAATAAATCAGTTTGTCATCTGAGCTTCCATTCACTTGTAGTTGGTATGGAGTGTTCTGTATACAAACCCTTACACATTTAGATTGTTCTGTCTCGATGTACTGGAACTGGTAATCGTAGAGAACCATTCCAGTTTGTTTTATGACAACTTTCGTTTTTAGGAATATTGTAAGGTCGATTTCCAGGTCACATAACTGAATTAAGTAGCAAAAGTGATACTCCGCTAAAGCATAATATCCATTTAATGGCAATGGCTTATCAGTGATCTCTATCCAACGATCTATATTTGTGTTATACTTTTCTTCCACATTAAACCTCTGAATATTGCAAGGGAAAATTTCAACAGAGCATAACGACTTGCTGTTGCCAATGTCTATGTGAACGTCTCCCATCATAAAATCCTCTATTTCGTCCAGGATTACATTATCCAGGGGTCCTGGCGTCTTGAATTCCATGTAAAGAGCTAAATATCGTATTTCACTAACACTTTGCGATATTTTCAAAACACTGTGAAACGCCTTCGTGATCCCCCAGACATTAAATGGCTTTGCTAATATTTTCGGTGTATTCAATACATATTTACCTGTACTGTTGTTAGGATGCACGAGAATAGGGGTCTTCAGATCTATTTTGAGGAAAATTGATAGCCCCTTGACAGAGAAATAGTTCGAGATGAATGAACACTTGGATTTGGTCGTAAACAGTCTGCCCAGTGGGCAAAGCACAGGCTTGCAATTCGAACCATTCTGAAAAAGAAATTAAAACTACAAATGAAAAAGCAGGAGAAACTAAACGAAAAAATAAATTGAAATAAGATAACTTAAGTATTTTGAGAAACTTGTGATTTTAATTATGATTTCGATGCATTACTACAACGGTTTATATTGATAAAAAAATCCCTTTACCCTCGCATTGCTGTCGTCGGTACAGGCCTTCCATTGAGTATGGTGTGCATTTTCATTTGTCCGCAACTGTCTAACTTTTTCAGGTGATATAAATAGTGTAAAGCTGTTACGTATGGAATTCCCGTGTGAAAAGTCAGGTGAGTAACAGCTGCTTTGACCAAGCCAAGGGTTACCATTACATAATAAACAAAACATGTTTTTATATACTTTTGACCACGAGTCAATATGAGGCGAAAAGAAATTACTTTTACATAATTGTTCTGCAAGATCAAACGTCATGTTTGTTGCTTTAACGGATGTTGCAATACGCCGCTGTGGAGAACATGTACTATAGATGTGCATGTGTTCAAGACATAGCTTTTTAAAAACTTTGCCTTGAACGTGTGCAGGAACGTTTACTGTTATGTCGCATTTCAAGTTACTGTAGCTGTTAAAGTTTATGAATGATATTGCGTTATCAACGAGCATGTTCAAATCTGTATTTCCAAGCAAATCACAGTTAATCTTTAATGTAAACGGATTCAACTTTTCTAATGCAATAACTCCATTGCACTTGGCGCACAAAGAATTCAAATATATCCTGTTCGTTTCTGTGGAATATACAGGATTCACAGGACCCCAGGGGGAACTTTCATTGAATTCTGCACAGTTTCTGCGCTCCCAATCCATCGCTGTATTGGAGGTAACCGGCTTACATGTTGTCACCATGTAATACGCCGGGGTATATGATTGAGTTTCGACTATCGCCGTCTCCACGCACGTTTCGTCCTCCGATGCTCTCCACTCCCGGAAACAACAGTTGTTGTTCAGTTCACAATTCTCGCTACAGCTACAATCTGATGACCATGAAAAGTGCATAGAATATAATTGTATACATAATACTGTTAAATCAGTCTAAAATGATAATTGAAAACACTAGATAACAAACACTTGATTTAAGTAACTAACTGGAAAATGATAAGGCCAAACCAAAATGCATGTTTCTGTCTACGGATTTACCGCAGAAATTGCAATATAAATACAAATATTATTTTAGCAACTGTTTATAATTTTCGCCAAAATAAAAAAAAAAGATATGACGAATAACGCTTTCTTGCGAAGTCGTGTTTCATAAAGCAACATAAATCATGTTATATTGTTTCTATGATAAATTCCTTAGGACTGAAGTAGATATATAGAATTAATAGTGTGCTGAGTATTCCATTTAATTTACATCTAAAAGGGTGAATAATACTGTTAATATTTTGTACTTAAACATGTTGATATTGTTTTATAGCAATGATGTTCTGAGAAGAATTTGTGGAAAGTTTGACTGAGTGGAAATTTACTAAAAACATTAATGCGTATGGCGTTCACATTGTTCATAGCAAATATAACATGTAAAATGTATTTGAAACAAAAGGGGTGAAGACACCACAAAACTACAAACAATTAAATTTACTGTTGTAAGTACATGTGACTATGGATGATGAATTACTATAAATATCATTATATGCATTGGAGTTTTGATTGTGACCAATTATAAAAGGTGGTCAGTGTAAACTTGATCACCTATATTTCAGTGTAATTCCTACGATGACTTAAACGCAACGGTGCTTACCTTTGATTTATAATATTATATGAAGATACATTTACACATTGGGCCGATTGTCCAAAACATTGTTTAAGTTAACAACTCAATTATATAATACAGTTGAAATATTGTCTGAAATCTTGTAACGAATACTGCATAAATGTATCCCTTAAACGTCCAGAGCAGAAAATATCTTAAGGTTAAGAACATAACAAAGTTCTGATAATCGGCCCTATACATAATACATAATAACAAAAACAACAGAGAAACAGAAACAGTCCAGTGTGGCATAGCTTTTGTTTATATGAGGAAGGATTAGGCTATATCTTTTTCAAAAACATCAGTAACGGCCAAATGAATTATACTAGAAGTAGTAGAACATTAGCTTAGTGTTAAAGGACATGATAAAGAAATTAAGCTAAGTGTAAGATACAAAAATGAAGAGAGGGATGCGAGAGTTAAACAAGAGGAGGCGAGACTAAGGAAGAAGTGGTAGTTTACCTCTGCAGCAATAATCCGATTGTCGTTCCATTCCTGTTGTATTGGCTTGACAGTAGTTGGTGCCAGGACAGAAATATTGACCATGCTCCCCTCGCAAGACAGACAACACTTCTTCATCGGTGGTGAAAGACAACACTTCATCGTCTGGTAATACGGACAAGCCTTCCCCGTCTGTGATACCAAAAGCTTCAACCGCGAATTTGAAGCAGATTGCAGTAGATAATAAAGCAAATAGCTGTGAACAAACCATTTTGTGGCGATGCCTTTTCCCCGTTACAATTGTAAAATGAAGATGACGTCCAATATATCAGATCCGAAGCAATGTATTAATATGTTAAGAAAAAACAAGCACTCCTTATTTAAATATAAAATGTGCACCTAGGCCGTTCGTAAGTAAATTCATAATTTCAAAGTTCGCATGCATTGGCACAAACCTCTCAGTTACGTGTAACGATCGCAAAATAGAAAACCGTTAGTTCTGTTTCGGTTAATATCAGTAAATGCGTTTTATGAGTTTTATTACTGTCATCGATGACCCACATGATAATTACCAAATCACGGTTAATCACATTTCTGATGAAGTATTATTATTCTGTTAGTGTCTGTGAAATTCGGTTGCTCTATCCTGTGTATTGCTTTGTCGGTGGCGTCTAAATTGCTGTGAAAAGCATTGATATGAGTTATCGTGTTTAGCACCTGCGCAAGATCTATTTGCTACACCATTAGTATAATCACTCCCGTGGTAATAATACGCTAATTTTGGCTGACGTTCGGTTTGACAACTTATTATTCATTTTTCGCACATTTTAGTCAGATGTTAAAGGTTCGACATATTTTGTATTTCTATATTATGTCGATTTGGCAAGTTATTGTTTGATTTTCGCAGATTTTATTTCGATGAAAAAGGTTCGACATATTTCCATTGGAAGTGTGTACATAATTAGCCACAACATTAACACTTAGCTATAAATACATTATCGTTAACATTTTATGACCGATATGAACAACAACATTTTTATATATAAATATAAATGAATTAGTTTGAATGATAAAAAGATGCAGTCTCACGGATTTACCGATTATATATATATATAATATATAGAAAGTTGGAAAGACGTCAGAGTGCCGTTTAATCTGTTTACTATATATATGTTCTTATATGCTTTTTAGATTCGGAACACTTCAAGCGTTTCCGTCGAATACCAACCGCGGATGTATGCCGGAACATCAGTAGAAGTATACTACTGACCACGCGTTATTTGCAGATTTCGCCGTATAATTATCCCCGCGCTCCAACCCGCCGAGTCACCGCTATAAGCGACGTTGTGAAGTATAAATTAACGGTTATTAAGGTAGCTGCCCAAATTTCTGAAGGCTATTTCTTTGTTCCCGTTTTATAAACATAGTTCTTGTCTCCCACAAACTCGACCCGTAATCTTCAAATCCTTGGTTCGTACTCAAAACGTAGTTTGATCCTTACTTTGTTTTTCAACTGTGTAAGTTTTTAGACGCTCTCACCTTATTAGCCAGAATCTGAATTTCGAGTGCCCTCGTTGAACGTGAAAAACGAACTGAGCTTCTGATACAAATTTTCTTCCTAAAAGCTTGAAAGCCCTATCGCATGTATATTTTGGTATCAATTAACGTATTGAAATGCTTTAACAAACACTCAATATTCCAGTGACATAATTATCAAGTGTGGGGGATGAGATTGTTTAGGTCAGATTCCTTTACATTCGTACTTGATTGTTTGTATATCTGCACATACAACTTGTACACATGTCACTTTAATGAACATATTACGCACGCACGCACGCACGCACACACACACGCACACACCCACCCAAAAATTACATTCTGTGTTTTAAATCTGCCCCGAAAATTACAATAAATTGTGGTATTACTATATATATTCCAATATGAGTTATTTATTTATACCTTTAAAATGTGTTGTTGAAAAGTTATTAAATCTTTTACGACCAAAATGAGTACAATATAATTGTATCTATATTGTGCTTTATATTTAAATGTTCCTAATTTAAATATAAATTATTTAGTATTTCATGTTCTTATCAATAGTTCAGTACAAACATGTATTAATATATTCATTATTTCTTCCACATTCTATCTTGCTCTATAGCTTTCTTCATAGTTTATAACATTATTGTATTTTTAATTATATGCACTATTGCGAATTGCAAATATAAATTAGCTCTATATTTGTGTTTATTTATTAAATTTAAGAACCAGTTTCTTAAAAATTGAGACGCAACCTATCAACTTTATTGTTACATCACACAATACCTCCCCAACCCCGACCTCAATTTCTATAGGAAAAAAATAGCGGTTGGGAAAGTGGGAAACACCGATTGGGTTTACCGTCGCATTCGGAAGAAATCCATTTTGCGAGCACGGCTCAATTTACATGTACAATCTTCATTTTGTACCAACGGTACTTGTTAAATACCCACATGCATGTTTTCGGAAGCACCACCGCGTTGGCTACCTTAAATTTATATCCCCGCGATTTTCCGTGATGACGCAATCTCGCCTTCAATAGCAATGCGTTTTTTTTTTGCAAAATCATAATCTTAACAATTCTAAGCATTTCCCCATCAACTCCTGCTCTATTAAGCTTTAGGCAGACTTTATGTAAACAAAACTATCAAAGGCACGTTTCATTTAAATAAAAGAGCTGTTTAATCTTTTATTATCATGTTACAGTTTTTGCACAATTGCATTTAATATGAAAATAGCATCTGAAGTGGACAGACCCATACGAAACCCGAATTGAGAATCGTTTAGTATATTATTATTATTATTATTAGCTGTCCAGTTTGTTACTCATTTTTTCAATATTCCGGTAAAAGTCTTTGCAAAGCACCTTACTTATGTAATTCCAAGGTATTAACTTATGTTGCTGGGGTCGTTCTTTTTATATACATGAACAATAATGCCTTTAGCCCATACCAATATAAAGTGTACCGAATTTAGAATAGCATTAAATAAATCAACTAGATAAGACGACAGGATATCAATTTCCGCGGTAAAACACTCATTTCACAATTGGTCATCACCAAACGCTTAACCTCTCTGGAGTGATTTAACTACCTTTTGTTTTTCCCTAGAAGTAATAAGATTATCCAGTTTCTCTAGCCTATAATTGATATTTTAAAAATTATGATATTTGCTAAAAATAAACCTTCTACTTTGTTTTCAGCTGAAGGTTTAACATTTTGCAATGATGAAACATAATTGCAGAAATCATCGACCGACAAAATGCTATTCGTATTAGGTTATATCCTTTTATATAGTTTGCAAACATCACGTGGCTTCGAATGTCTCGACATTTCAAATTCCTTAATTTTACTCTTCGTTTAGGCTTAACCCCTGGTTGAAAATTAGTAATAATCTTAAACATACACAGACGTTCAAGCAGGCCCTTCTTTTCCTACTTTTTCCCTACTTTTTGTTAGGCTCCGGCTTTTCCCTACTTTTTCTTGAAAAAGCCCTACTATCCCTACTCTTTTTGTAAAAAATATTTCGAGAAATAATTGAAAAAGTTTTAATTTAATACATTGATTGAATTTATCTAAATCTTGGTTTTGATAAGAAGTTATTTCCAGTATTTTTGTCTGATTAGTTTGATGCAGTAGGTTTTCAATGATGCAAGAGGCGTTCATTGATGAGAATGAGTGGTGCATGTTGACAAGTCAGCTGTTGCTGAATCCCTCTTAAAGCAATGGTTTCTAAGCAAAGATAACTACATGTACATTACAATTGCCCTTTCCGATAACACATTTATCTGCCACTGAAATGCACTTCATCCGTAAGATTTAGTCCCATTTAGTTGTCAAGTTATAAGTGCCATGCTTTAATTTAGGCTTGTTTGGGTGTAGCCAATATTTCTTGTATAATTCTTCGTTTCTTTTTTGTGAAACTTGGAGGACTCAGTTGAGTCCATTCTTGAGCCTGTTTGTGAAAGATGGACCAAGTCTCGGCCAAAATGCCCATTGTCAATAAACAGGCAGCAATTGTAACTGTCCTTTTCGATAACGCATTCATCTGCCCCTGAAATACTCTGATACCGAAAAAGGGGAAAAGTTAGCACATATTTCAAATGCCATGCTTTACTTTTTTGTTAATTGGTTGTAGCCCATGTTTTTAACATAGTTATTGAAACCCCAATATATACTAAGAAACAAAGGATAATACAACTAAAATTGGCTACACCCAAACAATATAGCATGATGTTTGAAATTAAACATTTTTACCCATGTGGACTTAATTTCCCGGTTGAATTGTATTCAGGGGAAGATAAATGAGTTATTAGAAAGGACAATTGGTTTAGAGGTCATTTGTTAGCATCCAAAAAGGTAAGTAGAACCCTACTATCCACATTTTTTGCTCTTAATATTACTATTTTACCCTTCTTTTTCAAACAAATCCACTTACTTTTATCTGTACTTTTTTGTTATTGCTCACTTGAAAGTTTTCTTTCCATTGTTTATCGATAACCATATTGTTAAATTGAGTACATGGGACGGCATGGTAACCTCACGAATGACTACAATATTTGTGTGCGTATATATGCATACATATATAGTAAGAATGAATTTCAGTTTCAGTTTTAAAATTGTTCTTTTTAACAAGGACCTGTTAATCATGTGTAAAAAGCAACATGAAGAGTGCTTTGCAGGTAAAACCTTTCTTTTGATACGTAAAATGACAGGAAGTTTGTTTTGTTTTTATTAATTATCATATTATTGCAAAACAAACTCCAGATTGGTGTTTTGATAGTATTTTAGGTCACTGTTTGAAGTTACGTACTTGTAATTAACGCGTTTTCTTTTCTGCGTACAAATATGTAAATAAATATATATGATATTATATTCTATGTTTATGTTTTATCTGCATTTAAGTACAAATGGAGCTGAGACAGTTTCATATGAATATTTGTATGCAGGCAATGCGAAGAAATATTCCGGAAATGGATTTATGAATAAGTGCCGACGATATCGTTGAGGGACCCCCTTTTTTGATAAAAGTTTAAATTTGCTTATTTTATTATTTGTTTGCAGTTAATCTCTATCTTCAAAACCTGGAATCACCACTGACTGCCGTTTGTCACATTCACGGACCAAGCCTATTGTACAAACCGGACAATGTACTGCCACGGTATACGATGAGGAGGGTATCTGCAAACTCGAGATTCCTGACCACAACCACGTTTTTGATGTTGACATAGGCAAAAAGCTTAAAATTAAAACAGAGGTAATCATAAAGTTTAATACATTATTTTGACTCATTCTACAGTAATAATTGTGTGTTTTAGGACTTTGGGCAGCACTCCGACATGTCTTCCCGTTGGCCTCAATGCAGGGGTATACTTTTCATTGGACACTCAATATGTCCAAGAGGACACTCAATATGTTCAAGAAACAGACGAGTCTTGGCCTGAAGACGACGCACTACCAGCGGCAATGGATGTTCTGGCTGGACAGGAGCCTCCTTGCCCTTCCCGTTCTGTAATCACAACACATTTAGACCGCGTTCCGTCGTCATCGAGAGACGGCAACAACCCCAAACCTTGAGATTCTATGTGAATATAAAGACGACCAATGGATGTGGACTTCCTCTGAAGACGGTGAAATCTTTCTGAAGTCAATTGAGGCAATGTATCGACCTATTTGAAAATGCCAAGCGGAGTATCACTTTTAAATCTTTTAATGTGACATATATATGTACTTACATCAATTAATTAACATTATAATTGTTACAAAATATGAAACAAGATAAATTGAAATAATAGAACAAAGTGTTTTTAATATCTCTGATATTTTTTAAGAAAAAAAAAGCTATATATTAAATAATTTGTATTTAAATAAGAAAATATGCATTCATTGCGAATAATATAAAAATAGGATTTCAGTCTCTTAGGTTTTAAACTGCCAATTTTTTCGCTTACTTCCGTTCTAAGTTACTGACAAAATCCAATAAATGTAGAAAAACATAGGGAGAAAGTTTTTATATCTCACCTCCTACATGAATGACACTATCCGATTGGCCTAGAGCGGTCAAATGCACGACGTGTATAATCCATACCCCCCCCCCCCCCCCTTGAATCTCCAGTATGTTTTATACCACCCCTGTAACTTTCATACTCCGCAGAAGACGTAACAAAATGGCGGCCGAATTTGTTTTATCTTCTCTCTCGGCTTATCTTTTCACTGTAGGGGAGCTAACTCATGCACGTTATTGAATATCCATTTTATTCAAGCAATCTGTTGTGTGTAACCGACTGTTTACATGAGTCAATGGTTACAAAATGGCGACTAAAAACGGTTTACAAGCACAACAAGTGACGAATCTCTAAAAAAAAGGTTAAAATTAAATTCAGAAGAGACGCTTCGATGCAACAAGAAATCTGCAAATGTGCTAAGGAGTTACCTTCAAGAAATTGTTAAAAAAATAAGTGTTGAAAACAGTTAACTGTTGTTGTTTTTCTTATTATTACATTTATTGACTGTGATACATCTTTCTTGTACAGTTATAATTTAATGTAACCTTACTGAGAAGATAAATATTCTGTCAAACATTCTGTTATTACTATATTTACATTGTTATTGTATTATTAGTTACACTGTTAGTAGCTGGGGGGGGGTGTTCTCTCTCGCATGGTATGAAACCACTGGGGGTGTATATCACATACCCCCCAGCTACTAACAGTGTAACTAATAATACCTATTCATTTCAGATCCATTTGGTGTTACGTTTTAGCAAAACGAAGAATCTTACGCCTCGAGGTGAGATCATCTCAATATCCAAATTTTACAAACGTTCATGTTTATTCCATTGTTAGCTCGAAATTGTATTTGCAAATGGCTATTTATTAATCGCTTTTGAATGACGAATTAAATTTTTGACCATAAACGTGTCTTTTAATCATTACTTAATCCACAACGTACGTGTTTTATTGGCATGCATTTTAGTTTAAAAATTAAGAAGCAATCTATTATCAAATGTACAAATGTATACATGTTTATATCAATTTGATAAAAATCGGAAGTGCTGAAATCAATTTAGACGTAAAGATCTGATAAAGCCAAAAAAATGTATAGACAAAAAAGGACAAATGTACATATGTCAGTAATCTTGAGCCATTTGTTATTACTGAAAACATGATATATGATATACTTATTAAACGTTCGAATGATTTGTGAAAGGTAGTTGTGTTGAAATAAACGAACCATATAACGACTGAAAGTGAGTACAGTTGAATTTTATATGTCAACTTTATGCAAATGATGACAATATTCTAGTTCTTATGACCGCATAAAGATCATTTGAATAATGTGCCGAATTGACTACGCTTAATAGCGCCAGGATTTTGGTGCCGAATTAACTAGGCTGAATTATCTTTGTGTCGAATTATCCATTCACCGTTTAAATTGAATGCCAGTGTAGTGTATAATTGCGAGAGTAAAGTCACGAAGTTTAACTGCCATATTGAACTTACCACGCGATCTTCTTGAAGCATAGTTGAATCTTAAGAATTCTGACATGGTTAACCCTCCATTTACATCCGAGGTTGTTTTCGATGGAAAATGGCCGTGGAGTTCCGATTGTGTATTTTTGCTGATTTATAGAAATGTGTCTTAAACAAAAAAAGATAATTTACTGTTTGAAATGACAGTAAAATATTTTCGCTGTTTTGATTTTTGCCCTTTCTCATTTCCAAGTGCACAAGTATGGGACACCATTTTAACGACGTCATTTCCGAAATGACATCTCTTTTGCAAACGTTATGAAGCGTGTTTCTAAAATAACTACAATTAAATGTCCCTTGCAAAAGAAAACAAATGTTTGTTTGTGTGTAAGATCGATATATATATATGTAGTACGAATATATATATATATATATATATATATATATATATATATATATATATCGCTGTGTATCACCCCTCGCCACTCATGCAATATATCTTTTGTTGAACTATGTCAGTATATCATATTTTTTTAAGTAAAGAAGTTCTCAATGAATTCTTCTTAACAACTTTAATATTTTTTATTAAATTTATGATCAGAAATTAGAACTATTTGAAGGTCCACATTAGCTACATATAGTCGAGCACAATATGTTTTTAGCGACGTAGTACGAATTACATTCGTAATTTATATCTTTGTTTGTAATGCCCTATATATTTATTATGGTTGAAATCAATTTTGACCTAAAGAGATTGCAATACTTTTCAAAACATTCGACTTAAATTTCATATAAAACGGCGTTTGTCATGTATTTCTTATTGGATGAATCGCCATTTTTATAATTTTGCCACTAATGGGCGCACAATTTGATTGATGCCTTTTATTTTATTTTATATTTTTCATTTACATGCATAATCATGTTCAACTAATGTGACTTTAGAGATCGAAAAATATTTGTTGTGTGTGCCGATAAAAATATATATTAGCGATATCATGGCGCTTTTTAACTGGGGATTTGTGGCCACGTGGCTATTAATTAAAAACAAACAACGTCTATAAAGGCTTATATTGTATCTTTCTGAACAAAAACTGACAATTAAAAAAAAACAACAGCAACACAAATTACACAAATTTGCATTCATACTATGTCAATTTCTTACACAAATATATTTCGCCGGTATTGACGACAGCATGTTCGCTTAAATGTAAACAAAAATGATTTCAACGCCTCTGGCATTTACAGCCGTCGTAGTAATCATATATGTGCAAAATACCTCGATTTTCGCGATCCATCGAAAGTGAAGTCACGTCTGTTTTTATCGTTTTCACATAAAGCAACAATGATTGAACTTTCTCATTTGTCATTGTAGCATGTGCTGTTTTTCTGCGATAGATAGATGCGCCTTTAATGATTTAGCTTGTGATCTAACTGTTTAAGTAGCAATATGCAATAACAAAAACACTGCATACGAAATGAAATCAGTATAATATTTTTTTACAGGACTTGGGTGTTTCGATTCGCTAATATCGAAGCCATCACATACATTGGTAGGAAAAACAGCCGACATAAGGTTTTGAATTCTAAATAAATCAGTTTGTCGTTTGAGCTTCCATTCACTTGTAGTTGGTATTGAGTGTTCTGTATACAAACCCTTACACATTTAGATTGTTCTGTCTCGATGTACTGGAACTGGTAATTGTAGAGAACCATTCCAGTTTGTTTTATGACAACTTTCGTTTCTAGGAATATTGGAAGGTCGATTTCCAGGTCACATAACTGAATTAAGTAGCAAAAGTGATACTCCGCTAAAGCATAATATCCAGTTAATGACAAAGGCTTATCAGTGATCTCTATCCAACGATCTATATTTGTGTTATACTTTTCTTCCACATTAAACCTCTGAATATTGCAAGGGAAAATTTCAACAGAACACAACGACTTGCTGTTGTCAATCACTATGTGAACGTCTCCCATCATAAAATCCTCTATTTCGTCCAGGATTACATTATCCAGGGGTCCTAGCGTTTTGAACTCCATATAAAGAGCTAAATGTCGTATTTCAATAACGCTTTGCGAGATTTTCAAAACACTGTAAAACGCCTTCTTGACCCTCCAGACATTAAGTGGCTTTGCTAATATTTTCGGTTTCTTCGATAAATAATTACTTGTATTGTTGTTTTGATGCACGAGAATAGGAATCTTCAAATCAATCTTGAGGAAAATTGATAGCCCCTGGACAGAGAAATAGTTCGAGATGAATAAACACTTGGAGTTGGTCGTAAACAGTCTGCCCAATGGGCAAAGCACAGGCTTGCAATTCGAACCGTTCTGAAAAGAAATTAAAACTACAGATGAAACAGCAGGAGTAACTTTAAGAAAATTTAAATTGCAATACAAGAAATTACGTATTTATGAAAAAATAATAATGATTTTGATGCATTACTACAATAATTTATATTGATAAAAATCCTTTTACCTTTGCATTGCTGTCGTCTGCACAGGCTTTCCATTGCGTATACTGTTTAATTTCATTTGTCCGCAACTGTGCAACTTTTTCAGGAGATAGAAATAGTGTGAAGGTTTGACGTATGGAATGTCCGTTTGAAAGTTCGGGTGAGTAACAGCTCCCTTGACCAAACCAAGGGTCACCATTACATAATAAACAAAACATGTTTTTAAATACCCTTGACCACGCGTCTATATGAGGCGAAAAGAAATTACTTTTGCACAATTTCTCCGCAAGTTCAAACGTCATATTTGTTGCTTTATTGGATGTTGCAATACGCCGCTGAGGAGAACATGTACTGTGGATGTGTCTGTGTTCAAGACATAGCTTTTTAAAAACTTTGCCTTGAATGTCTGCAGGAGCGTTTACTGTTATGTCGCAATTAAGATTATTGTAGCTGTTAAAGTTTATGAATGATATCGCGTTATCAACGAGTTCGTTCAAATCTGTATTTCCATACAAGTCACATTTAATCTTCAATGTGAACGGATTTAGCTTTTCTAATGCAATAACTCCATTGCACTTGGCGCACAAGGAATTCAAATATATTCTATTTGTTTCTGCGGAATATACAGGATTCACAGGACCCCAGGGGGAACTTTCATTGAATTCTGCACAGTCTCTGCGCTCCCCATCCATCGCTGTATTGGAGGTAACCGGTTTACATGTTGTCACCATATAATACGCCGGGGTGTAGTCAGGAGTTTCGACTATCGCCGTCTCCACGCACGTTTCGTCCTCCGATGCTCTCCACTCCCGGAAACAACAGTTGTTGTTAAGTTCACAATCCTCGCTACAGCTACAATCTGATGACCATGAAAAGTGCATAGACTATAATTGTTTACGTAACACTCTTAAATCAGTATAAAATGATTATTGAAAACACTAGATAGCATAAACGTCGTTTATTTAATTAACAGGTTAATGAGAAGGCCACACCAAATGCATATTTCGTTCTACGAATTACCGCAACCACCATTTAGAAAATGCAATAAAAATACATTTTTAAGGGATTCCTGATATTTTTCACAACAAAATCGCAATAGAAGAAAAATAATTAAGTGTTAACGGAGGTGTTTAAGAAAATCAGCGTGTTAAAAATGTTTTAAAAAAAGTGTTAAAAATGAACAAAGTGTAAGATACAACATTAGAGAAACAGAGCGAGAGTGAAAAGGAGGGGGCAGTGGGGTCAAGACTCCGGGAGTAAAAGTGTTTACCTCTGCAGCAATAGCGCGAATGTTGTTCCATTCCTGTTTTATTGGCTTGACAGAAGTCGGTTCCAGGACAGAAATATTGACCTTGTTGCCCTTGCAAGACCGACAACACATCCTCGTCTGTGAAGACAGATAACACTTCTTCGTCCGGCAGGTCATACAACACTTCCTCGTCGGGCAAGACAGACATCCCTTCTTCGTCCGGGATACTACCAGCTTCCACCGTGAATTTAAAGCAGATTGAAGTAGCTAATAAAACATATAACTGTGAACGAACCATTTTGTGAAGATGACTTCTCCTCGATTTATAAGTTACATTTGTATAATGAAGATGATGTCCAGTGCATCAGATACGAAACAATGTATTTATATTTTAAGAAAACACAAACAATTCTTATTTTGATATAAAATGAGCACCGTTGTATTTCGTGCGAAAATTTATAATTTCATTGTTCGCGCTTTAGCAAAGGTATCGAAGTTACATTTATCACGATTCCTATTTTAGTATAACCATGATTGTGCCCATCAGTGAATGCTATTTATACTTTCATTACTGTCGACTGGTCCACCAATGACGCACAATATTATATCGAATTAATGGTTGTTCGCATGTCTGATAATTGAAATGTTTTTTGTTGTTAATGTATGTGTTATTGGCTTGTAATGCTTCAGTCAAAAATGTGTTATGTTCTGATTTGCTCTGATATGTTAATTGCTGTGTTATTGGCGACCAAATTGCTTGTTTGAGCATTGATATTAATTATCGAGTTTAGTACCTGTGCAAAATCCAAATTCTACGCCATTTGCATGCACACGGAGATGGTAATTATATTACTTATTATGGTTGGCGTGTTCGTGTTGGCAAGTAATTATCTGGTTTTCGCAGTTTCTAGTCAGATGTTGTTAGACCTTATATTTCCAAGAAACATATTATTCACACCTGGGGGAAAAAGGTGTTATTCTTCACGGCTGGGAAAAAAATATCTCATTAGTCACACATTTCGCTCATATTTGTCACAGCTCCTGGGAAATTTGTGATCAAAGCTGTTTTTTATGTATTATAAAAACACATTGACCCTCACAGGTCAAAAAGAGCATATTATTTAACAAAAACGTATTTTATACAACTGAGGCACATTTGTCACAGGCTTCTATTTTCAGTGTTGTAGAAATAATAGTCTAGTTATAAAGAGTCGTTGATTAGGTCCGACGAAACTTCGGATCACGATGGCACGACGGATGTCATTTATGAAGACTTGAACGTGGGTGCACTTTTATAAGAAATTAGAAATGACGTTAAGTATCTTTATGACAGATTTGATAGTTTTGAAAACAAGAAAATGCTATGCTACGAAAGCAAAATTATTCATTGCATATTTCTGTAAATAATTAGTCCGAACGATTGCAGAACGTTCAAACGTCATTTCATTTGAACATGATATTGGATGGCTAGACCATGAAATTATAGATGAGGAAATTATTTCAAGCATTTGTGCTCTTAAAAATAAGTGTTCGCCTGGTATTGATGGGTTGTGTATAGAAATGTTTAAAAAGTCAAAGTACATTTCGAAATTATGTCGAGAAAACGAGTGCTGGCTCGATTGTGTGGGGGTTAATTAACGGTCTCTAACTAAACTTTATGGTACATATTTATTCGGGTAAAAGTCGATGAGTAAACGCTGCATACGCTGCAAACTTCTTTGTATACGGTAATTGATCATAATAAGGAAATGGCGAACATCAAAAACTAATGTCGAAAACCCCTAAGCAGCACTCCAATTCACATTGTAGAGAAAATAATTGAAAAAATCCTTTTTGGACGCATGTTTAGGAAGAACATTAAAAGTGAAATTGATGCTGTCTGAAATATAATACTATAATAATATCCATTAATGATATACGAGCAACTCTAGTTATTGCAAGGGTCTTTCATACGCATATGGAAGTTCGGGTTTAAAAAAAGTTCACTGTAAATGGAAAACTTGGATTGTGGTGAATGAAGTTAATGGTGAAGGGAGCAATACTTCTTGAAAGGGTCTATATGTACCGAAGTACACCATTTCAAACTCTGGTTAATACCGTTGACAATGTAAGGGGAAGGTTCATGAAAGCTGATTTTAGCGGTTTTACTTAAGAAAAAAATCGGATTCGACTATCGCGTGATGCCCGGCCGTCGGCAGTGTTTTCAGCGACGCAGCCACGCTAACCTTGGGTTTATAACTCAGGATGGTTTTTGTTTATATAGTTCGCTTTTTCACCCAAGTAAGATTTACCCGACATCAATTAAATCGACTACATCGTCTAATGGGTGAAAATCGTACCCAGATCATATAAAATTATAACGTTCATTGCTTTGAACTGCTTTCTTATTACAAGAAACTATCTACAAGCGTAAAATAACAACATATACACATACAAAACGCAATACAGTACTATTGGTCTACTTGAGTTTGACAAAACAAAATTACCTTGCCCTAGAAAGAAATAAGCCATGCCATTCAGTGACAAAAGTTTCACGGCAAGTATTACTAAGAATGCTAAAATATGCGTTTATAAAAATAAGTTCACGGTTAGAGTTTATTGCATAATGTAAAGACGCCGAAGTTATATATCTCTGCCTAAAGATTTCACATTAGTTTAGGTTTTAACTCACTTCTTCTTTTTAGTTGCGCAGATTGTGACTTTGCAGTAAATTGCTCAATTAAACCAGATACATTTACGACACCATCCTTATGTGCCGGGCGCATCAGTATTAGATCAATACAATTACTAGTGTTACTGCCTGTCTTGTTTCTCTTGTTTCCTTAATAATTGAAATTAAGGCACCTGAACCTATTAATTTAAGGAGATGATCATTTCGTCCTAATAGGAAAAATCACGATCTTAACTAAATTATTGAATGCAGATTTTTGAGTTCGATTCTCCGGACGAGGATAATATAAATTACTTTTATATTCATTCTGTGATATATTCATATCAGTTGTGATAGATACGCGGATATTTGCCACAATGCGATTATGCTTAAATAAGACAACATTTTAATATGGAAAGTTCTCTTTTTTGTGACACAGACTTGAAAGATGCCCTCTTACTCCTGAACAAGATTTCCACAATTAATAATATTGTTTTAATTTTCCAAAAAGGATGAGTGAATATCGAAAACAATGGTTATTATGATAGATACCGAGTTTAATTTGAAAGAAATGTGCATAAAACGTAGAATTTCTACTTTATGAGACTAAAGTACATCACAGTAAATCTTTTAGCATTCACCAACATTTAATATTTTTGCGTTTTCAGCAATTAAATACACGGTATCAACTTTGTTATCAGTAATAACTATTTTCCATAAATCAATTTTTAGTAAGAAGTCAAAGGTTTATCACTCAAAATTAATGTTTATTATACATTTGTATGTATTGATTTGAGTGTCACTTTAAATACTGTGCATTAAGTACCAAACATTACATAAGAGGTTATCATACCGTTGACTACACTCGTCCGTCAGTCAAAGAGCAGAATCTTATATCTATTTAGGCCTGACCACTTGTCATGTTGCAATGAATATGTTATTGTTTGTCTTTTAGAATCGTTATTTTGACACGTGAGTAGTCTTTCAAGCTGCACTCTCACAGATTGACCATTTTGACAACTTTTATTATTGTTTTTTTCATTGAATAAACCATTTTTTTTGCGTAAATATCTGGAAACCAGTGATATAAATCATGGTGAAAAAATATGGATCGAAGTTTTTAACATTTACGTTCTAAAGTTTTATGGCTAAAGCGTTACTAACGCTATAAGAAAAGTGAGTTTTTCGGCATTAAAAACAATTTTCAAACGTAAATATGTAGAACTGCTATCTGATCTTTTGTCAGCAGTCTTATATCACTGGTTTACAGACCTTTACACAAAAATTGGCGCATTTTAAGACAAAAAAATAAAAGTTGTCAAAACGATCCATCTGTAAGAGTGCAGCTTTAACATTTTTTTTAAAATTCAACATATTCGTACAAGAAAAAAAGTTGATGCATAGCATCAAGTCGGCATAATAAAATTAGAAGAAAACGTGCATGCAGATAGCCAAAAATGGTTATTATTTCAATGATAATATTTTTGTTAATGTTGGGTGTACATATGCTCGAAGGACAGTATGCTTAATAATATTGTTACAATAGTTTATGCCCGGAGTTATAGATATTCTGTTTTTTCCCCAGCTAACCCTTCGGTTAAAACTAAATTATAACAAAAATGTACATACGTTTCTTCGGAAGAAATAGAGTCAATGGTCCAATACATAGATTTCAATAGCATGAAATTCACCTTTTATTTGTACCGGCATGTTATGTGAATTCCTTGCTTTATATTTTAAGTTTTTGTAACACATTTCACTCACATGAGTATATAGATCGGGGATGAAAATACTATACATCAAGAGGGAATTATCTGGAGTTCATTCTTTCGAATGACATTTTCGAAACAAACAATTAAGCTCAAGGTTAATTTTTCAAAACTCGGCATTTTTGTAGTCACCAAGGGAGATTACTGCGTAGGGGTTTTACAAACATAAAGGATATTGCAATAGTAGCGTATAACCTTCATAATGGAAGTTGATATCAATCGGAGATTATGTCAGTTATGTACTAAGAATGTTATTGGTGATGAATTTCACTACTTACTTGAATGTAATCATTTTTCAATCATACGTAAAAAAAATATTGTTCCTTATTACATTCGTCACCCTAACTCTTTTAAATTAGATGAACTTATGAACTGTAACAATAAACCTAAATTAATTAAGTTGGCATTGTTCTGTAAAATCATCTTACTGAAATTCAGATGACTCACTCTCCATACCCCGATTAACCAAAGAGCTATTGATAATTACAATACCATTCCATTGTGCCTTATTACTTCATATCTTCACTGATGTTGTTTAGAATTTTTTTTATTTTTTTTCTTGTATTTGACATGTTTGTTCACTGTTTTATTTGATGTTAATTAATATGTGTTTCATTGTTTTGTTATGTCACATGCATAGTATATGCCTTGACGAATAAAAACATGAACTTGAACTTGGAACACCTCGGCCTGTATCCATCTAGGAGATGGCCGAGTTGTTATTATGATTGAGTTAGTATTTAAAATCAAAATTTTCAAAATGATGAGCAGGGCTATTATAATTTAAGATTTCATTATCAATTCAAGTGTAAAGATTTATAAAAACATACATGACTTCATATGTTATCATGCAACGTGGAAACTATTGAAAGCATTGTTCTGCAATTTATTAACTAGTTCCTAAGTTGGAATATTTCTAAAGTAATATCAAATATATTCTGGGCGCCGACTAATGACGAATCCAACGCCACGGTGGCAGTCATGCCTGCAACAACACAACAAACAACAACAACTTAGGAGACAAAAAGAGCAGCAACAATCAATGCATATGATTTTCCATAATGCTTCAGTTTCTTATACGTACATATTTATCCAGCAGTTATATATTTTCAAGTTATATTCAAGCGAGTTACATACAAACATTAAATGCAACAAGAACTAAAATTTCTTACTTGTCAATTATGCATGGTTTTTTTTCTCGAAATATGCAGTAAATAGATTCGCAACAATGATTTAAACTGATGTTTTAATGTTTTAATCGTGACTGTGTAATATTTTAGGTAATAAGTAATTTAAATTTTTACGTAACAAGCTGCATTTTTCTTGCTTGTAAACATGCGACGTTCCTCGCGTAGTGCAATACTACGCATATATTTTCAGTACAGTCGGAACTCGTTGGCTCGAACTCTTAGGGACCGGCGAAAATACCTCGAGCCTCGGGAAATTCGAGCAAAGCAGGAATGCAAACATTCAGTCAAAAGAAGTCGGTCCTTAACATCGAGTTCCAGCCAACGAGGAATTCGAGCCAAGCGAGTTCGAGCCAACGGGGTAAGACTGTATAGATTAGTGTGCATTAAGTCACAGAGGCAGGCTGCGTTGTTTTGACACGGCACGGCTCTATGGGACGACATTTGACTTCCATTTCACCTGTATCGTGATAGATATATGGTTTCGCTTAGGCACACGTGTTGAATTGATGATGCATTTTCGGTGAAATTAGCGGGTAGTTGGTTCGTCGAGTAACATGTTTTAGGAAAATCGGGTTTGAAATTGCATTTGTTTTCGGTAAAACTGTACATTTTCTTAAAGATTGACACTAACTCTACAAGGAAAGTCCATAAATGTAGAGTTTGGTTAAGATTTGACAAAGTTAAGGCATTTTGTTTTCTTTCTTCGAAATGCATGATAAATGCAAGTGATACTTCATACATAGATCATTGTATTTACGTAACATTGATTTCATAAACCAACTGCGCCGGCACTTATCTTTTCATTAATGTATTTCATGTAAAATGTGTTATTGTTGTTTCTTACAGCAAGGAAGTCCAACACATCAAGAATACACACCTCGTTAACCATGTGTGCTATTTATTATTACAGCTATTATCGAGCCTAGTTGACGTAAAATCTCTATACAGCTTTTTTGGACCCCATCCCCCGTCCCAAAAAAACAACGAAAAACAACAACAAAAAACAAAAACACAAAAGCAACAACAACAAGTGTCGTCACAATGACAGTGCACATGGAACCTCTTAGACTAGTTCCTGCTTAGTTAGTAGGGAAATTATATGCATTTGGCGTATATAAGTCTAAAATCCTCTATTTAAAAAAATGTTTTCATGAATGTAAATTTATTAGGTAACATCCAATCAGGGCAAAAAGTGGCGAGAACGTTAGACATTGCCAGTAAAATGAAGCCGTACTCCTATTTCCGACAAAGGACTATCAATTCCACATCGTCAGCGTGATGATTGTGTCACAATACTTTTCTGCTAATTACTTAATTACGGAACAAAACAATCACATAGCACTTTTAACAGGCAGTCATAAAAAAGTAAAACAATACCTTGTGGTACATAAACGCTGTAATTTGTAATTTTTAACTATGATACCAACACTGTGATTAGATTAGCTGTAGAGCGCATGTCGATGCCACGACTTTTCCTAGTACATTTTGTACATAAAAAGTCTATTATCCATACAGCATCTGCGTTAAAATATCTAGACTTAGTACATTGCAAAATTAAACGAGAAATTAATTCTCAGATATTAGAAATTCTAATATCCTTTTGTAACAGAGAAACTTGACTAACAGTTAAAGAAACTTCTCCATTCAGATCATTGTTTTTTGACGTTACAAGTCAAATTATTAAAATAGTTTTGTAAAAACCCTTTCTTTGCCCGAGGGTTATCTACTTTACCTGCAGTTTACAAATGTTTTAAAGCCAAGCACCACAGTTCTGTTAATGTCTGTAGACCTGGACATGTCCATACTCGTTTAACTGCTACTTTATTGTGACAAATGTAGGTTATTTGTAACAAAACAGGTAAAATCTTTACCGTTCCTATACAAATAACATTGTTTACGTCTCATTTGGGCTACTATATAGTATATACGGTGTACGGTGATCCGCCGTGGTTAAACAACCAATAGGTCTCTTCACAAAGAGCTAGGGTATCGCATCCGTACATCTTGTATCTCATTCTGTTTCTTCAAGTATTCCAACGTCTGGATTTGACTGCAAATTGCTTAAACTTTTATCTCATGTCACTTATGTCATTTAAGCACAATTTTAGTCGTGATGGCGTCACGGCGTGGTTAAGGCATAAGACCAATCTTTCAATCAAGTTGTTTATTGAATAACACTCCTCGCACTGATATATTTTTCGTACACATGCTTAAAAATCTGATAATTTGCGCGTGTAAGCATTTTCACTCAATTACGTATTTTTATACGATTATCAATCAATCAATCAATCAATCAAACAATCAATCAATCAAACAATCAATCAATCAATGTTTAGGTCATAAACCTTGGATATAATAAGTTAGTAACGTACGCTTGTTTCCTTTCGTATGTTCAAAATATGGTTATATTTTGAATTTAAAGAAATCAAACATAATTCTGTTTTGCTCGTTTAATCGCATAGAAAATGTGAACCTGTCTAACACATTGTGAAGCGTGTACACATTTGCAAGAATGGTATTAATTATATATGAGTAGTAGTTAAATATGATAAGGTTAAACGATGATACTGATGGTGGTGTGAGTAGGTTGATAGATATATAGTCTGTTTAAACAAAGCTTAAGTGATTGAAATTTCAAACCTGGATTAAGTGGCCACCTGTCTAAGGCAGCCACTTTGACCTTTTCCCAAAGGTGGCCGCTTAATGCAGTGTTTACAGTAATATGCAAATAGATACTAAAGCAAAAGCTGTACTATGTTTAAATAATCCAGTACAATGTAAAATTAGCAAGTGTTCACAAATAATTATTAGAAAAACAGAACAACCAATTGGTTAAATATCAGTTCGAAAAATATAATCATATTGTATTGAAAACATAAAAAATAAACATACAGTAACATACTAGAGTCGAAACCCGTTTGCACGATATCCCAGGGACCGGCCAAAATACTTTAAGATTCGCAAATATCGAGCCAAGTGGGAATGCATCGATTGAGTAAAAAGAAACTGGCACTTAACATCAAGTTTGAGCAAACGAAGAAATCGAGCCAAGCGATTTCGAGCCAACGAGTTTCGACTGTTTAGTAAATATATAAAACAGCACTGCGGAACGTTCAAAGCCGAATGCCCGTCTATTGGCCAAATCTTGCCGACAAAAAGGAATTACTTGACAACAATTAAATGCACAGTAAAATTTATGGGCATTGTTTAATACATTTTCATGTTGTATCTGGCAACATGTGTATTAAATTTCAATTAACTATCTGAACATTTTATTAGACGTGGCCAAACGTTACGCTTTGTATAACTGTTTGTCCATAACAGGCATGAGTCATCAATTATTGAATTCTCAGTTATGGGTTTTGTCATGTATGTTCACATTTTCTCTGGCAACATGTGTACTAATTTTCATCTGATTATTCTGAATCGTTGTTGAGTCATGGCCAAGGTTAAATTTTCGCATTATAATTTGGTGGACAAAACAAGGCGCATGGGCGTATTGTCATTGATAACATGAGTCCCTGGTTTCATTTGAATATTTTGAAATATTTTAGAATTATGGGCCATGTAAAAGGGACTCGCTCATGTTTTGGCACAAGTTATTTTTCACCGGTAAAGCATCTGAAAACACTAATGTTATAATTTCTTTAATCTTTGATACCGTAATTGCAGACAAAATACACTTTATTTATAAAAAGATATCTTGGTATTAGTGGGATGCGAACACACGCCGGTACAATGAAGGAAAAATTAGAAAACTTACAAGAAAACCACACGCCCACAAAGACTCATAAACAAACACAAGGGTAACTTAACCTTTGAGTATTTTGTTGAAAAGCGCTACGAACGCTTATCAAATTCGTGGACTTCAAAGACAATATTTTAGCATATATCAACAGTTGTTGAAGAGTTCCAGCCGTCTGTATCGTAGTTGTAACACTCCAAATGATTGACCACACTCTATTTCGTAATACAAAAAGAGGTATTTCTTATTCATAACCCAAGTGAATGTACGACAGCGACGACCACACATGTGCTATCATGTTAATTCGTCTTTCTTTTTCGAATAACAATGTGCAAAAAATGGCTGTGTTATAAAAGTTCGGAACACAACACTTAAGCTATAGTTATGACCTTCCTCAAAGAGATGTTTCTACAGTTTGTTTAAGAAACCATCAACATTGAAGCGACCGCCAATCCTGCCCATCTTAAAACGGTTTGTATAGCAAACCTGAAATCGAAGAAAAAAAAATTACTTATATTCTTATTCTTATGGATTATGTTAGACAAAACATGTGTAAGTTTATTATATGAAAGTCTGGTAGCAAAGATACTATACGCAAACTGTCCCAATGCATCAACACATCGCTTTAATGGTGTTCCACAGTACAAGTGGGTTGGGAAGGCCAAAAAAATAAAAAATAAAAAAATATTTGGATTTGAAGAACGATTTGTTTCGGGAGTAAACATGCATTCTTTGTGACATGATCTGGGGTATTAAGAATTTTACAAGATAAGATTTTATCAGATTTTGGGTAAAAAAGCATTCACGTTTTTTCAGAAAAGTTTGACAAATATATTTTCAAATAAGAGAGATATTAAATAAAATCATGAAAAAGAGTGGATAAAATTAATTTTCTGTTTACCAAAATGCAAATGCATCTTTCTTTAAAAAAGCTGCAATCACCACATAGCCCATGCCATTGTTGATTGGATAGTTCTGACAATTTTGACACAAAAACATTTTTACTAAGACATTATCGGAAAATGAAAATGCTCTTTGATCGGAAATCTGATAAATTCTTCTTTCGTAAATTGCTCAACTCCTAATTATAGCTACACATGTTGCAACGGATATATGAATTTTGCTTGCTAAATATTGAACTTAAAAACTAAATGAAAATTGATTTTTTAAAATATTTTTAATTTTGGTCCTTTTAAACAACTTCTGCGCTGTGGAAGGCCCTTAACATAGAACATCTCTAAGGGATGTTAATAATGACATGTCATCAAAATAATTTAGTTTTATTTGCAATCATATCCATTTACCCCCGACTGTTTATGTATTTATATCTATATATTATACAATCCTCATCTGATATTATATTTATATGTATCATGTATTATGTTGAATTCCTATATATATTTTCATACAGCTTAAACGCAAGGAAAAATGCGATCAATCCTTAACTATTTTTTCAAATACTTTCAATATGCCTTTCTTTGCTGATGTGCAAATCAAGACGTATTATAATACAACAGTAACTTGCCATTAAAAGAGCAAAATATGAATTTATGCCAAATTCAGAAAGCTATAGTCACTTTATTTTAAAAAGTGTAACTTTTTAATTTAAAAGATAAAATGTTCACAACTGAATCGTCATATATGGGTTTTTTTTTCAGAAAATGTAATAACCACAAAATCAAGGCATTTTACCCGAATGAACAAATTCTCATTCCTATCAATATATAAATGAGATTGATGACCTGACAAGGCACCTTATTGGTACACGTCAATAAAGGTTCTGTTCTGTTCCGATCTATATCAAAGGGATATAATTATTGTGCTTTATTTCATACTTTTCGCTGCTTCAAAACAGTGAGTTTATCGAAATATATAATTTCACTGTTTCTTTCTTTTTTGAGCAAGTTTCATTTCTTAAAATATGAACGTAAACGCACATATAACCGGGACTAAAAATCAATGACTTCATTTCCGGTTTGACGTCATTTGACTAAAATTCTACGCATATACATATTTTGGCTAACTTTGACCAAATCAAAGAGTTATCCACTTGTATACAAATGGTTGCTCTCTACTTGTTATAATATGTGTTTTGAACTTGTTATATTATCAATATATATACAGTCTAACCCCGTTGGCTCGAACTCGCTTGGCTCGAATTGGTAGTTGGCTCGAACTGAATTTAAAGGCCCAATTTCTTTAAACTGAAGGTAAGCATTCCTGCTTAGCTCGAATTTTCCGTGGCTCGAGGTATTTTCGCCGGTCCCTGGGAGTTCGAGCCAACGGGGTTTGACTGTACTGGTTAAACCATTGTGTTTTGAGAAATTTGGACAAGGAATACGTTAAAAACGAGAGAAAAAGTGTGGCATGTAATGTGCTTTAACAATTATACTTTCGAAGTATTTTATACAAATACTAAGTTTAGGTTCAAACATATTTTATTCAACATATATATCAAGTAGTGCAAAAGTGTATGTCATACAGTCGAATCCCGTTTGCTCGAACTCCCAGCGACCAGCAAAAATACATCGAGCCTCGGAAAATTTGAACCAAGCGGGAAAGCGTACATTAAGTTTTAATAAATAGGTCCTTTACATACATTTCGAGCCAAGAAGAACTCGAGCATAGCGATTTCGAGCCAACGGGGTTCGACTGTATTTCTTTATACATGATATGTTCAGACGGATTACAAAACGAAAGCAGAACCATCATTTTTAATCTCCAGTATATATATCCTCTCGCATATTTCTAATGTTGCACATTGAAAGTTGTTTAATCGATCGTTTTAAAGGACAAAGAAATGTTGGAATCTTGTTTTTTTTCCACCTTGTAATTGAGTACTACACGATAACATATCCGCTAGCAGATTTAGACAGGGGCGCATCCGGTGCGCGCCCCCATTAAAATGGTTTTGTTTTTATGTCAATATCCGTGAAACAATATGAAAAGAATGAACTTGAATGGCCTTGAATGAACTGTTTCCTACTAAACTAACTTAAATTATTATAGCGGATACTCATAAAACCCTTTATGTTTTCGTAATTTTGGAAAAGGAGCGTATTTCTTATTTGCGCACCAAAACCGCGCCCCCTCTAACGCCAAATTCTAAAACCGTCCCTGGTATCTGACATAACAAAGAATAAAACTGCTACACTTACCAGCTATACAAGCGGTGAGGAAGCATGCTACATTGCCACAGATCATTGCCCGGACAACCATTTGTGTCAGATCACTCCGTCGACTGGGCGCCAAGCTCCCTAAACCCCCCAAAGTGATCCCGATGGAGCCAAAGTTGGCGAAACCGCACAGGGCGTACGTGGATATGATCTCGGATTTCTCCTGAAATACACCAAGACAGTATTGATCATGTACTAGGGCAGTTTATTTCCCACTTTTTGAAAAATACAGTTGTTTTGGCCCAAAGGGAAAAATACTTTCATGATTCATTTAATGTTAAACTTGTTTTCAAACCTTTTATTCAACAAACCTATCGACCTATTTATAAATGGTCTTATATTTCTGCATTTGCTAAATAAATTAGATATTAATGCTCCTCCAGAAAGGGGGAGGGGTACCTGGGTAAGGGGAATATATATTTCTCCCACCTCAGATAAGTAGATCCAATCATTTAACCATGCTAGAAATTCTTATCTTGCCCACGGGCGAAGATAAAATGCCCGTATGGAACTCCTTTTTAATTGTCGCCACATTGTAATTACCTCCCTTGTTGAAAACAGTCGTCTGTAGCACCATAGAAACCTTGTCTTGTGGCAATATTTAGAATGCTTATTAACTACTTCTCGCTTCAAATGTCACCATAAAAAAGATTTCACGCATAAATCAAGAAATAATTCTCCACTCTCCTCCGAACTATTTGAAGACCAATTTGACAAGTAACATAACCTGAATCACTGCGAGCATATCCATGACAACCACGAATTATCACATATCCATACGCATTAATTTTCACTACGCACAAAAAAAGTTCCAGCAAAAAAATACATTTTTACACAATTTTGTATAACTGAGGTGGGAGAAAAAGCATCTACCATAGCCGCTCGTGTAAGATAGGTTCATAACGACCCTCGCGCAGGGTGTTCGCAACACCCTTCGCTCGAGTCGGGATGAACCTATCTTACACGAGCGGCCATGGGAGATACTTATAATCCTCTTTTCTGGAGGTGAATGGGGCCGAATATTTACTAACGTCTTAAGTCTGAGTTTGAGACTAAACGTAACCAAATATCTGAATATATTAATATGTTCTATAACAGATGTATAAATAATTGTAGAACCATTTAATTGTTCCATATACAGACAAAAACATAAGGGTTCTTCTAATAGCAAATGTTACATAAAGTTAACAATTGCACTTTTGAATTTGATTCTACATAAAGTTAACAATTGCACTTTTGAATTTGATTCTACATAAAGTTAACAATTGCACTTTGGAATTTGATTCTACATAAAGTTAACAATTGCACTTTGGAATTTGATTCTACATAAAGTTAACAATTGCACTTTGGAATTTGATTCTGAAACACAGACCCAAGACTTAACTGGAAATGGGTCATTGTATAACTAAACTCTCCAGCAATTTTTTCCAAATTTTGTCTTTTGAGGACTACATTGCAACATTTACCTAGATAAAACCTCCTTTTATAGACGTGTCGAGTATATGTTAAGGACTACATTGCCACACTTACCGAGATAAAACCTCCTTTTCAGACGTGTCGAGTATATGTCAAGGACTACATTGCCACACTTACCTAGATAAAACCTCCTTTTCAGACGTGTCGAGTATATGTTAAGGACTACATTGCCACACTTTCCGAGATAAAAACTCCTTCTCAGACGTGTCGAGTATATGTCAAGGACTACATTGCCACACTTACCGAGATAAAAACTCCTTCTCAGACGTGTCGAGTATATGTCAAGGACTACATTGCCACACTTACCGAGATAAAACCTCCTTTTCAGACGGGTCGAGTATATGTTAAGGGCTACATTGCCATACTTACCGAGATAAAACCTCCTTTTCAGACGTGTCGAGTATATGTCAAGGACTACATTGCCACACTTACCGAGATAAAACCTCCTTTTCAGACGTGTCGAGTATATGTCAAGGACTAGATTGCCACACTTACCGAGATAAAACCTCCTTTTCAGACGTGTCGAGTATATGTTAAGGACTACATTGCCACACTTTCCGAGATAAAAACTCCTTCTCAGACGAGTCGAGTATATGTCAAGGACTACATTGCCACACTTACCGAGATAAAAACTCCTTCTCAGACGTGTCGAGTATATGTCAAGGACTAGATTGCCACACTTACCGAGATAAAACCTCCTTTCCAGACGTGTCGAGTATATGTTAAGGACTACATTGCCACACTTTCCGAGATAAAAACTCCTTCTCAGACGTGTCGAGTATATGTCAAGGACTACATTGCCACACTTACCGAGATAAAAACTCCTTCTCAGACGTGTCGAGTATATGTTAAGGACTACATTGCCACACTTACCGAGATAAAACCTCCTTTTCAGACGGGTCGAGTATATGTTAAGGGCTACATTGCCACACTTACCGAGATAAAACCTCCTTTTCAGACGTGTCGAGTATATGTCAAGGACTACATTGCCACACTTACCGAGATAAAACCTCCTTTTCAGACGTGTCGAGTATATGTCAAGGACTAGATTGCCACACTTACCGAGATAAAACCTCCTTTTCAGACGTGTCGAGTATATGTTAAGGACTACATTGCCACACTTTCCGAGATAAAAACTCCTTCTCAGACGTGTCGAGTATATGTCAAGGACTACATTGCCACACTTACCGAGATAAAAACTCCTTCTCAGACGTGTCGAGTATATGTCAAGGACTAGATTGCCACACTTACCGAGATAAAACCTCCTTTCCAGACGTGTCGAGTATATGTTAAGGACTACATTGCCACACTTTCCGAGATAAAAACTCCTTCTCAGACGTGTCGAGTATATGTCAAGGACTACATTGCCACACTTACCGAGATAAAAACTCCTTCTCAGACGTGTCGAGTATATGTCAAGGACTACATTGCCACACTTTCCGAGATAAAAACTCCTTCTCAGACGTGTCAAGTATATGTCAAGGACTACATTGCCACACTTACCGAGATAAAACCTCCTTTTCAGACGTGTCGAGTATATGTTAAGGACTACATTGCCATACTTTCCGAGATAAAAACTCCTTCTCAGACGTGTCGAGTATATGTCAAGGACTACATTGCCACACTTACCGAGATAAAAACTCCTTCTCAGACGTGTCGAGTATATGTCAAGGACTAGATTGCCACACTTACCGAGATAAAACCTCCTTTTCAGACGTGTCGAGTATATGTTAAGGACTACATTGCCACACTTTCCGAGATAAAAACTCCTTCTCAGACGTGTCGAGTATATGTCAAGGACTACATTGCCACACTTACCGAGATAAAAACTCCTTCTCAGACGTGTCGAGTATATGTCAAGGACTACATTGCCACACTTGCCGAGATAATTATTCCTTGTTAGTCTTCTCCAGTAATGTTAAGGACTCCAAAGCCACTCTTAGCGAGATAAATCCTCCTAACACGTGCTCAGTAATGTTAAGGACTACAAAGCCACTCTTAGCGAGATCAATCCTCCTTCTTAGACGTGCTCAGTAATGTTAAGGACTACAAAGCCACTCTTAGCGAGATAAATCCTTCTTAGACGTGCTCAGTAATGTTAAGGACTACAAAGCCACTCTTAGCGAGATAAATCCTCCTAAGACGTGCTCAGTAATGTTAAGGACTACAAAGCCACTCTTAGCGAGATAAATCCTCCTAAGACGTGCTCAGTAATGTTAAGGACTACAAAGCCACTATTAGCGAGATAAATCCTTCTAAGACGTGCCTAGTTATGTCAAAGACTACATAGCCACTCTTACCGAGGTAAATCCTCCTAAGACGTAACTAGTAATTTCAAAGACAACATAGCCACTCTTACCGAGATGAATCCTCCTAAGACGTAACTAGTAATGTTAAGGACTTCATAACCACTCTTGCCGAGATAAATCCTCCTGCTAAGACTTCTCCAGTTATGTTAAGAACTACAAAGCCATTCTCACCGAGATGAATCCTCCTTCTAAGACTTTCCCAGCAGTGTTAAGGCATAAAAAGCCATTCTTACCGAGATAAATCCTCCCGCTAAGACTTCTCCAGTAATGTTAAGGACCACATTGCCCTTGTCCCAGAACCAGTCCGTTGTGTTGTGGAAGGTCGTGTAGTTACTCAAGGCTTGTCTGTTTTCGATCAAAACCTTCAGGTTACCGTAAGCTATAAACTCGTTGGTGAACGTTTTTACGCCTGAAATGTAAATAAAAACATTGGCTCATGAATATAAACTGCTCTTAGTAAATGTTGTTGTTTTTCAGAAAATATTTTATTTAAGTTGAGAAAACAGAACTTTCCGTTGACAGAAAACAGTAGAAACTAAATTATTGTACTTTTTTCGTAACTGACGAGAATGCAGTTAGAAAGTACATTTACCGTAAAAGGAAAGACTGACATGTGATGTATAGACTAAAAGCTACACTCTCATAGATTGACTGACACTTTTTTGTCTTGGAATAAGCCAATTTTTGCGTTAATGTCTGTCAATCAGTGACATTAGACTGTTGACCAAAGAGCAGATCGCAGTTTTTAGATTTACGTTTGAATATTAATGTTTTATGGTTAAAAGCATTACTAACACTTTATGAAAAATGAATCTTTTGGCCGTTTACCACTCAATTTGCTTTGTTCTATTGTGTTTTATCTTATATGATTGAATTGAAAGCAATGATGCCAAAAATCAGCTGATTCTGAGACATTTTGTTGAAAAAAACCTGTCCATTTGTGATAGCGCAGCTTTAAATACAACCTTTAGTCTATTTTTTTGCTAAAGTTTAACATTCAAGGTTTTTCGGACCTATTAATTCCGCCACTTTCCGACAGTCCCCGGTTTCAACGCCCATGAAAAAGGAGACGGGAAACAACACGTACGATGTTATCAGCTGAAAAAAATCGATTATGATTGGTTATCATAGTGTCACGTGACTGACTCTCACAGGTCAGAGGGCAAGGACGTTTTTTGTTG
Source organism: Mya arenaria (assembly GCF_026914265.1). Taxonomy (NCBI): domain Eukaryota; kingdom Metazoa; phylum Mollusca; class Bivalvia; order Myida; family Myidae; genus Mya; species Mya arenaria. The sequence continues at coordinate 29,789,260 of NC_069122.1, forward strand.
GTCATAAACTAGTTTGGGTTTTATATTGCTTCACAAACTGTGTATTCGTTGTGAAAGAAAACTAAAAACCAGTTTTATCGTTTGTTATACGAAACTATCGAAACCTCCTCCAAAGGCGGTTTCGTCAGTTCGTTCTATCCGAAAACTAGCCCATTTTGAAAAAAGCAAAATATCAGACAGTCATCCAAACGTGTGTTGAAATACTATTTAGTTAAGAGAGTCAAACGACCATCTGCGGTATCATTGTTTTGAATTTTTTTTTGGAAAAATGGCTATTTGCTGAAGCTTCATAGTTTTGTTGAAGCTAGTGTACACTAAATCATGCATTTGTGGCAATAATACATTTCACTGGCAATCAATTTAAACTTAGCAATACAAAATGCATGTTCAAACACTACAAGTAATTCTTACTATTATTCAAAATGTTACGAAATATCTCTACTGATGTCAGACGAAGGCGGGGCTCTGTAAGCGGCATGGACTGCCCTTTATTTTATTTAAAATGGTGTAGTAAAAGAAAAGTTATCTTTGATTTAAGTCTTCATTTTAAGCAAAATATTGCCTTCCGACGTAGCATATATGACGTCATTTATCACGTGGTATACACACACTGTCAGAAACTGATTATCTATTTTAAAAGAAAGCATGAATAAAACGGCTACGTTGAATCATATAATGCCCTGTAACACACCTCAGATCTATGGGGGAACTTTATTTTTATAAAAAAACAACAACAAAAAACAACAAATTAACATTTATTTAATCAGTGTTACGGCTTTAAGTATGTTGAATGAAATGTTAACGTTTAAATATGAATAATTAAACTGAAATACCTCAAACGTTAGATCTGGCTCATAGATGCCCACACGGTGACCAATCCACGTTAACGTAGCGTTGAGAAACGCCAGCAGGGATAAGAAGGCAATCACGTTTACCAAGATGGCGCCGATAATTTTCAGACTGGCCGTGGCGCCATTCGAAGCAGCCTCAATAAGATTGTGTTCTGGTCTAGAATGAAAGAAAACAAATATTTGCGCTGTCAATACTTAAACCGGTATTGGGCCAATTGTTCAGAACGTTGTTGAAGCTACACTCTCACAGATTGAATGTTTTGACAAGTTTTTTTATCTTTTGTTTTGGAACGAGCCAATTTTTGCAAAAATCCATGGAAACCAGTTATATAAGACTGCTGACAAAAATAGATCGCAGATTTTTATATTTATGTTCAAAAATAGATGTGTTATGCATTTTTCTTAAACAGTTCGTAACGGTTTAAGCCATAAAACATTAATTTTCGAACGGAAATGTGAAAATCTACGATCTGATTTTTGTCAGCAATCTTTTATCACTAATTTGCAGATAATTACGCCAAAAATTGCTCTTTCCAAGATAATCTGTGAAAGTGCAGCTTTAAAGTAATGTTTGTAAACTTTCAAATCTGTCTTTCTGGAAGTTTCACTGAAACACTTGTATTTTGCAGAACTTCTACAATGTTCCAGACACGTGTTTCAGCTGGTCGTGTTTTATCTAAATATATAAGAAGGTTACTAAATTGTTCACAATTTTAAGTTAACAAGGATGCTGTTAACAACATTGTTAACTTTAACAAAGTTCTGAACAATCCGCCTAAAGTTTTCCGATAGATTTACCGTCAGTGCACACAATCGGCCCTTAAAATGAATAATGAAAAAGACCGTTACAATATAACGATTGGAAAATCGACAGTAAGAAAATGTATTTTCAATAATTTCAAATGTGAGTATTCTAACTAAACTATCAACTAAAACATATTTCTTATCGAGATTTAAATTATCTTAGTATTCTAGACATAATGAAGACATACGATGTGTGTTATAAAGTTGCACTCTCACAGATGGATCGTTTTGACATTTTTTTTCATTTTTTTTTTAAATGAGCCAATTTTTGCGTAAAGGTCTGAGAACCTGTGATTTAAGACTGCTGACAAAGAATCACATCGCAATTTCTCATGTTAACGTTCGAAAATTGATGTTTTAAGCCGAACTTAATTTTCTTCAAGCGTTTGTAACGCTTTAGCCACAAAACTTCAATTAACGAAAATAAATATTAAAAACTGCGATCTGATATTTTGCCACCAGCCTTATATCACTGGTTTTTAGACATTTACGCAAAAATTGGTTCATTCAAAGACAAAACATAAAAATATGTTGTCAAAAAGGACAATCTGTGAGGGTTCAGCTTTAAGCTTACGATTTTTCCATTTTAGTAAAATCGTCGCTGGACGCCTTGGATTTCTCGACTTCGGGATAAGCAAGCTTTGAAATGGCGAGTGCTGCGGGGGCGCTCATCACACTAGCCGACAAAAGGTGATTGGCCGGTACCTGATAGAGAGTTAAAAATATGCTATATAGTCGAACCCCGTTGGCTCGAACTCAAAGGGACCGGCGAAAATACCTCGAGCCTCGGAAAATTCGACCCAAGCGGGAATGCTTACATTAAGCATAAAGAAATCAGTCCTTTACCTACAGTTCGAGCCAACGAGGATTTCGAGCCAAGTGAGTATGGGCCAACAGCTGTAGTTAGATGACATGAATTAAAATCTTTAAGATTAAGAATTAGCGGAGTGAGCGTAGCAAACGAGCTCTTCTTAATCATTAAGATTTTAATTCAGGTCATCTTACTGACTTAGAATACAACCTCACTGGCTGACCATTGTCAGAGCAAAATATGACGAAAATATTGTGCATCTGATGAGTGGGCGAAACTTTAAACGCCTGCGAAAGTTGAAATTCTTAGTGATTATAATAATAATAATAATAATAATAATAATAATAATAATAATAATAATAATGATAATAATAATAATAATAATAATAATAACATCCTAGTACTTAATGATCTGCAATTTCTTTGGCTGTAAATGAAGGTTGTATTCTAAATCATGAAATAACCACAGTGAGTAAATAAATAATATGTATGAGATATTGAAGCACAATACAATAATTTGTTTTGTAATAGAAACACGCTGTAACATTTGTATTGCGTTCTGTACCCAATCAAATATCTTTCTTAAATAAAAATATTTATAAATACGAAAGGCAACACATATTATACCAAGATTCGAAATTAAAACATATTTATTACGTTACGTCAACATACAAAATATTACTTGTTTCGTGAAGGTTATCAAGTTAATTTATAACCATACAAATAACAGATTATTCACTCTAGTCAAAACCAGCTATGTCGAAGTCGTTTGGACACCCTGAAGTACTTCGAGATAACGAATATTCAATTAAATCGAAATACAAAACAAGTCTAATTAAACTATTAAATCCAACACATTCGAAAAAAAAGTTTGACATGAACAAAATATCGAGATAACGGAGTTCGAAATAACGGGTTTTGACTTAAGTTACCCCAAATGAGATGTAAGCTCCCAGCACACTTCCGGCTATGGTGGCAAACCCTCCTGTCATTACGGCGTGTAGCTCCGAGCGCGTCATGTCCTCCAAGAACGGACGGATCATCAATGGGGACTCCGTCTGTAATGATCATTTTAACATAAGTAACGAACCTTATTTCAAATAATACCATTATACAAAATAACATATATTGAAAAATTATTAATACTTCAAAACTGAATATCATAATTTATTAGAAACATTTTAAGGTGTGTCGATGTAAGCATACTCCAAGCGCTTTATTTAAATATAATACATATTAAGGATATCTTACCATGGACACAAAAATGTTCGCGGCCGCGTTGATAGATTCGGCGGGAGTGGTTCCCATACAAAAGGCCAGGAACCTGCCGACAACCTAAAACGGGGAGACAATTCTTATTGAAAACAATTCTATTTGGTATAGATTAATCGCCGAGTGTTATAATTCAGTTTTATGTTCCATCCATGTTTCAACCTATATCCGTTATACATTATTTTATTTGTCGGTTTTACAAATTCAAATATAATAATTGATGATGTATATTGGAAACACCTTGGACGTAAAAACCAAAATGGTACGCATTTTCAATAGCAAACTGATGGTATGACGTCGATCACTTATACAAAACATGCCACCGGTAAAGTTTTATTTTAAAGTTACAATATGTTAAGTTAAAAGTCTTTACTGGGAGTTTTTTTTTATCAGCTAATTCTGAGATAAAAAACTAAAAAAAAATGTCAAAACTGTCAATCTGTTAGAGTTCAGCTTTAAAATTTAACGTTTAAATAGATCACGTGTAATATACACACCTTGATAACCGCCTGCATCACACCAAGGTAATACATTATGTTAATGAAAGTGAAGAAGAAGATCACTATGGACAGCACCTACAAATGAAATATAGTTGTTATCTTTTATGATAACCACTGGTTCCAGATATTCAGACTCTTTTTATTTTTATAAACAACATACAGTCGTTAGGACTTCGGGAAATACTTCGAGATAACGAGCATTTGATAAAAGCGAATACGAAAAGTGTATGAATTAACCCAGGATATTCGATAAAAATCGACATAACCAGAACAATGAGATAAAAAAGTTCGAAATAAAGAGTTTTGACTGTAATTCCAAACCAAAAATGTGAAAAATTATCGAAAAACACATGTTTTCATAAATATGCACTTTCTACTGTCTATATATTTCAATTTATATGAAATATACGATAGAATGTGTGAGAATATATGTGAGCATATATAGACAGTACAAAGTGCATATTTATGAAAAAGATATTTGTCAATATTGTTGTTTTTTTACATTTTGGACATCGTAATTCTTCGTTCGGAATAATAAGATTTTTTTTATTTAAAAAAAACAAGTTTGAAAATCCTGTGCCAGTGATAAAAACACACTTTTATAATGCAGTTTCTTAAAGATATCGAGGGTTTAATGTCAAAAAGTACAAAACAATTTTAAAATAGACAATCAACACTCGTTATGTCGATGTCGTTATGACCTCGGGAAACACATCGAGATAACGAACATTCGATTTAACCGAAATACAAAAAATGGATAACGATTTTTTTTACATAACCAGAACCTCGAGAAAACAGAGTTCGACATAGTGAGTTTCGACTGAAAAAGGGTTTGGTGCCTTTTTGCTTCCCACGAACTATGATTCGATTCTGGTAATGCTCTAGTAATAATATTGCTATTAGTTCAAGTAGTTACTTTATTTACGCTTCGTGTTGTTTATCTTATTTTTATATCACAACTAGGTATAACTTTGGATTTGTTTTGTTTTGTGCTTATTAAAATATTTTTTTCAAGTTTTGCTTCAACATATATTAAGGAGCTAGACACCAGATGTTACAATTGCAAGAAAAAAGTTATGTAAAGTCTTACTTTCTTATGTATCACATAGCTTACGACACATGCATCTTTCGCAGTGTATGCACATTTTTCAAATTCTAAATTTACTAGGGTTATCTACTACGTAAATCCCAGTAAGTTTAAAAATAGCGTCGGTATATTTGTCGGTATTCATAAACAGATATGAGTAAAACTGAGTTTAAGTGGGAAATCATTATGCGCTATTTCAAATTGGGAAACACAGATGAGACAGCAACTGACTGTTGCGTTTATTATTCTAACCATGTAAAGTAATGTATTATCGGTCTCCTACTAACTCGCATTGACAATTCTATGCAATCACTGTAATTGGCGAGTTTTGGACCATCTGGTGTCTAGCCCCTTTAAGCTTTATTTTTTAACAAAAGTCTAAAACCTTCATAGCGAAGAAGTGGTCTGTGTATGTATCTCCAAATGCGAACAGTATCCCGGCCATAGTGTGTTCCAGGAACTCAGTGACCCGGTCCCCTAGCCACTTGAATATCTGGTACCCGGTTTCTGTGCGAAGGATGAGCAGAGCAAACACGTACTGGAGGGCGATACCCCAGAACACAGTGTGCCAGTTCACCTGGATTATTTGAAAATATATAGTCACCATATAAATTTATATTATTTATATAAAGCATAGCAAATTACTTTTTTCACTGAGCATTCTACGGTGTTAGCTTCAACATTATTTGGCGGTGTATGTCTCGTTAAATGTTTTTTTGGCTTTCATGCTTATTTCTTTAAACAAGTGCATAGTTATATTTTGGCTTTCCCATTGTACTACTGTGCTTAAATATATGTTAAAAGATGAATAACATCACACAATGGTAACCACCGGGACAAGTCGTAAGCCTACTACTTTAAAGGGATTGCTCATGTTTTAGGACATTTTTTTCACAGTAATGCATATGGAAACACTTATTTTATCATTATTTTTCTCTTTAATACCAAAATTGAAGAAAAAATACAGTAATAGTATAAAACAGCATTTACTAAAGCATTTGCAACTAGGCCATCAGGACTAAGACAAAAGATATGGATATTTTGACCTTTTAACAATACATTGCTAACATCACGTGATAGTGTTAATCAACCAATCACGCAAAACCAAAGCCGTTATTAACGCTTATGAAAAATTCGGTCTTCAAAGACGATATTTGAGCAAATATCAACATCTGCCGAAAGGTTCCAGCTTTTGGTATCTTATTTTAAACACTCCTAATGATTTGCCACACTTCATTAACGCATACAAATAGTGCATTTTACAAAACTTTGAGCGAATCCCTTTAAGCTTGTGCAATGAATTACAGATCAAAGATCAAACATACAACAACAGACACTAAAGAAAGAACCCACAGTTTACATTAGAAGTCATCACTTCAAACAAGCTACTACCTATAAGTGTAATTAAGAGTTAATTGTATTTAAACGAATGGCCAATAGCGCTCCCTGCTTGGTACCCCTTGCTGGGGATCACGCGATTCTGGCGGGCTTATCAGCGCTCTTGTCCGGCGTGGGCATTCTTCGCGCGCCAAGCAGCTGAGCAACTTGAATTTGTATTTTTAATTGAAGTTTGTACAGACTGTGTCAAAGTCTTTGATGACGAAATGCTATTCCGAAATGTCACCTTTTATGAATTCTTGAAACTATTCCCCAATCTAAAGCGAGGCCACTGCACTCTTTGCTTTGGATGCAGTTTTTATGATTATACTATAGAAACTACAGGGACAAACTCAGTAGCAATTACGGTTAACAAAGAACATGTTTAAAAGCACAAAGCTAAGGCCTTACGTACATTAAACGAAAAACACACTGTTTAGACAACACAGACATACCGCATAATCATTAGCATATCTATATCCATAAATGTTTTAGTTACCGTATTGGAAAGGACAGCGTCACTGGAGTTTACTGGGGGTTAAACTAGTTCATGAATATTCAACCTCACAGATGTCCCAACATTAATCAATAAAAACATTTTATAATATATAAATAGATTTAAATATAAGCGCAAAACTTTTAAAACGTTTTAAACATCTCATTAAACTTCTTTACCTTCGCGGGATTGATGGAGAAGATGTAGAAGATAATGATATAGAGGACCATCCCCGCCACAGATATGAGGTTGGCTGGCTGGTCTATGGCGATGTCTATGATCACATAGGTCACAACCCCGACTACCACAATGATACGTAAAGCCCTGAAAAAATAGCGTTCTTGTTGCATAATACGATGAAAATTACAGGGACAAGCCTAGTAGCCTAAAAACATAGATAAATAAATAAATAAATAAAATAAATAAATAAATAAATAAATAAATAAATAAATAAATAAATAAATAAATAAATAAATAAATAAATAAATAAATAAAAACCCTTTTGACCAATCACACGAACATACACCATAAACAGACAACACACGCATTAAAACATCTTTATCAATAAATAATGGGAATACCGCCTTGGAAAAGTTAGTAAAACTCGAGCTCACTTGAATATAAGTAAACTTGGAAGTACATGCAAAACTCGCTTTGTCGAAATCGTTGGGACCTCGGGAAGAACTTCGAGATAACGAAGATTTGATATAACCAAATACAAAAAAAATGTGTAACTTCACCAAAAACATTCGAAAAAAGTCCACATAACCAGAGCATCGAGAAAACCGAGTTCGACATAGCGATTGCAGTTAATATGTGCTATATCTCACACGTGTCTAACATTTACCAATAATTACAAAATAAAAAGTTACAGCCTCACCGGAGCCGGCATCAACTTGAAAACAAAGAAAAATAAAGTATAACTAGCATGAAAACTGCAAAAGTAGCTTGAAAACCCGTTCAAAAGAAATTATAAGCTTCATTTATTGTGTGAGTGCTAAGTTATTTTACATGTTCTTAAACATATGTATATGTTTAATTTATAGTCATGTCCTTTGAGTGTCTGTCAGTGAATGTTTAATTATGAAAGCGTTTATTAACATAATGTTTAATAGTTTTATATGCACATGTATCTTTCTAGTTTTTACATTGACAGGTGACTTATTTTTAAGAATAAAGTTTGTTTTTGTTTCTTTACTTTGAAGGCCATATCGAAAATTAGAATATCTTCTCATATATCAAAATGTGTAACCTTCGGTAAATAAAGCTTTTATTATAATTATCATTATTATTATTATTATTAGTAGTAGTAGTAGTAGTAGTAGTAGTAGTAGTAGTAGTAGTAGTAGTAGTAGTAGTAGTAGTAGTAGTAGTAGTAGTAGTAGTAGTAGTAGTAGTAGTAGTAGTAGCAGCAGCAGCAGCAGCAGCAGCAGCAGCAGCAGCAGCAGCAGCAGCAGCAGTAGAAGTGGTGGTGGTGGTGGTGGTGGTGGTAGTAGTAGTAGTAGTAGTTGCAGTACTGTAGTTAAAAGTTTAAGATTTCTGACATTGTAAACCGTCCATTTACATCCGAGTTTGTTTTCGATTGAAAATGGCCAAGGTGTTCCGAATCTTTCAGTTCTTCATATAATCTAATAATGAAGGCAAACCAGGAGGTACTAATCCGAATTAAGACATGGTGTCAATCCGTATCCATGATTAATATTAAATACTATTTCATAATAATATTCTTCTTAATAGTCAATGGACGTAACGCCTTAGATTTATAACTGCGTATGCCCCTAATTATACCAGCAATACAACCTAGTGTTGACATCATTTTCATTCGGAGCTTCTTGGCCATTTTCCATCGAAAACTACCTCGGATGCATACTGGTACATCCGTTGAAGTAGTTCGTAAAAGAACAGATAATAACAATGATAAATAGTGTTTAAACGTGTTTTTTGTATAACTAAGTTTAAATTTATTGCCAGAGAATAGTATAATTGCATACATAATTAAGATTCCCGAGAGTAAAGTCATAAAGTTTAACTGCTAAATTGAAATTACTTCGCGATCTACTTGCAGCATAGTTTAACTGTATAAATTTCTGACATTGTAAACTGTCCATATACATCCGAGGTTATTTTCGATGGAAAATGGCCGAGGAGTTCCGAATGCATTTTGTGTAAATCACGATCAACAACTACCTTATTTAATCAGTAATCTCGTTTCTTACTGAGCGAGATGGCAGCCAATGGATAAATATATTGTTGCACTAGCGAAATCATAACAAATTACCATGCAATTGTTAGGCCGGTTCTGCGCGCACATTTGGATTTCTGGTATTCTTTAACTCTGTCCCACCAAGCGTTTATGGACTCCTCGTAAGCTTCGGACAGCTTCGTAATGGTGATGATGAGAACAATAAAGATGGTGACACCCAACAGCCGCCATGATCCTTCGTCGCCAAATCTGTGAGACAGTCAACAATTATTTAAAAGTGAATTAATTGTCAAAATGCAAATCAGCAATACAAATGGTGACACTCAACCATCGCCACCATCCTTCGCCGCCGAATCTGGAAGACAGTTGACAAGTTATTTAAACGTGAATTGATTGTCAAAATGCATATCTGCAATGAAGACGGTGACACCCAACCATCGCCATGATCCTTCGTCACCGAATCTGGAAGGAAGTTAACAAGTTATAATAACGTGAATTGATTGTCAAAATGCATATCAGCAATGAAGATGGTGACACCCAACAGTCGCGATGATCCTTCGTCGCCGAATCTGGGAGACAGTCAACAAGTTATTTAAATGTGATTGGATTATCAAAATGCATATCAGCAATAAAGATGGTGACACCCAACCACCCCCATGATCCTTCGTCGCCGAGCCTGGGAGACATTCAACATCCAAGTTATAATAACTTGAATTGTTTGTCAACATGCATATCAGGCGTGTTATTGAATAGGCTCAGTAGCCCATTTGACAGTAAATTGAGAATTGTGTGCATGTCACATAATATGGTGTCGATGAATCAATGACTAAACTCTTATCTTGATTTGGCAACTAACCGTGCGAAAACAAGTAAACGTATATAGAATTAATAGTAGGCACTACAAAGCAAGGAAAACATTGTGTAATCATTGCATAACCTTATAAAATGTTTAAAAATGTATAGGTATTTTATTACAGAACATAGTCAATCAATAGTAATTAACATTAAATTAACCATCAATACAACGGCGGATTAAAACTGCTTATTCGTAAAACAAACTGCCTTTAATAAGTTAATTCATTTAATTTTTTTGCTATGTCAACCAATGAGGTTGCATTCTAAGTCAGTTAGATGACCTGAAGTAATTTCTTAATGAATTTACTTCATGTCCTCTATTACTTAAACCACTAGATATCAACATCACGCGCTTCACAGATGAATTTATTAGAGCAAATGTAAAAGTGTAAGCCTCATTGGAGCCAAGTAAAACAAGTGTATCATAATAATTATAGATTAACTTCGAAGTACTTAACCACTGGAACAGACCTACAGAGTCGGAATTAATGAAACATCTCGAGTTATTTCTTGACTTTAATAAGTCGATTATCTCAGTTTGCAAAGTAATATCAACATAAGAGTTAAATTGTTTTAAATATAAAGGTGTATGTATTTATTAAATTCACTGAAAAATAGAGTATTTCAGATATTATCAAGTTACAATATCATAGTGAGATACTTAACTCAGGAAATTGACTTAAGTTGGGTAATAGTGTCTAGCTCCTTTAGATTTACATCTAACATGCTACAAAGTTCATTTGGTAACCAAAAACTTTGAAAATATCACTGAACATTTTACCTGTAATAGAAAGCGTAGGCGACATAGGCGAAATAGAGAACCAGCAGAAAAAGGCCGAAACCGGTGTGGATAACCTTTGTATGGTCCTCATAAAACGAGTAGATCGTCTCACGAGAGCCTACCTGGAAACGGAAAAAGGAAATGATTGTTCCGTACCATGTGCTGAACAACAATACATTACATTGGTTAGTGGTCACCAGGCCAAAACAAGAGACTCCGCTTACCGAGACTCACAGTTTATACTTATGTCCCACCAAATGACATTGGGTTGTCCGGTTAGCGCAGTGGTGAATACACTCGGTTTCCCCCAAAACACAAGACAACACTCTCGCGCAACATAGTGTAAACGAGCGTGACTTATAAGTATAAGTTAATTTAATTTTCCTCACAAAATCGTTGTAAAATAAAAGTTTAAAGTGACACTCTTATTGAAAATCAGTACAAACCCATATATTACGAACATAAAGTTTGAATGATAAACCTTAAACTACTTACTAAACAATGCACTTTTGGAAAAAAACAATATTACTAATAACAAGATTATGACCGTGTATTTACTTGTTGAAAACGCAAAAATATTAAATGATTGGTGAATGCTAAAGATTAACTCTGATTTACTATCATTTCATATGGTAGATATAACGTGTTTTCTGCACCTTTCTTTCAAATTAAACTCGGTATCCCTCATAAGAACCATTTTTTTATATGTATTCATCCTTTTTTGGTATATCAAAACACTTGTATTAATTGTGGTAATTCTATTTGGGAGCAAGAGTGCATCTTTAAACTAACAATACAGTAATTGGCAGGCTGCATCTTACTTTCGTAAATAACAACACAAGTGCTGTTTGATTATAATTATTTTTGGACTTAGATATCACCATCGTCGGCAACCACGGTACTTTATTTCGTTATCATCCATAAATACCGTCGACCAATTGACTGACAAAGTATCGTTTTAATGAATAAGTAAGAGACAGGGTAGACAACTTTTCTTCAAATGAATTCAAATGAATTCGCATGTTACAATTAAATATTCTTCAACAACCCATTAGTCATAGAAGCCTCCATTGCCGAGCGGTCTTGACTGCTGTTAATAGTTATTGAACTGAATGGGACCGACCCAGGTCAATCCCGGCTTTTGCCAGATTTTTTTTCTACGGGAAAGCCATCAGGTACTTTGCAGAACCAAAGAGACTACCTCATTAGATATTCATAAATACGAGACTTTCCAGGCAAAATCACCAACGAAACACAACAAAGCATTCCGTAGTAGGGTATCGGGGTTGTCCAACGATGAGATGTTTCTGATATAATTAGACTTCAGCATAAACTCTTACAATGGCTCTGTTGTAAGCGTTATAATGTTCATCTTCTGCTTCGCCAGCTCTTGAATCTGCAGTTGTCTTGTCTCCAAAATTCACATCTGGTATGTTATCATACTCGCTTGGAATTTCGTATTTTGTTTCCGGGGGGTCTTTCTCAAACTTTTGTTCGTGTTTGTGTGATGTAGGTGAGTCCAGCTTGGTCTCGTTTTCGGCATTCTGTAATTGAAAACAAGATATGATAATGGATCGTGTATGACATCTTGATGTGTGTATACCACGTGATAAATTGCGTCATAAATGCTACGTTGGAAGGCAATATTTTGCTTTAAATGAAGACATTAAACAAAGATAACTTTCCTATTCGTTCACCAGTTTAATTGATACATAGCGCAGTTTACGCCGCTCATTGTATAGTGATTTAAGAAAAACTTATATTAGTAAATATTATTGGACTAGACCAAATGTACCAAAGTTTGTTGAGTTAATGCAATCGGACAATGTTAAAGTGAATAGAAATTTAGCTATGTATATACATAAGGCAAATAATGTTAGAAACCAATACCATTATTACTATGAATAATATGTGTTTTTCATGTACACAATGATCTCTCGCTGTCATATACATGTACATAATGCTATATTGTGTCTCTATTATGACATGAAACATGAATATTTATTTATATGATCATTGGTGATTTATTTGACCATTTGATTACTTACATGCATATAATTCTCTATTTGTAAATGTATACTCATGGACATATTGTCTATTGTATTTGTTAATAAAACTAAAACTATGTAGAACCCCGCCTTCTATCTTTAACCACAGTTTAGATCCTGAAAACGCTTCGACAAACATTTTCGCAAGACCGCTTGCTGATGGAGCCCTGTGAAAACGTTATTTTGGAAACAGGTTTATCGAAGTGTTTTAAGAAACTAATCACCTAAGCAAACTCTAATTAAACTGAGATTGTTTTTAAGCGGCATAGACTGCCCTTTGTTACATTTAAAATGGTGAAGAAAATGAAAAGTTATCTTTGTTTAAAGTCTTCATTTTTAGCAAAATGTTGCATTCCGATGTAGCATTTATGACGTAATGTATCACGTGGTATACACACACTGTTAACTTTAATGCTTAAATAAGCAAACGCACTGGTTCTTTCCTGACAAGTTAACTAATAGCTCACATGTGTAAGGCGATCTGAGAGGGCTGGGTTGTAGAAATAGTTGCTGTTTTCTTTTTACAAACTACATAAAAACGTTAGTACGCTGTGATCGATATTCCTAAAGATGCACCCTCCCAAAGACGTACCACAATTGATTTAATTTGCCGAAAATGATGAAGAAATATCGAAATTAATGGTTCTTATATGGAGGATACAGTGTTAAGTTTGAGCAAACGGTGTAGAAAACACGGTAGTTCTACCTCATGAGACGATAGTTGATCACTGTAAATCTTTTTAGGACCCGCAAGTCATTTAATATATGTCCGTTTTCAGCTATTTAATACACAGTTACAATCTTGTTATGCACCAGTCAATTGTACCCCCCCCCCCCAGGTCTGGAGTATAGCGGGGACTTTGGCTTTCGGTCCAGCCAACCCCGGGTAAAATCCCCGTTCTGCGTTGACGAACAGATGGTAAAATCCCAGCGAAGTGCCCCCGCGCCCAAGGGACCCGCTATATTTTTGCGAACACAAAACCACCGCATTCACCCGGCACTGCGGGGCCACCTGGAAGGTAAAAACCCGGCCCATTTCCCCAGCTATCCCCGGTATACCCCCGGACCTGGGGGTGGGGGCGTGGTTACCATTGACTGGTGCATTATCAGTAAGTAATATATTTCATAAATGCATTATTTAGTAAGCAGTTAAAGGTTTATCGCTCAAAAATCATGTTTGTTATACATGTGGATATATTTTGATTTTAACCACGAGTATCACTTTAAATTATACTGACACTAATCTAAATATCAAGTATGAATGCATATTAAATTCATCGACATTAGTTTGCCTTTATTGGGTTTGCTACAGCGGTCATCAGATAAAAAAGGTGTCAAAACATTTCATGGTCGACCAAATGTTAACGCAATTGATGATCTTGAAGTAAAAGGGTGTTTAAGTTTCAAATATATTATAGCTCGAGGCCCAGATGACGTCCAAGGTGGTAGAGTTAGTGTCAAAATATAGCACGGTCGACCAAATGCAAACCCGATTTATGGATATGAAGTGAAAAGTTGTAAACCTTTCATTTAATATAAATATATTTGACTTCGATTGAAAAGACATTTGTTAGCGCTTAAGGCGTAGAATTAATTATTTGGTCTCGATTACTCAACCGACCCTATATTTTCCTCACGATCAAACACTTTTTTGCCGTAGTGTGGACTTTTTTCATAATTTTCTAAAAAATGGGCATATTTGAGTGAACATGTTAAACTTTGACTATTTTAATTTTAAAACTTATACAATAGTGAAATACTCTGAATCATGTCAGTTTGGCACAGAATCCCGGTTGTCCAAAAATATTGAAAAAAGTTATGCCTACCTACCTACCTACCTACCTATTTTTGTGAGATCGTTAGTGGAAACAAAAAAGAAAAAATGTTCTGGCCTAATTGAAAACAAAGACGTTAGCCCGAGTTATGGGACTTTCTATACATGTGCTTTCATTAATGAGTAAGTGTCAAGGTAAATAATTTGTGTCAACAACGCCGACGACGGGACAGATGTTTTGATAATAGTTCGTGTTTTTATCAGTTAAACTGGATAATTGTCATACTACCAGAGTTATTAAAGGGTCATTTGTTTTGGAGATGTTAGAAAAAATAAACAACTTTTTTTGGCCTAGCTAAAAACAGAAACAAACAGTTAATAACGGGTAGTATTCGTAAAAACAAAGAACTATTTTTTTGGCATAAGAATCCCTCTTGTTAAGGAGGTCAAGAGAACGTCCCTGGTGGTAGATCCAACCCATGATATCATGGGTGCTAGGCGGACACCTAAACCACTAGGCCATTCTGATATCCTACCTGTTCGTTGTTTATATACGCAGCATTGTCGATCCCTGTCTTTGCGTCGTCCCCAAGGACCCGCATGCCAGTGAATTGAACTGGGTCAGACATGATCTATAAGAGAAAGATGGCATTACAATAAATAAGACTAGTTTAACTTTCCTGGTGTCCGTTTCAATAAGAACTCTTAGAATACAACTTACATTTTAAGCCAATGAAATTGCAATCATTAAGTACTAGACTTAATCATTAAGATTATCACCTTCCGCGCATGTTTAAAGGTCCGCTTATTGTAACTCATCTGATAAACACTTCCTGCGTAAAATTTTGCGATGTCAATGTAGCAGCCAATGAGGATGTATTCTAAGTCAGTAAGATGACTTGAAGTAAATTTCTTAATTATAAAAAATGGAACTATCGCTACGCTCACTCCGCTCATTCTTATTCATTAAGAAATTACTTCCGGTCATCCAACTATTACTTATTCGTAAACCTTACGCTGCCCAGGGACGCGCGGGCATAATCTATACGCTTGATGTCCGTATCATATTTTATTGAAACGCATTTTATACTAAAAACGCGGTTACGCCTGGGAATTGACGATCTTGACAGTGCTGTATTTATTATAACTTTCAATGAACATTCTTAGTCAAACCACGACAGTTGCATGTATTCAATCGGAACTTTTCGGCCATTTTCCATCAACAACAACCTCGGAAATATATTAGAATGTCAGAATTCTTTACATTTAACTACGCTGCAAGTAGATCGCGTAGTTATTTCAAAATAGCAGTTAAGCTTAGGATTTTACTCTAAGGAATCTTAATTAATCACGCAATGAAACACTTCGGACATGCTCTCAATTTGAACTAGTAAGTTATGTAACGTGCACGTTAAAACAATACGAATAATTAATATGACTTATGGCGTAGCTAGCCTTTTACTCTTGTGGATTCATAATTGTGCTAGGGGAGTTCGGTGCATGGCGCCTTGGAAATTTTTGAAAACCATGGTGCAATCTGGTGCATTCTGGGCCCTCTGAGGTGCTTTACTTAGTACTGGAAAATGGACATTTTTAGGATCATGTAGTCAAGTACGCATACTAAAACATTGGCTGATGTTTTTCTTATTTTGACATGGGGATTCGGCCGCGTACTCGCGTATAGGCAGCTACGCGCCTCTGAATGCCATAGAAATATTACAAACACGCTTATTTGGCCTTGAAATATTGCAAAACAGATCACTACACGTCCGATGTAAGGCCATATAGCATAAATTGACTACTTGATCGCCAAACCGAAAGTGGAAATGCTTGTAAATCAAATAATTTATACGTTAGGTAAAACACCGTATCAGACCTACTGGCCCAAATATGACAAAAGTCATCTATCAAAGTGCAGTACTTGTATCTTAGTTTATGGTTTTTCTTATAACTAAAATTCATAGTTATGGTTATAAATGTAGTCATTTCATTCTTATTTTCATTCATGGATGAAAAATAATACAGATTGTGATGAATTGATAACTTAAAGCTTTACTCTCACAGAGTTACCGTTTTGACAACTTATTTATTTTTTGTCTTCTAATGAGCCAATTTTTGCGTAAATACTAAATATCTGCAAACCAGTGATATAAGACTGTTGACAAAAGATCAGATCGCAAAGATTGGCTTGTTCCAAGACAACAATGAAAAAGTTGTTAAAACGTTCAATCTGTGAGGGTGCAGCTTTTATCTGCGATCCGATAGTGAAAATGGTTTACACCAAATGTTTGCGATAGGCAAGACCTAACATCAGAGCTTTATATCACACAAATACTCCAGTCAAATCTTGATTTCAATCTTAAAGGTGCTCGCTCAAGTTTTTGGACCAGCTATTAGTTTTTCCCGGTAATGCATCTGAAAACACTTATTTTATCATTATTTTACTCTTTGAAATCGATATTGTATAATCAATATAATTATAGTGAAGTTTGTTTTTGTTTTGGTTTAAGCTTTTGGTATTTTTTGTTTTAAAACTGCTAATGATTAGCCGCACTTTTTTTTCGTCATACACAAAGTGCATTTTACAAGCACATAGGCGACTGCCTTTAAACCAGCACTGCACAAATAAAGGGATATATTTATACTGCATTTTGATCAGTGAGGTCGTATTCGACTTTCATTGCTTACTGCAGATTTTATGAAATTGAATATGCAAAAAGTCACTAGTGTCAATCACGACCTTGCCGCATAAATAAAAAAAAAACAGTTCGTATTAAATTACGCTATCATATTCAGTCCGTTTAAAAGTTCACTGTATTGAAACCCGTTCTCTTGTCACAACCGTTCGCTGTCACAGGGCCCAGACCAAATATCATGGATATTTTGAAGCAATAAAATACTGATGAAATACAATAAGATGCAATTTTAAATCATTTTAAGTATGAAGCAAAAAGAACAATTGTCTATTTCAGTTTAATACTAAGATTGCAATAAATCTAACCCCTTGAAAACAATAAGTAAATACAAATTTATTGCCTTTTCGCATTCGTTAGGTGAAATATATTGCGATCTTACATTGAAACAAACAACTATCCTCAATGAATTACAATTTAATACCGCTTCATTCCGTCGCTCCACTTTAAACTGTTTTTTTTTCTTTTTGCTTTTTTTACTTCCTGTTTAAAAATTGTCACGCAAAATACTATAGACTTGTTTGTATTACGTCTCGCCCATTTTGAGAAGATATTCAAATTTTAACATGGATCGGTGCATACAAAAGCAGACATTTGATACGAAAAAACACCCCTGCTTTGGTGCCATATGACCTGAAATACATTTAGTGACATTTAACCTAAAATTAGTTAAATATTTCTACAGATTTATCAAAGGGATCACTTCTACCAACTATCTAGCATAAAGTCACTATGCATTACTGCAGTTTAATAATGTCAGAACATGCTTATTTAGGCCTTTCTATCATTCCTATGAAATGACTATGCAATATTGCAATGTTACCAATCATATAAACTTCCCACTAGCCTTACCAGCCACTGTTTATATCTACCATTTTACATGATTGAAATCAAAAACGGCTGACTGCTGATTTACTAAAATAAATGTATCGGGAAACTGCCTTCGATCCAAACGGAAAAAAATATAATGTTGACCACTAAAATAAGTAATGGAAATTTTGGCTCTACATCATCAGTTAAATTAGATATTCAACCCGGTTAAAGATTTGCTGAGCGGAAACTGCCTTCGATCCAAACGGAAAAAATATAATGTTGACCACTAAAATAAGTAATGGAAATTTTGACTCTACATCATCAGTTAAATTAGATATTCAACCCGGTTAAAGATTTGCTGAGCGGAAACTGCCTTCGATCCAAACGGAAAAAATATAATGTTGACCACTAAAATAAGTAATGGAAATTTTGGCTCTACATCATCAGTTAAATTAGATATTCAACCCGGTTAAAGATTTGCTGAGCGACACAACTATTTTGAGGGTAGGTTAAAACTCGAACTTGAGAATGTTGTTAATATCGCGAATGCCCTGACTATTGCGAATATTTTAAATATCGCTCCTGCTTGAATGTCATGAATGTCGCGAATGTCGATAATTTCGTGAAAATGTCGCGAATGTCGTAAATGCCATGAATGTCGCGAATGTCGTAAATGTCGAGAATGTCGCGAATATCGAAATTGTCGCGAAAGTCGCGAATGTCGCGAATGTTGCTAATGTGGCGAATATTGTGAATGTCGTAAAAAGGTAGTAATTTCTCGAATGCTATAATTTTCGCAAATTGCGGATATTGTGAATGTCGCTAATCGAATGTCGCTTAAATCTATGAATCATTTGAATATCACATACCGTACGTTCGTCGAATGCACTCCTCTGTAATATAGATTAAATGTGTTTACGATATGCTTGAGCAGAGATTTAAGATCCCTTGCTTAAAGTTGCACTCTTACAGATTTACCGATTACACAACTTTTTTTTCTCTTGGAATTAGCTAATTTTAGCGTAAATATCTGCAAACCATTGATATAAGACTGCTGACAAAAGATCAGATCGCAGATTTTCATATTTTCGTTCGAAAATATTTTTTTTTATGGCGTAAAGCGTTACTAACGGTTTAAGAAAAAATAATAAAACATCAATTTTTGAACATAAATATGAAAATCTGCGATCTGAGTTTTTGTCAGCAGTCTTATATCACTGGTTTCCATGCACTTTCGCATACATTGGCTCTTTCCATAAAAAAAGTAAAACAAGTCGTCAAAACGTTAAATCTGTGAGAGTGCAGCTTTAGAAAGATACCTCCTGTAACATTAAAATCCTGGAAGAAAGATTGAGTTTTCTTCAATTTCAATGCGGTGTTTTCGCCAAAAAACATTCCCTATGTTCAAAACACATCTAATTTTGGTGGGCATTTAAATTTATCGATTCAACATTCAAATTTTAATTGTTTTCTAATTTTATGTATTTAGCGAAAAATAATATTTCATTCCATTAATATGATTCTTATTTCAGCATAATTTATACTTAAGTAACTAAAATTTGGTCAAAAGATATTACAGCCTCCGATAAGGTAAAAAGGCTGTAATAAGCCTAAAATGTGTTTAAACTTTATGTTTTTGTACTCACGTATAGAATTCAATCCAGCAATCCTGCAATAAATCAACCTAGAATGCTTGTTATTTCCGATAATGGTATACCAAATCGCGACGAGGGTATGATGAAATCAAGATTTTGTAAACAGGCTTTTGTATTGATGGTATTACGATTGAAGTTTTGTTTACATCCTAATATGGGAGTTTCAAGTTATCTTTTTTGACCGCTTTACAAAGATAATGTACGGAGGTAACAAAACACTTGTCAGTTACGCATGCTTAAGCTTTTGATACAGGAAAAAACACTTTATGCTTGAGTTTCTTCTCCTTTAAAGCTGCACTATCACAGATTGATCGTGTTTACATTGTTTTTCTTTTAAAGCTGCACTCGCACGGATTGAAAATTTTGACATTTTTTTTTTATTTTTCGTCATTGAACGATCAATCTTTTGCGTAAATATCTGCAAACCAGTGACAAAAGCCTGCTGACAAAAAAAGCAGATCGCAGATTCAAAAATTGATATTTTATGCATTTTTCTTCAAACGTTAATGACTGTTTATGGTTTAAGTTTATTTTCAAATACATTTATTTCCGTAAATCAGCCGTCGGCCGTTATTAATTTTAATCAGGTGAAGCGGTAGATATCAACAATGGCTGGCTCGGTTAATGGGAAATTTACAAAATATGGCGTCGCATCAAACTATCTATTTCTGTAAGTGCATGTAAACATACAGCATTTATTCATTACGTAAAGGTAAAATATTTAACCCTTGAGCGTTCAATGAATCTTATAATAAAATACTTCAAGGTCTTGAAGTTTGCTTGATTCAACCTGATCAATGTATTGATTCTGTAATATATACCTTTTGCCGCATTTATGAAGCATTTTAGTGAAAATGTTGAACGAAGCATTCTTCTATGTTGAATTTAAAGAAAACTTACAACGTTTGCAACTAATAATTATCGTATTTAACATTAAAGGTGCTCTCTCACAGATTGAACTTTTTGACAATTTTTTGTGTCTTTGAACGAGCCAATGTATGCGAAAATGCATGTAAACCAATTTTAAGGAAATGTTTCACAAAGTTGTGTATGTTTATTAAAGCATTATTTTTAGCATCGGTACCTTCAATTCAGTCATATAAGAGTACTCACAATAGAACAGATCTCAATTGATTGGTAAACTGCCGAAAATCTCATTTTTCTTAAAGCGTTATTAACGTTTTTAGCCATATAACATTAATTTCCAAACGTAAATATGAAAACTGCGATCGGCTCTTTTGTCAACAGTCTTTATCACTGGTTTCCAGACATTAACGCAAATTATTTCTTTCCAAGACAAAAAAATATAAAAAGTTGCCAAAACAATAAATCTGTGAGAGTGCAGCTTTAAAAAGCTTGATAAAAACGGTCTTCAGTTCAGTTGACTCAAACGAAACATTGTTCATACTATGTTGTTTGTGAAAAAGATATACTCACGGTTATAAATGTTTTTGTAAAATCACTACGTGCTAATTGTTATATAACAAACCAAGTAAAACAAAATCACTGCTCATAATGTCAGATTGATGGTCCACGAAAATACGTCGTAAATTTTGTAACTCGTGAATTATGCACAATGATTCAAACAGGCATTTATGAGTTACAAACCTTTATTTTGACAGTATTTTACAAAAGAAATACAAGCTGATAGTATTATAAGTTACGAGGGCAATAGGTGACTCGATATGGGATATACGGGGCAAAGGATATCATATAAGGTTGCCAACGCTCCATATATCCAATAACGGGTCATCTGCTAGCCCTGTCACGTATATATCACGTCGATAACCTGTTTATATTGATATATATTTCACTATTCATCGAAATCGGAAAAAACGCCATTTTGGTACGATATAAAGATTAGTGACCCAATAAAAAATATGAGGTCACCGCGTGACGAGTCCTCGACCAATAGCGTTGCATCATTCATGGTGGAGACGTGATATAGCATTTTGTCTTTTCAGCAATGTGTTAAGTTGTTACTGTCAAATAGTATGGTCTAATACTATGATACGTTATTTATACACACAACATTGTGGCTGAAACACGTCCATTGAATTGAGCATAATTATTATTGACGTTGACGGGCAACGCGCTTGTATTTAAATTTCATCTTTCCACATGAAATAAGAATACATTAATAGAAGCCTTTGCAGCATCTATAGAAAAGCCGCCATGATAGGGTTTTATGATAAGTATTGTTCCTTATAAATGCACAAAAAACTGCAGCGATAACACTTTCTTTAAATTAAGATCAATAGTATACTTTGTATTTAAATTGCACTTAACAACATTTTATAAGAAAAACATTATTTAGTAGCTTACTTAAACATACCCAAATATTTAAATATCCATGCAGAAAATGTCAATCACAAAGACACTGTTTGAAAGCTTAATGGTCGTATGCATACCACTACATTTAGACAGGTAGACAGTATTTACTTAAGATGTTTAAGAGTATTTATGTGCGCAAAGCTTATCACAAAACTATGGTGAACGATATTTGCCATGTCGTGTTCCCATTTTCGCTGCGAAAATTTGATTATGCGAGCATGCTTAAACCCGCCACCTAGCATCCCCCCGATGGGGGCATTAAGTGAGGCGGCGCAAAAATGAATGTGCCATGTGCCTGGTCGAAATTGCGCATTTTCGCCACGTCTCAAAAAATAATAAAAAAATGGTACAGATCAATCTCCGTACAAAACCAATCAGGCGTATTATCTAGAACATGGTTTCAAAACATATAAATAGGAGGCCAGATGAACCGCGATAAGAAACTGAATTAAGGATTTAAAAATGAAGATGAATCTGAGTTATAATCTCTTATTTTTGTAGGCATTTTCATTTTAGCCATCGACCTGCACAAGCCATGTAATAAACAAACCGATCCATTCATAGCTTGACATATTTATTATTAGACCCCATTCGTATTGAAGTATTACAACGCACTGAATGTATGCATGTGCACATCTCTATAACTTGTAAAATGTTCTGATTATAAAAAGAATACTGATAAGAAAAGGATTAATTAAGTATTGATTTGCTAAGCGCCTTCTATGAGTATATACCCCAAATGTATTACTACTCACTGTTTTAGAATTAAATCAGTTATTACTTCATGCCGAAAAATCGTATATAATTGTTCCCATGTCAATTACAGTAATAAATAAATCAAATGCTGTCTTTTGTATGGCGATATGTTGGAGCTTTTAACCTGGGGATGTCTTGGCCAGGTAGATATTGATAAAACAGATACAATTATAAAGGCTAATGCACCAGTCAATTGTAACCATGGTTCCCCCAGGTCCGGTGGTATACCGGGGATAGCCGGGAAATGAGCCGTGTTTTTACCTTTCAGGTGGCCCCGCAGTGCCGGTTGAACGAGTGGTTTTGTATTCGCTTTAAATATAGCGGGGGATGGACTTTAACTAGGGTCCCTGGGGTGCGGGGGCACTTGGCGGGGATTTTACCATCTGTTCGTCGCCGCAGGGTAGGGATTTTAGCCGGGGTTGGCTGGACCGAAAGTCAAAGTCCCCGCCGTATTCCCCGGACCTGGGGGGGGGGGGGGCGTGGTTACAAGTGACTGGTGCATAATACTGTTTGAACTATATACAATTTATATGATTTTGTTTTGTTTTGATAAATACAGTAAACTGAGTCAAACATAATCATGCATTAAATAGCATTCCTCTGAATCATCAACATATAGTGTGCCCACGATTTCAATGGGATTAATTACGGTTATTCAAAAAAGCAAACAGCAAACATTAGCGGCTTTTGAGGGGGCGGGGGGGGGGGGGGGGCGCACCCGGCGCACAATCCCTCTTAAATCGGTTAAGTTTACTTTTATTTCAATATGGGAGACAAAAAGAGTAATACTATACGTTAAAAATGCGTCATTTGTGTTAAATAAAGCACTTAAATTTATACACTGATAGTACACTGAAAAATACACAACTGACTAACTTCAAATCAATTTTAAGGAAGATCAAGGATGGATAATTGTGCTTTTTAAAGGGACTCGCTAATGTTGTGTGCAATGCATCATTCTAAGACAAAATAAAGTGTGGCAAATCATCAGGATACTGACGGATGGAACCCTTTAACAAATGTTGATATATGCTCAAATATTTTCTGTGAAGTCCGTGATTTTGAATAGCGTTAGTTACCCTTTTCAACAAAAGGCTTAAAGGTTAAATTATCCATCAGATTAGGTAAGAGTCCTCGTGGGAGGGCGGTTTTGTTGTCAGTTTTCTATTTTTTTCTTGACTTTACCGACACGGGTTCACTCCCTACTAAAACCAGGTTTTTATACTACAACTGTATTTGTGTCTGCAATTTTGGTATAAAATAATAAAATAATAATACCATAATAAGTGTTATGACGCATTGCCGGGATAACTATGTTTCGGTCTATAAACATAAGCGAGTACCTTAAAAGATGCACTCTTACCCAAATAAGACTTACCACACTTAAAACAATTGTTTTTATTTACCGAAAAGGATAAATACATGTCGAAAACAATGGTTCTTATGAAGGATGCCGAGTTAAATTTAAAAGAAAGGTGCAGAAAACACGGCATTTCTGCCTTATGGCACGATAGTTGAACACAGTAAATCTTTTAGCATTCATCGATTATTTAATAATTCTGCGTTTTCAGCTATTAAATACACGGTTACAATCTTGTTATCAGTAATTAATATTGTCCATAAATGCATTATTTAGTAAGAAGTTTAGGTTTATCAATTAAAGTTTATGTTTGTTAAACATGTGTATGTACTGAGTTTGAATAAGAGTGTCACTTTAAGGTAATAAAGGGAAGACATTGAGTGAGTCTGCATATAATTAGACTCTAGGTTTGTAAAACAAGAGATTTAACTTCACAACATTCTTTGATGGTTTCATTTACTTGCAAATTATATTTAAAGTTTTTACAAAATGTACCGCCTGTAATACCGATTTAAAATGATTATTTTCGCAGCATGATAATTTATTCCTAGTTTTGATCTTCTTCATTTGTGAAAAAGGAAAAACACGGAATGTTATTGATTCCGCAGCGTCTGATATCAGTTATAGATTCAGTAAGAGTTTTCTTCAAAAGTTCCCTCTAACAGACTTAAGAAACCGTTTCGCTAGGACGAACACCAACTTTGTCTCAGGCGAAGCCTGTCTGTTAATTAGGGGACACTTTTGAAGAAAAAAAACTAGTAACTGTATCTGATTTATACGACGATAAGTGTATTGCATATATATGTGAGCAAACAAATGCAATAATAAATAAATAAAAACAGATTTATTAAAAGATGAATAGAAATATATTTCCGAAAGATAAACATTATATTACTAGCATGGCCTTTGTAAATTGCAATGTATCGACTAGTGGGATTACTCGAAATTCTCGTGCACGGTCTGCTTACAACCGTAAGAAGACATTTTTCAATAGCTCTGCTGGGGGTATGTCGTATTATAATTGATGTTTAGCTTATTATTATTTAGGGCCCGACAATTTCGGGAAGTTTGAACACTGGCTTGCGCGGGGCTGTCCAGTTAGCGCAGTGGTCACCACACAAGCTTTTTATCTAGGCGACATCTAGGTTCGATTCCCGGCCTGGGCGCATGTAAGTTTGGTTTGTGGTCACCAAGCTGGACAAATGGGTTTCCTCCAGGTACTGCTGTTTCTCCCACTACACATACACGACACACACATATATATATATGACCAAATTGGCTATATGTTAATGCCAAGGGCAATCACACTGCATTACGTTGGCTAACGAAAATAAATCAAAGCGCGAGTCGCTGAAATACTATCTGCGGGCAAATATGTGAGAGTTGCATATTTTATTAGAACTATGGGAATGGGTGAAGAGCACATAAATAAAAGTGAAAAATGTGCCGACAGCGCTTGCGCCCACACTGGGCGAAGAAACAAACTTATACATATCTTTATGGCGTCTTGTGTCATTCTGTTTTTGTAAATGTGTGTGCGTGTATGTATAAGAAATTAATTTCAACTAACGTCGAACCTCGCTGGCTCGAACTCCCAGGGTTTTAAAGGTCACATATGGAAAATTCGACCGCGAAATGTTTATTAACGCATGTACACATGTGTATCTTTGCGACAAACACTGTTTTAAATTAGTTTTATTCGTATAGCCGCCAGTCGGATATTCGACCATTTCCAGTCGATTATTCGCGAATATTCATCTATAACCAGTCAGTAGTTGGGATTCAGATTATGTCTATATATTTGGTTTTAAAGGTCACATATGGAAAATTCGACTGCCAAATGTTTGTTTATGCATCTACACGTATGTATATTTGCGACAAACACTGTTTTAAATAACTTTTATTCGTATATTCGCTAGTCGGATATTCGACCATTTCCAGTCGATTTTTCGCCAATATTCAACTACTAACCAGTCAGTAGTTGGGGATTCAGATTATGTCCATATATTTGGTTTTAAAGGTCACATATGGAAAATTCGACTGCCCAATGTTTGTTTATGCATCTACACATATGTATCTTTGCGACAAACACTGTTTTAAATCAGTTTTATTCGCATAGTCGCCAGTCGGATATTCGACAATTTCTAGTCGATTACTCGCGAATATTAACTACTAAACAGTCAGTAGTTCGGGAATCAGATTATGTCTATATATACGATTTTAAAGGTTACACATGGAAAATTCGACCGCCATATGTTTGTTTATGCATGTACACATATATATCTTTGCGCCAAACACTGTTTTAAATAACTTTTATTCGTATATACGCTTGTCGGATATTCGACCATTTTCAGTCGATTATTCGCGAATATTCAACTACTAACCAATCAGTAGTTGGGGATTCATATTATGGCTATATATACGGGTTTAAAGGTCACATATGGAAAATCGACCGCCAAATGTTTGTTTATGCATCTACACATATGTGTATTTGTGACAAACACTGTTTTAAATAACTTTATTCATATATTCGCGAGTCGGATATTCGACCATTTCCACTCGATTATTCGCAAATATTCAACTACTAACCAGTCAGTAGTTGGGGATTCAGATTATGTCTCTATATATGGATTTGTTTCTGTAGTTATTCATATAAATATTTATACAAACTGGTCAAATAGTACTGCATGACCTCTGAAGTTTTTTTTTTTCATAAGCAGCATCCAAAAACGTAAATGTATCATTTCATTTTCGATTCATTTCTACTGTTGTTTTATTTTCGTGCTTTCTTATTTAATCTTTTTGTTCCCTGTACGCTCAAACTTATATAATAATCCAAAATGTGTTTCCTACGGTGGAACAGAGGTGACATCCGTATACTTTATTTATAAAATGGCCATAACTTAGTAAATTGAGGCCACAACTAGTAATTTGTTGTAAAATACATCTGACATCAACTGAATTTATGAATAAATCAGACACAAGCACTGAGAATATAAAATTATAATGCAATATGAACACCAATATCTTTCGTTTATATTTTGCTTTTTTTAAAATTGCCTCTAAACATAAAAAATACCACCCATAGTTGACAACCCACACTGTTATGTCCTTATATATGCAGCATTCCATTGTGAATAAACACCCAAGTGTGACCTTGACCTTTGAGATAGGGACACAGGTCTGTCATGCGACACGTCGTCTTGGTATGTGGAACACATGTGGCAAGTTATTTTAAAATCTGTCCATACAAGGGAAAGTTACAGCCCGGACACGAGTTATTGAGCCGGACACACGGACGGACGGAAGGACGGACGGACGGACAGACGGACGGACGGACGGTGCAATTTTAATATGACCACCTTCGGGGGCATAAAAATACAAGAGCTAAAATGACAAAATTTCAAAGTAAATAAATATGAGAATAGTTTTCAGTTTGACTATTGGAGGAATAAGGAGGTCTTTACTACTCGCCTCAGCGTCGGCGTCCGGTTCAAGTTTTAGGGCAAGTTGAGATTTTCACTTATAACTTCAATACCCTTCATTTAATTCACTTAGTACTTCACACAGTTGTTCAAGGCCATGAAGTTATGAGGTTAGATAACTCCATATTATCCTTTATACAAATTATTGCCCCTGATTGACTCTGGAATTTAGGTTAATGTTTTAGGGCAGGTTAGGATATTTATTAATAACTTTTATACCCTCCACTCATTAGACTTAATAATTAAATAATACAGCTCTTGTTTTATAAAGAACTGTTTCGCCATGAAAGTGGTCACTCCCTGTTTTTTCAACCAGACTTGTGACTGGCTTAGGTCAGGTTAAACACTTGACAAAGGAGAAGTTACACACCATTACTCTGCCAGCACCCTTAAGAGCCCTCCCAGGCGGGTTATCTACTGTAGAGGTCCTAGCGAGGAGTAGTACTGGGCCTCTCGGAACATTTCTACGGGGCCACACTGGTATTTTATGGGCATAACGCCAAACTAATGATCAAGATACACGAAAAGATATACTGAAGCAAGTATCGGGTGCATCAGCCGCATAGTCCGATCAGTATCGAAGGGATGTCTGCAATCAACATCATGTACTTAAACCACCAGTCAGGCTTGAAAACTCTAAAAAGTTCACATTCAAACATGCATCATTGGGTAAAGAAGCAATTGTTTGGCCACAGTCTCACTTTGTCTATTAAAAAGCAGGTAGGAAATGGTAACTAGTATCGCAGATACCTATTTCCGTTTTTTATTTTTTTGTCATCACCATCATGACCACCAGCACCAACACCGTGCTTATCACCATCATGACCACCACAATCATGACAACCATCTCCACCTTGCTTATCAAAATCATGACCACCACAATCATGACCACCACCTCCACCTTGCTTATCACCATCATGACAAACACAATCATGACCACCATCTCCACCGTGCTCATCACCATCATGACCACCACAATCATGACCAACACCTCCACCATGATCATCACCATCATGACAACCACAATCATGACCACCACCTCGACGGTGCTCATCACCATCATGACCACCACAATCATGACCACCATCTCAACCTTGCATATCACCATCATGACCACAACAATCATGACACCATCTCCACAGTGCTCATCACCATCATGACAACCACAATCATGACCACCACCTCCACCTTGCTTATCACCATCATGACCACCACTATCATGACCACCACCTCCACCGTGCTGGTCACCATCTGACAACCACAATCATGACCACCACCTCCACCGTGCTCGCCACCATCTAGACCACCACTATCAAGACCACCTCCTCCGCCATGCTCATCACCATCATCTGACCACCACATCCACCGTGCTCATCATCATCTTGACCACCACTATCAAGACCAGCACCTCCACCGTGCTCATCACCATCATGACCACCACAATCATGCACCACCTCCATTTCAATGACTATCACCATCACCACCACCAGAATCATCACTTCAATATCCATCATCACCTCCACCTCTATGACCACCACCTCCACGTCCATCACCATCACCATCATCAACTCCACCTCAATCACCATTTCCAACTTCACATCAATCAACATCACCATCACCATCATCACTTCCAACCCCATCCCCACTACCATCACCTCCACCTCAATCACCACCACCATCACTACCACCAGCATCACCACCACCTTCTCCACAATCACCTCCATCACCATCACCCTTCCATTTCCAACTGCACATCAATCACTATCACCTACACCATCATCACCTCCACCTCAATCACCATCATCACCACCTCCATCATCAACAGTAACATCACAAACATCACCACCACCTTCTCCACAATCAGCTCCATCACCATCACCCTTCCATTTCCAACTGCACATCAATCACCATCACCTACACCATCATCACCTCCACCTCAATCACCATCACCACCAGCATCACCACCTCCATCACCCCCACCATTTCCAACTGCATATCACCATCATCACCACCACCTTCACCTCCATCATATCAACTATTTCCCATTGCATATCATTCACCTCAACCTCAGCCAGTACACGCACCTCCATCACCATCGCCTCCACCCCAATCACCATCACCATCATCACCTACACCACAATTTCCATCAACACCTCAGCCTCAATCACCATCACCATCATCACCACCAGCATCATTTCACCGACCTCAACCAAAACCTCTACCTCCATTACCACCACCATCATCACCTCCACCTCAATCACCATCACTATCACCATCATCACTTTCACATCCACCGCAATCACCATCACCACAATCAGCATTCTCACCTCCACTATCACCACCACCTCCAATACCATCACCTCCACCTCAATCAACATCACCATCACCACCACCAGCATTATCACCTCCACCACCACATCTTCATCACAATCACCTCCGTCTCCATCATCCTTTCATTTCCATCTGTACATCAATAACCATCACCATCATCACTTCCACTTCCACCATTAACTCCAATACCACCAACTCAACCTATATCAATCACTATCGAAATCATCACCTTAAGCATCATCACCAAAACCTCTACTATCACCTCCACCTCCACACCTCCACTTGCATTAACACCGCCTCTATCACCATCACTTCCACCTTAATCACCATCACAATCTCCAACACCAGCATCATCGAGTCCACCTCCACCATCACCTCCACCTCATCACCACCACCTCCATCACCAGCACCTCCACCATATCGAACTGCACATCAATCACCATCACCATCACCAACATCACCTTCTCATCACCGTCACCTCAATTATCACCATCAGCTATATCACCTCCACCTCCTCCATCACCTCCAACTTCATCACCTCCACCCTCACAACAACTTCCAACTCCACCAACGCCATCAATGCCCCAAGAATCACCACCTCAATCACCTCCACCCCCACAATCACCACCATCTCCTACTGCACCTGCACATCAATCATCGTCACCACAAACACCATCATCACAACCACATCCACCATCACCTCCACCTCCATCACCACCACCTCAACCTCAATCACCATCACCACCACGAGCATCATCACCTCCATCTTCACCATCACCACTACCTCCATCACCTTCAACATCCCCATCATCACCTCAATCTCAATCACGATTTCCAACTGCATATCAATCACTATAACCAATATCACCTCCACCTTCATCACCCTTTCAATTCCAACTGCACATCAATCACCACCACCACCAACCGCATCATCACCACCAACTCCACTATCACCTTCATCTCCATCACCTCCACCTCGATTACCACCACCTCCATCACCTCCTACTCCACTTCAATCATCATTACCATCACCACCACCAGCATCATTACCTCCATCTCCACCTTCACCTCCACATCCATCATCAGCACCATCATCACCCGCCCCCCCCCCCCCCCCTCAGTCCCAATAACCTTCACCATCACCTTCATCTCTATCACAACCACCCCCATTACCTCCTTCTCAATCAACACCACCATCATTACCACCAACAACATCCCCTCCACCTCCACCATCACCCCCACCTCCGTCACCATCACCTTCATCACCATCAATTCCATCTCCATCACTTCAACCCTAATCACTTTCACCATCACCACCACCTCCACCTCAATCACAATCAACATCAACACCGCCAGCATTATCACCTCTTACATCACCTCTACCTCCACCTCAATCACCATCACCACCACCACCACCATCATCACCTCAACCACAATCACCATAACCATCATCACCTCCACTTCCACCATCACCTTCTTCTTCATCACCTACAACTCGATCACCATCCTTATCAAAACCACCAGCAAGATTATCTCCACCATAACCTCCACCTCCATCACCACCACCTCCACCTCAATAAACACCACAAGCATCATCACCTCCACCTCCATCATCACCTCCATTACCACAACCTCTACCACCATCACCTCCACCTAAATCACCATCACCATCACCACCACCAACATCATCTCTTACATATTCACCACCACCACCACCACCTCCACCATCACCACCTCTATCACAACGACCTCCACCTCCATCACCTTAACCATCACCATAAACATCACCACCACCAGCATCATCACCTCAACCATCACATTCATCTGCATCAACACTAACTCCATCACCAGCACCTCCACCTCAATCACCTCAACCACTCCATAACTACAACCTCCACTTCAATCCCCATCACCATCACCATCATCACTTCCACCTTCACCTTCACCGCAATCATTATCACCATCACCACCACCATAACCTCCACCTCCACCACCACCACCATCTTCAATACCATCACCATCACCTCAATCATCGTCTTCATCACCACCACCACCATTTCCACTAATACCTCAATCATCATCACCTCAAACTCCATCACAACCACCTCAACCTCAATCACCATCACAACCACCTTCGCCATCTCCACCACCTCCATCACCAACACAATCAACATCATCACCTCCACCTCAATCACGATTTCCAACTGCACATCAATCACTATTACTATCATCACCTCCAACACCAGCTCCTGCACCACCATCACCATCATCACCTCCACCTCAGTCACCATCATTACCTCCACTTCCTTTATAACCTTAAACTCCATCATTTCCACCTCAATCACCATCCCGATCACCACCACCAGCATCATCACTTCCACAATCACCTCCACCACCATCAACTATACCATC
This sequence comes from Mya arenaria, assembly GCF_026914265.1. Lineage (NCBI taxonomy): Eukaryota > Metazoa > Mollusca > Bivalvia > Myida > Myidae > Mya > Mya arenaria. The sequence goes on from NC_069122.1 coordinate 29,821,958, forward strand.
ATCACTATCACCTCAATCACCATCGCCACCAGAATCACCCTCCCATCATCTCCACCATTTCCAACTGCACATCAGTCACCATCACCTTCACCTTCACCCCCACCTCCACATCCACCTTCACCATCACATCCATTACCACCATCTCCACCCATATAAGCATCACCATCAACACAATCACATCAACCACAATCACCATCGTCACCTATATCTCAATCACCATCATCATCACTTTCTTCTTCATCAGCTACAACATAATCAACATCCCCATCACCACCAGCAGCATCACCACCTATAACTTACCCTCTACCTCCATCACCACCACCTCCACCTCATTAAACTGCACAAGCATCATCACCTCTATCACCACCATTACCTCCATCAACATCACATTTATCTCAATCACCACACAAGCATAAACACTACCACCACCACCATAACCTCAATCACCACCACTTCCATCACAACCACCTACATCACTATCACCTCCACCCTCATCACCTCAACCACTTCCAACTGCATATCAATCAACTTCACCATCGTCACCTCCACCTCCACAATTTTCTCCACCTCCATCACCACCACCTCCACCTCAATCACCATCACCACCATAATCATCATCACCTCAGCCTCAAACACCATCACATTCATAACCTCCGCCTACATCCCCTCCATCTCAACCTCAATCACCATCCCCATTACCACGACCAGCATCAGTACCTCCACATCCACAATCATCTCCACCACCAACATAATCACCTCCACCTCAATCACCAACAGCATGACCATCTCCATCACCTGCACCATTTCCAACTGAACATTAATCACCATCACCATCACCATCATCACCTCCACCTCCATCAGCCCTACCTCCATCTCAATAACCAATACCAGCATCATCACCCCCACCTCCACCATCACCTCCATCTCCACCCTCATTACCATTTCCAACTCCACCTCCATATTAATCACCATCACCACCACCATCACCACCACCAGCATCACCACTTCCATCACCTATATCTTCACCATCACCACAATTTCCAACTTCACCTCTACATCTATCACCTCCACCTCCATAACCACCACGTCAAACTCAATCACCATCACCACCAGCAGCATCATCATTTCCACCTCCACCATTACCTCCACCTCAATCACCATCACCATCATCACTACCAGCATTATCACCTCTACCTCCACCATCACCTCCACCTCCATAACCACAAACTCCATAACTATCACCTCCACCTCAATCACCATTACAATCAGCACCACCAGCATCATCACATCCACCTCCACCATCACCTCCACCTCCATTACCACCACATCCATCACCATCACCTCCACCTCCATCACCTCAATCATTTTCAACTGCATATTAATCACCGTCACCATCACCATCATCACCTCCACCTCAATAACCACTACCTCCACCTCAACCAACATCATCATCACCGTCATCAGCTCGATAACAATCACCATCACCATCATCACCTCAACCTTCACAATCAATTTTACATCCATCAACTCCACCTCAATCACCATCCCCATCACCACCACCAGCATCATTATCTCCACCAACATCCCCATCTCCATCACCTTCATCTCAATCACCATCACCACCAGCATCACCACCTCCATCACCTTCACCATTTCCAAATGCACATAAATCACCATCACTATCATCAACTCCACCTTCATCACCACCACCTCCTCCTCAATCACCACCACCATCATAATCACCCCCAGCTCCACAATCAACTCCGTCACCACCACCTCCATCACCATCCCCAACATCACCACCACTATAATCACCTCCACCTCAGTCACCATCACCACCATCATCACCACCTCCATAACCTCCATCATTTACAACTGCAACATAGATCACCATCACCATCATCACCTCAACATCCATCATCACCACCAAAATCATCACCTCCACCTCAACCATCACCCCAATCTTCATCACCACCACCTCCACCTCCATCACCTCAATAATTTCCAACTGCACATGAATCACCTCTTGCTTAATCAGCATCACCAACATCAACAACTCCACCATAACCTCCACCTCTATCACCACCAACTCCACCTCAATCACCATCGTCATCACCATCACCATCATCACCTCCAACTCCATCACCACCACCTCCACCTCCCTTACCATCATCATCATTACCTTCACCGCAATCGCCATTTCCAACTGCACATCAATCACCACACCACCTTCATCACCACCACCAACTCAAACACCAACACTATCACCTTCATAACCTCCACCACAATAAACTCTACCACAAACACCAACAGCACCTCCAACTCAATCACCATCACCATCACTTCTACCTCAATTACAATTATCCCCACCTCCATCACCACCACCTCCACCTAAATCACCATCACCATCAACATCATCACCTCCACCACCATCACCTCCAACCCCATCAGCATCATCACCTCAACCTCAATCACCATCATCACCTCCACCATCACCTCCACCTTAATCACAATCCCCAGCACCGCCACCAGCATCATCACCCCCACCATCAACTCCACCTCCATAACCTACACCATCATCGACTCCACCTTAATCACCAACACCACCAGCATCACCATCTTAATCACCTCCACCATTTCAAACTGTACAGCAATCACCATCACCATAATCACCTTCACCTTTACCATCACCTCTACATCCATCACCACCACTTCCACCTTAAAAACCATCACTATCAACATCATCATCCTAATGACCATCATCACCTTCACCTCAATTACCATCGCAATTATCACCTCCACCTCCACCATCACTTTCTTCTCCATCACCTCCACCTCAATCATCATTACCACCAGCATCACCACCTTCATCACCTCCACCATTTCCAACTGCACATAGATCACCATCACCAAAATCACCTCCACCTCATCACCACCACCTCCATCACCATCATCTCCACCTCAACCTCCATCACCACAACCATTACCAACTGCAAATCAATTACAATCACCATCATCACCTCCATTACCACCATAACCTCCACCTCAATCACTACCAATTCCACCTCAATCACAAATTCCTTCACCATCATCACCTCCACCTCTACCTCAATCACCACCACCACATCAATTACCATCACCATCTACTTTTGTCACCTCCACCACCATCACCTCCACCACCATCGCAATCATCACTTCCACCTCCACCATCACCTCCACCTCAATCACCATTTTCAAGTGCACATCAACCACCATCACCGTCACCATCATCACTTCCACCTCCACCATCACCTCCACCTCAATCACCATCACCACCACCAGCATTATCACCTCGTCCTCCACCATCACCACCACCTCCATCACCATAACCTACATCTCCATCACCTCAACCATTTTCAACTGCACATCACCATAACCATCACCACAATTACCACCACATTCACATCACCACCTCCACCTCAATCAACATCGCCATCACCATCATCACCTACACCTCCACCATCACTTCCACATCAATCACCACCACCTCCACCTCAATCAACACCACCAACGTCATCTCCTTTACCTCCTTCACCACCACCTCCACCTCCATCACCTCAATTTCAATCAAAATAACCATCTTCATCACCACATCATCATCATCAACACCATCACCATCATCACCACCTCCACCTCAATCTCCATCACCAGTTTCAACTACTCCGCCATCACCTCCACCTTCATCACATCTGCCTTCACCTACCTTCACCTCCATCAACATCAACTCAATTACCGACTCCAACTGCACATCAATCACCATCATCATCACTTGCACCTCCACCATAAACTCCACCTCAATCACCATCACCATCACCCCAACCAGCAGGATCACCTCAAACTCCACCATCACCTCTACCTCCATCACCACCATCATCGTCACCACCACCTTAATCACCATCACCAGCTTCAACAACTCCACCATCACGTCCACCTCCATCAACATCACCTCAATTACTGACTCCAACTGCACATCAATCACCATCACCATCACCACCACCAGCATTATCACCTCAAACTCCTTCATCACCTCTGTCTACATCACCACCACCATCGTCACCTCCACGTCAATCACCATCACCAACAGATACACCACCTCCATCATCTCCACCACTTTTAAATGTATATAAATCACCATTACCATCAACGTCATCACCTCGACCTTCACCATCACCGCCACCAAAAATCACCACCACCTCCTCCTCAATCACCATCACCAGCATCATCACCTCCACCACCTCCATCACCACCACCTCCATCACCATCACCTCCACCTCATAATTGCATCATCACCTTTACCTCAATCACAAACACCATCATCACCTCCACCTCCTACATCACCTCCTCCACCATCATACAATGAAAATTACATTTTGACCATCATAACCATTATCTCCACATTGCTCATCACCATAATGGCAGTCAAATTTTGAACATCAGTATCTGGCATCACGCTCATTATCATCATAACCATCACTATACACAACCTTGCTGATCACCATCATGACCGTCACCATCCATCACCTTGGTCATCACCATCATGATCATTACTATCCACCACCTTGCTCATCATCATCATGACCACCACCACCACCTAACACAATGCTCATCACCATCATACCATCACTATCCACCATTTTGATCATCAACATTATGATCATAACTATTCACCACCTTGTTCGTCACCATCATTACCATCACCATCCACCACCTTGCTCATCATTATCATGACCATCATCCACCACCATGCTCATCACTATCATGATCATCCCATTATGACCATCACCATCAACCATCTTTTTCATCACCATCATTACCATCAACACCACTACCTTGCTTATCACCATTAAGACCATCACTTTAAACCACTGTGCTCACCACCATCATGACCATTACCATCCACCACCTTTCTCATCACCATCGTGCTCAATACCATCCACCACCTTGCATATCACCATCATGACCACTACTATCCACCACCGTTCTCATCACCATCGTGATCACAACCACCACCATGCTTATCACCATCATGACTATCACCGAGTTTATTACCATCATGACCTTAACCATCTATCACCGTGCTCACCACCATCATGACCATTACCATATACCACCTTGCAGACCACCATTGTGACCTCCACCATCAACCACCGTGATCATCACCAAAATGACCATCACCATCCGCCACTATGCTCATCACCATCATGTCCAACACCATCCACCACCATGCTCATCACAATCATGGCCACCATCATCAACAACCATGCTCATCACCATCATACTATCACTATCGACCATCTTGCCCATTACCATCATGAACATCACCATCCACCACCTTGCTCATCACAATCATGACCTTTACTATTGACCGCCTCTCCCTTCGCCATCACTCTCCAAATTCTTGCTTATCACCATAATGACAATCACATTTTGAACATCACTGTCCGACGTCTCGCTCATCATCATCATCATAACCATCACTATCCACAATCGTGCTCATCACCCTCATGCCTACCACTATACACCACCTTGTTCATCACCATCCTGATCGTCACTATCCACCACTCTGCTCTTTACTTCACCACCATCCATCATCGTGATCACCACCATCTTGACCACTACCATCACTACTATGCTCATCACCATCATAATCACATACCACCTCTTCTGTGCTTATCACAATCATGACTACCACCATCATCACCCCCACAGTGCTTATCACCATAATGACTACCACCACCACCACCACGATGCTCATCACCATCATGACCATCACCACAACCACCGTGCTCATCACCACCATGACCATCACCACCATCACCGTGCTCAACACCATCATGACCAAGACCACCACCACGGTTCTCATCACCATCATGACCATCACCACCACCACCATGCTCAACACCATCATGACCAAGACCACCACCACGGTTCTCATCACCACCATGACCATCACCACCACCACCGTGCTCAACACCATCATGACCAAGACCACCACCACGGTTCTCATCACCATCATGACCATCCACTTCCGTGCTCATCACCATCATGACCATCACCACCACCACGGTGCTAATCATCATCATCTTTCTCACCACAATTATGACCATCACCATCCACCATCGTGATAACCACCACCTTGACAACTACCATCACTTCTATGCTAATCACCATTATGACCACAACCACCTTCACCATCGTGCTCACCACCATCATGACCACAATCAACATCACCATCGTGCTCACCACCATCATGACCACAACCACCATCACCATCGTGCTCACCACCATCAGCACATCCACCACATCCACAACCGTGCTTATCACCATAAGCACATCCACCATTACCACCACCGTGCTCACCACCATCAGCACATCCATTAACACCACCACCACTGTGCTTACCACCATCAGCACACCCACCACCACCACTGTGCTTACCACCGTCAGCACATCCAACACCACAACCACAACCACCTCCATGCTAACCACCATCAGCACATCCATCACCACCACCACCACCACCACCACCGTGCTATCCACCATCAGCACATCCACCACCACTACCGTGCTCACCACCATCATGAAATCCACCACCACTACTGTGCTCACCACCATCAGCACAAACACCACCACCACCACCACTGTGCTTACCACCATCAGCAAATCCACCACCACCACCACCACCACTGTGCTTACCACCATCAGCACATCCACTACCGTGCTTACCACCATAAGCACATCCACCACCACAACCACCACCACCACCGTGCTATCCACCATCAGCACATCCACCACCATCACCATCACCATCGTGCTCACCACCATCATGACCACAAGCACCATCACCATCGTGCTCACCACCATCAGCACATCCACCACAACCACAACCGTGCTTACAACCATAAGCACCTCCACCATCACCATCACCTTGCTCACCACCATCAGCACATCCACCACCACCACCACCACCACCACCACCACCACCACCACTGTGCTTACCACCATCAGCACATCCACCACCACCACCATCACCATCGTGATCACCACCATCATGACCACAATCACCATAACCATCGTGCTCACCACCATCATGACCACAACCACCATCACCATCGTGCTCACCACCATCAGCACATCCACCACAACCACCACTGTGCTTACAACCATAAGCACCTCCATCATCACCATCACCGTGCTCACCACCATCAGCACATCCACCACCACCACCACCACCACCACTGTGCTTACCACCATCAGCACATTTACCACCACTACCGTGCTTACCACCATCAGCACATCCACCACCACAACCACCACAACCACCGTGCTATCCACCATCAGCACATCCACCACCATCACCACCACCACCGTGCTATCCACCATCAGCACATCCACCAACACCACCACAACCACCACCACCACCGTGTTATCCACCATCAGCACATCCACCACGACTACCGTGCTCACCACCATCATCACATCCACCACCACCACCATGCTCACCACCTTCAGTCACTGAAACATGGAACCGATGCAGTCACTTATTGCAATAAAACTCTTATACATAATTCAAATAAATATCATAATTAAAGAAGCAAATATCAAATTTATAAATAACGTGCTTATATTTAATGAATATTGATTATTATTAATTTAAAATATGTTCACTACACTAATATATCTACATTGCTGTAAACTGTTTTTCACTTTTCAATTCATGAGTCTTTCTTACCAGTCTATTATAAGCCACTTGCAAAATAATACATATGAAGCCTCATAATTGTTTATTTTTTTAAGTAAAGGTAGTATATAGGAATATACACGAATATGAAATAAACATTTTCTGATACCCGTGTTTGGTTAAGGAAATCTTGGGAAAGAATGCTGGTGCCTTTTAGCATTTTCACGATAAGATTTAAAAAACCATCAGAAAATGCCATTTTCAGTTTTCGTGTTTTTCTTAAAAAATAAATCAGATTTGTTAATTCAAAGAACATTTTAGAAAATAAATCAAAAATGTTGATTTAATAATAAAGAATTGAAAATTGTGTCAATAAATTTTAGACAAAAAATGATAAGCTCATGAAGAAGATTATTTCAATGGTGGCTGTTGTAAAATAACAAAAAATTTATCCGACATTGCTCTACAATTTAAAATGCATTATTATTATTATTTTTACTTTGAACAAATTTTAATACAAAGGAGTGAGCAAAAAAATACATATCTTTGCTATTGACGTTGTCCACAGCCTATTTTGTGAACAAGACTGCCAATGTAGCCCCATCACAACTATCACCACCGTCATAACAACCACCACCACAACCACCATCATGCCAATGTCTCCCGGTGTCCACCAATCTAAATGAAACAGATTAGGAATTATGGACAAAACATTCAAAGAGCTTCGAAAGTAAGCTTAGAAATATTCATTATCAATATCATCATCACCATCATCATCATCTTCATTTCATCTTCATCACCAACATCATAGTTGACCACACCAAAAAACATTATGACAACCACTACAATCATCATTGTCATAACCATCCCCACAATCATCACCTCCACCATCACCACCACCACCACCACAACCACCATCACCACTAAAACCATCACCATCACCACCATCATCACCATCACCATCACCACCATCACCACCACAAACACCACCATCATCATCATCACCACAACAACCAGCATCATTATCACCATCAACACCACCACCACCCCATCAACACAACCACCACCACCACGTCCACCACCATCACTATTACCAACACCAACACCAACAACAACACCTCCATCATCATCATCACCACAACCACCATCACCACCACCAACATCACCATCACCACAACCACCACCATCACCACCACAATCACCATAACCACCACCATGACCACCACTACCACCACCACCATCATCATCACCACAACCACCATCACCACTACCATCACCACCACCATCACCATAACCACCACCACCACCACCACCACCACCACCACCACAATCAATACAGCCACCACCACCACCATCATCACAATCACTAACAACCATCATCATCATCATCATTATAACCACCATCATCACCACCACCATCACCACCACATCACCACCTCTACCACCACTACCATCACCACCACCACCATCACCACCACCATAACCACTACCGTAACCACTACCACCACCCTCACCACGACCACCAACACCACCACCATCACCACCATCACCACCGCCACTAGCACCATCACCACCACCATCACCATAACCACCACCACCATCAACATGACCATCAGCACCACCACCACCACCACCATCATCATCAACACCACCACCATCATAATCACCACAACCACCATCACCACCACCAACATCACCACCACCATCACCACCATCACAATAACAACCACCATGACCACCACTACCACCACCACCATCATCATCATCACCACAACCACCATCATCATCATCATCATCATCATCATCATCATCATCATCATCATCATCATCATCATCATCATCATCATCATCATCAACAATATCATCAACATCATCATCATATCATCCCCATCATCATCAACATCATCATCATCATCATCATCATCATCATATGCAAGACCATCATCACCATCCATTACATACTTAACCCTTGTACACTGACTATGCATTTTTGTCATCAATTCTAGCATTATCTATATATTTACCTATAGATGCTAATTTTCATACACTTTGATTGCCCGCTTCAATCCAGCTGTCAAGCTAAGTACTGTCATCAGTGAGTTGTTGCCCATAACCAACTCATTGCATGTGTCATCACTTCATTTGGACGTTGGACACTTACAGCACAGTGGGCACTGAAACATTGAACTGATCATGCAGTCATTTATTTCAATAAATAGTTTATATATGTAAAATTAAAACAAGTAGCTGAATAAAATGAACACATATTAAACATATTTAGTGTTAATTAACTAATATTATTCAATAGTAATAAAAATATAAATGGCTAAATAACTATAACAAGAACCACCATTGCACACTTTAATTTATATAGACATAACTTTTGTGACACCGTTCACCTAATGGCAACAATACATTTAAATAGAATAAATTAACACTTTCTAAAATGTTGATATAGATTTAACGGGACCTCAGGTGATGTCACACAATACAAACCAAAACAAGATTAATAGTTTTCATGTACATATATTGTTATGCGATGAACTGGGATCCGAACTGATCTGAAGATGTTGTGTTTATCGCTATATTTTGTTTTCACTTGTTCTTTAAAGATATTCATACGCATTGTTTTCTAATTTTAGTTTGACAAGAGAGGGAGGCTGACATCATAAGAGTGCGAGATTTTGATTGAAAGAAAAATCAGCAAATGCGAGTTGATGGTTTTGCTGTGGGCCACAGATCGTGTGAAATATTGTAACTAAATAATCAGTCCAGGGTGTGGAGAAGGTGAACCATCCTGCCGAACACCACCATGACTGAGTGAGAGATGCCGCACCCATTCCATGAAACAACATAATGTTGCATGGTGAGAGAATAATCAATGTTACTAAAATACACTTACTTGACAGGTGCACCTGTATGTTATTTATAAGTTTTGCATCTCTTTATTCATGAAAATGTTATGTTCTAGATATATTTTTTAACTCTAAAATGTAGATGCACCCCTTTCATTAATACAACTGCACCTCTATATTTAAAATTGAGGTGCACATCTTTAATATACAACTGCACCTCTATATTTAAAATTGAGGTGCACATCTTTAATATACAACTGCACCTCTATATTTAAAATTGAGGTGCACATCTTTAATATACTACTGCACCTCTATATTTAAAATTGAGGTGCACATCTTTAATATACTACTGCACCTCTATATTTAAAATTGAGGTGCACATCTTTAATATACTACTGCACCTCTATATTTAAAATTGAGGTGCACATCTTTAATATACTACTGCACCTCTATATTTAAAATTGAGGTGCACATCTTTAATATACTACTGCACCTCTATATTTAAAATTGAGGTGCACATCTTTAATATACTACTGCACCTCTATATTTAAAATTGAGGTGCACATCTTTAATATACTACTGCACCTCTATATTTAAAATTGAGGTGCACATCTTTAATATACAACTGCACCTCTATTTTTAAAATTGAGGTGCACATCTTTAATATACAACTGCACCTCTATATTTAAAATTGAGGTGCACATCTTTAATATACTACGACAACTCTATATTTAGACTGTCATGCCTTTTCTTAGACCAGCACCTTAAAAAATTAGGTGCAACTCCATTTTTTCAATTTACATCGCCATTTAGTAACTTTTCACCAAAAAGGTTAGTCAAGCTTTACTAGCCTGCTCAGACTCAATCTCATGGTCAAGTTTGTTATAAATAGCCATTGTGTCAAAATTCCTGTTTGTTATTTAGTAAAAAAGTCTAAATGAGACGCCTTAAGAAGTTTGTGTTGTCGACAGTAAATACTGTAAACACCGTCTGCGATTCACTCAAATCTGTGTGCGATAAGACCCCAGCTTCTCGATAAATCTTAAGCGTAACAGACTTAAAAAGCTTGAACCTGTTATAAAATATTTCCATATATCGGGGCAAAGAAACATGACATACAAGATAAAAAAAGTCATGTACATATAGTGTACTAATGCTCAATAGCAATATGTTTGGTCATAAAGAAGTTGTGTTACTGTAGTAAAGGACAATTAGATTTCAGTGTAAATCACTTGTAAATGGGATATGTAAGATTAGAACAAATTACAAACTTTTTCTTGTATTTCATAATACATCCATTCCACCTGGTTTTTGAAAATACAGCTGTGGACTTATTTTCATCAATGCAGGTATTGCCATGATGTGTATTCCTGGAGGCAATAAGTTTGGAAATAAACCGGATTAAATTGCCAGTATGTTACTTGCTCTTTGATATTAACATTCGCTTGTTACGACATCATGATCAGTGTTTATTTCAATATTGTGCTCCGATTGGATTAGCGTTACATCATTTAAGTATTGATATCGAGGTACCAAATATCTGCTATTCTTGATCGTATAAGCTCATTGATATAAGTAATAAATAACTGTTTGTTTCTTTCCTAATTGAATTTCTTTCATTCCGTTTTGGTGCAGCTTTGAGATAATATCATTGTCTTATGAAACTGCTGACTTGTATTAGTCTTTAGACTGTATTGTGCATCTATTCCTACATTTTGTTTGCTCTTTTAAGCAAACATTTCTTAATTGCAAACAAATATCAAAACTTACTTCACATATGATGCAGAATGATGTTTCATTTAGTGTGCATATGAGATTCAGCTTATGAACAAGAAAAACAATCACAGTAACACAATGAGATCCCTATCTAAAGAAATATTGCTTCTTTTCATTAATTCATACTATCAAACATTCATGAATATATTCATTTATTTGAAGTATATACATTGAAAAACTTGACATTTCTGAAGGCAAGAGAATAAATAGTGAGCTGGTTTCATTGAGATAAGAACCTTTATCCTTTATGCATTAAAGAAAACACCTAAATACACTCAAAATGGTTTAAAGGGAATTAACACCAGATTAGCACCAAAAAGTTTTTTTCTGTATCAAATCTCAGGACAATTATTTAATAAAATGTTGTCAAAACAGAAAGCAATAACTCAAAATCTCATGATGATATCGCTTATGTTTCGAAAGATAGGTGTTTACAAGTAAGACCAATGTTTTCCACATTTAGAAAACTACTTTTGACGTCACGCACATGACAAGACTTACGAAAGTACTTAATTGAAATCACGTGAAACAATGACGCATTAATATTTCAATATGCATATCATCTTCGTTGTTTCCTTAATAAGGAATCTTTCTGGGACATAAATACAGAAACATTTCGTGAGTCATTTCTGTACCGATAATCCGTAGGGCTGTTGAAGACAACTTCTATTTTTTAGACAATTAATTCAGTCAAAATAAGTAGGGACGAAATCCGTGCTTTCTGTGGAAACAAGAGTAAATAAATGGTCATAAGTCGTCATTGACGCGCAATTGTCAATCCTCCAAAGGAAAGAAGTTTAGAAGAAATTAATATACATTTTTTATGATTATTTCATTTGTAATAGTTTTGAACGAAGGCCTATGTTCGCGCGATGCGGCTCGTATATTATCTATACAAATTGTATTCTTTCTTATGTATTCCACGGCCTTTCCTACCTTTAATTAAACTGTTTACCAATTTAACGATTTGCAGTATGATATGTAATACTATATACGAAAATGAAACAAATATATACGTATTCGGGATCGGTTAAAATATATAGGGAAACAAGCAGACGCCTGTATAAGAATGTTTATTGTAAGATGAATAAGCAGAATTTTTTGTAGAGGGTCATGCAATAAAGCTTTCTGTCAAGTTTCAGTGAATTTGGCCTGGTAGTTTCAGAGGAGAGGTTTTTAAAGTAAAAAAGGGAGTTGGCCAGATTGTTGTTGTTGTTAATCAATCGCGACCCCTTGTCGTATTTTTGTAGAAGGTTACCCAAAGAAGCTTCCTGTAAAGTTTTATTGAATTTGGACTGATAGTTTTAGAGAAGAAGTCTTTTAAAGCAAAACAGGAAGTTGCCCTTTTGTTGTTGATGTTGTACATGTATTTGTTGATCAATCGTGACCCCTTGTTGTATTTTTGAATAGGGTCACCAAAGGAAGCTTCCTGTAAAGTTTCATTGAAAATAGAGTGTTAGTTTCAGAGGAGATGTTTTTAAAAGCAAAACAGGAAATCTGCTATTTTTTGTTGTTGCTGTTGTTGGTGTTTTTGATTAATCGTGACCACTTGTTGTATTTTTGTATAGGGTCTCCCAAGGATGCTTCACGTAAAGTTTCATTGAATTTGGACGGGTAATTTCAGAGAAGATGTTTTTTAAAGCAAAACAGGAAGTCGGTCATGTTGTTGTTGTTTTTGATAAATCGTTAACTCGTGCTGTATTTTTATAGAGGAGCACCCATGAAAGCTTCCTGTAAAGCTTCATTGACTTTTAAGTTGTAGTTTATGAAGAGATTGTTTTTTAAAGCAAAACAGGAAGTCGGCCATTTTTGTTGTTGTTGTTAATCAATTGTGACCCCTTTTTGAATTGAGATAGGGGGACACCCAAGGAAGCTTCTTGTGAATTTTCATTGAATTTGGCCAGGCAGTTTCAGAGGAGATGTTTTTAAGCAATTGTTGACGGACGGACGGACGGACGGACGGACGAACGTACGACGGACAAATACCGATCACAATAGCTTACCTCGAGCACTTCGTGCTCTGGTGAGCTAAACATAGAGAAGAAATGAAAAATTAGACTTCTTCTCATCTCCCTCATTGGCGATTGATCTTATGATAAAGGTAACACACTTGTGGACATTTTGCTTTTTGCCGTTTGACAACAATTGAAAGCAGAAACAAAGCATACAATCAGAAGAAACAGTTCGGGATATTCGTACAAATCATTAAAATTACCAGCAGGCAAAGTGCATGGAAATCACACAACATACCTGCAATCCCGAATACAACCATTACGAAACGTCCATCTTGTCCCGGTTCCCACCTTCACCTGACCAATGTAAATGCAAGGCTGAATTTATCGCTCCATGCATTCACACCTATTCGACACATGTCCAGGGGCTAGAATGCATATTATTATTACCTAGTGTCTATTTTGCTTCAAAACTACCACTGAGAGTGTGGACGCGCTGGTCATGCACGGATTTCATGAATTATATATAGGGCCCGTGACCCCCCCCCCCGTCCCCCCAGCGGTCCGGCTAGTAATGTTTTTGGGGGCACATCTCTATTGATTTAACTGTACAAATACGCTGTTTTGTCACAATTGAAATTGTATGTAACCATTTGAGCAAATAAACAACCTGTTAATCGAGTATAATATAGTATACGAAACGAAGAAGTCTTTTGAAAAATGACATCGGGTCCCGAACATTCGATAAAAAAGAATCGACGCCACATTTTACAGACAGCTGATCAACAGTAGACAAATACGGCTGGAGTTACACGCGTAAGTTTAATGTTTTCAGAATATCTCATATACCAGAAACTTTTAAAATTTTCATTTCGGTCTTTATTATCGTCTAGTTCTCTGAATTATGCTAGAGCCTTTGTAAATTAATTAGGGATGCAAACGAATGGCAAAATTGATATTCAAATATTCGATAATTCTTTCGAACGAATTTTCGAATATTCGATTACCAAAATACATCTTTTAAAAGTTGTAGTAAACTTTTATAATAAAATTTCTCTAAAGTAATAGCCGGGGCATTTTAGCTCTACTTTGTCGTAACAACTACGCGTGGCGGACCCTGAATTTCACCAAATGAGCCTCTGAAATTGTTCATTTCAGAAAGACAAATAGTAATACTTTATGAACAAAGAGAAATAAACAAAAACTTTTAATTAATATTCCTCTGCCTTCATATGTGTAAACAACGTGAACCTAGATGGATTTCTGGTTAATTGGCGTTATGCGCCAATGGAAAGTCACCGTAGGACGAGCAGCCTCGTTCTGGGATTGACTACTACTATATAAACTACGGAAAAACTAAACCAACTTGGGGGGCTAGTTTATTTCAGAAATTATTAATTGGTAGAAGCAATTTACCTTAAATAATTGGATTTTTTCTGTCACTTGTCGTTTTCTGTCAATCCCCGTATTTTACAATTACTGGCCAGATATTGTAAAAACACGGGAACTTTTTATAGTAACCTGACGATATGTCCCTAAATGACAAATGACGCGTGTTTAGTGTATTGTCATCACATCACACCTCTGGCATTATGGGCCAGTCGTTGTTAAAACAAAACAAACGAATCTTAAACACAACAACAGGTAAAACATTGATTATTATAATTATTCAACAAAAGACATCGAATATTCGAATACCGATTTTGACATTCGAATACCAAACGTTTGATCGGATATTCGAATATTCGTTTGCATCCATAAAATTAATATATACTAATTTATTTGAAACCCTTTTTTGGATTGGTTGTCAAGTTGTTTTTATTTCAGTTAACTTATATTTATAACAATGACATCCGAAGTACTTACAGTATCGTTGAGTGCATTCAATATAATGTAGTGTAGGTTTATAGAGCACTAATTTTTAAGCTTAACTACGTGTGTCTCAGGTGGACGAGTGTTTAACGACTTAACCTGTTAATCCGTCGACCCTGGTTCGATTCCCCAAAACGGCTAGATAACTTTATTGTCTTTTGAAAGGTTTATCTCAGTAAATGTTATCTTTTTAATTCAGTTTATCTGCCAAGAATGATTGACAGTGAAGACAAATGTTAATTCCATGCCATTATATGATTAAGATAATGCATTCTAAAAAGTTTGATATGTTTATAATTAGTTGTGCCCCCCCCCATTTAGAAAGTCCTAGAGCCGCCGCTGGCTTGTTTCATACTATAATACATCATTCCCATATTGTGTGCAATTATTTCATTTTAATTAGTGGAATCCGTTTAGTTGCAGCGTGTAATGTGGACCATTGGCAGAATATAAAGTGGTCCATTGGCAGAATGTAATGTGGACCATCGGCAGAATATTAAGTGGTCCATTGGCAGAATGTTATGTGGTCCATTGGCAGAATGTAATGTGGACCATTGGCAGAATGTAATGTGGTCCATTGGCAGAATGTAATGTGGACCATAGGCAGAATGTCATGTGGTCCATTGGCAGAATGTAATGTGGACCATTGGCAGAATGTAATGTGGTTCATTGGCAGACTGTAATGTGGACCATTGGCAGAATATAATGTGGACCATTGGCAGAATGTAATGTGGATCATAGGCAGAATGTAATGTGGACCATTGGCAGAATGTAATGTGGTCCATTGGCAGAATGTAATGTGGACCATAGGGAGAATGTAATGTGGTCCATTGGCATAATGTAATGTGGTCCATTGGCATAATGTAATGTGGTTCATTGGCAGACTGTAATGTGGACCATTGGTAGAATGTAATGTGGTTCATTGGCAGAATGTAATGTGGACCATTGGCAGAATGTAATGTGGACCATAGGCAGAATGTAATGTGGACCATTGGCAGAATGTAATGTGGACCATTGGCAGAATGTAATGTGGATCATAGGCAGAATGTAATGTGGTCCATTGGCAGAACGTAATGTGGACCATTGGCAGAATGTAATGTGGTTCATTGGCAGAATGTTATGTGGTTCATTGGCAGAATGTAATGTGGACCATTGGCAGAATGTAATGTGGACCATTGGCAGAAATATCTATAGTCTCGGTACCGCATCAATTGTAACGTTCTCGATACCAAATTTAGATAGTTCTCAACATACCGCTACCAGGGTCTTGTTAACACAACCTCCTCCAGGGGGACTGACTTCGAAGCAAGTGATTAAGATTGCGTTTAAACATATCTGTTCTACTTCTTTGGAGACCAAATGTCCCTCCTCCAAGTCACTTAAAGGGGCTGTACTCCGTATGATAAAATTGCGAAAATAAGAAAATTGTCGAAAACTGTCATAAACTTGGAATTAATATGTACAATGCACTGAAACTTACTAACTGAAGTACCACAAAATTTACTATTTATTTTAAGTTTAGCAGTTATTTAGGAGAACCGATATTTAGGCTGGAGGATAATTTGGTTTTGTTTACAAACAGTGTATTATCATCTTTTATTACTCATCTGAAATGATTCTGGTCATGTATTTTTGATAGAAATTGAGATCGTCTTTTAGAAATAAAGCGTTTTCGCAAATAGAAACATTTCAAAAACATTTAACACCAATCATAGTGAGATTTTATGAAATTTCCGATTGACAACACTGACTTATATCATTCTTTTTCCTTTGTCAAGAGCATCGGAATGTTGTTTTTGTAATTAATGCAGAAAAAAATAAGCCATTTTTACTACATATAATTTTCATTAATTGTACGAAACAGCCCTTTGCTAAACAAAAAAAGAAATTATATAAAAGATCAGGCCCCAATATTATGAATATACTTAAGTCAAATCTCAGTCCCAACTCATTTTCCAAATTACAGTATGGCATTATAAAAAAACACTAAAGTTTTACTACTTTTAAAAGCACATATGCACATGCATTTTGTCTATTAACATTATTGTTCAATATTCTAAAAAATAAAAGTACAATTTTTTTCTCTCAAATACTTTTTTTATATAAAATATTGACCAAATTCTTTAATCAACATAATAAATGAGAGAATGCAAATTTAAAAAGGGTAAAACATCAACAATTTTGAATCATATGATGCTGTAGTTTGATAAAACAAGTTGAGACTGAGATAGACTAACTTGAGTTTTTTCGTGATATTGGGACCTGAATCGCACAAAAAACGATATCTTTACTTTTCGCCAATTATTACGTCGACCGACGTCAAAGAAGACTGGCAAGCCACCTTAATGACACTATTCATCGAATTGCGGTAGCATAACAACGAATCTAAAAACCGGCCGGTGTTGTTGTTGTTGTTGTTATTTCCCAGTTTTATGACCCTCCCGCCTCGATCTTTACGAGGACATCAGGTGTGGACATACCAGCTTTACATGGTGGAGGAAGACCTCAGGTGCCTCTCCGGGCAATATTCAGGCTCGAGCTGGCCCTTTGGTAGAACCACAGACGTTCCGCAAGCTAGCTGGTTAGCTTCCTCACATGAAAGGTCTTGACCGTGAGTCTCGTTTGCGCAATGAAGCTTAATGCGTAATAAAACGGATCAGTCTCACCAAACAGATATTGTTTCGCCGTATCAAACCTTTGCCAATAGAAACAGATGACCAAATGGAATCGGGATACATAGAGAAATCCTTTTGCAACTTTCAAGGTACACGGTAGAACATACTTCACATACATTACATCATTATTCAATCTCACCAGTTGGACAGTCTACATATGAATTATATCATACAAAATATTGCAACTTAGCATACATTGCTGCAACTAATTCACTATATATCCACGGTTGGAATGTCATTCAAAAAATGTATAATACTTTTCATTCATAGAAAGTTGGTTGTAGTACCAAATAGCACGTGGGTGTCAAGTCATTGAGTACATACAAAAACACGAGTTAGCTCATGATATTCACGGCTGGATGAATACTACTCCATCTAACTTCTGTTATACAAACACTCGGACTTTTGTAAACTACTTGTTAAATTTTATAACAAAATGTTTTATATAAGCCTTCTAGATTTACCATTAATTGCAAAATATTTCACTACCACTGACTAACAATCATTTATTTTTTGTTCACATTTTATTTTAATGCTTCTCGTTAAATTTTACCTGTTTGCTAGAAAACTGTTTGTATGTTTAAGGCATTATTGCCTGAATGCATTAAAAGTTGTTGTTGTTGTTGTTGTTGTTATATATATATATATATATATATGATTCATCGTTGATAAAAACGGAACCTCAAAACTAAATTAAAGTCGATTTTGACTTTTGCATCGCAGCCGACCCTTAAGTCTTTTTCAGTTAAAATCACAGATGGCATGTTGAAATGTTTGAATATACAATTTGCTACAAACGTAAGTTTGTATAATGTGTTGAAGGTTCCATTAAGCTGAACTTATTCAATCAGTGTTTGATAGTGTTTATTTTTCAAAGAAGGGTGAACTTGACGCTTATGTAATAAAAACGAATTTCGATCTCGTGTTGGTTGAAGGTGATCTGATGTTTCATCAAAATTAGAAGATTTTTTACAGTACGATACATATGGTACATATATGTCGGTACCATTCATGTGTCTACCTTTCACATTTCTTTTAAAATTCTTATTTGTTCATAAGGGGTTATAACTCTGTTTATTTGATTAAGGTCCACTTAACAACAGTTAAAGATGCACTCTTACTCCCAAAAAGATTTACCACAATTAATACACTTGTTTTAATAGACCAAAAAGAATAAATGAATTTAAAAAAATGCCTATGAAGGATACCAAGATACATTTGAAAGAAAGGTACAGAGAACAAGGTATTTCTACCTTATGAAACAATAGTAGATCACATTAAATCTTTTACCACTCACCAATCATTTAATATTTGTCGCGTTTTCTGCTATTGAATACACGGTTTATACAATCTTGTTATCAGTAATTAATAGTTTCCATAAATGCATTATTAAATACGTATTTAAAGGTTTATCGCTCAATTAATGTTTGTTAAACATATATATGTAGACTGATTTTGAATAAGAGTGTCACTTTAACTGTGTATGTCCATTGTTTTACAATATTAAATGGAGCGGTTTTATGATTCACTTGCACACTCGTTGAAGTACACATACATTCAAAGAAAACGCTACACAGATTGGTCCCACGCCATTTCGTGGTAATTTTGTTTTGAAGTTGCATTACCAATTAGTTTTGATAGCGCACCATACATACAACACACGTCCAGGGACAAGTTTGCATTATGGTCACCACGTCACGTCCACTCATTCAGACTGTAAACAATATACTTAAAGCTGCACTCTCACAGATTGAACGTTTTGACAACTTTTTTATTTTTTGTCTTGGAAGGGACACTTTTTTTGCAAAAATCCATGAAAACATATTAAATAAGACTGCGGACAAAAAATTAGATCGCAGATTTTTGTATTTAAGTTCAAAAATTGATGTTTTATGCATTTTTCTTAAACCGTTTGTAACGGTTTAAGCCATAAAACATTAATTTTCGATCGGGAATATGAAAATCTAGATATTTACGCAAAAATTTGCTCTTTCCAAGACAAAAAATAAAAAAGTTGTAAAAATGGTAAATCTGTGAGAGTGCAGCTTTAACATCATCAAGACATCAGCGTTACAAATTTGTCACCGTATAGAGACAAACATTTACAATGTGATAGGGCCCCCCAAAAATGTGTGTTTAGGGTAACTTTCCCAAACTTTCTAGGTAGGGTAGGTAGGGATTTTTTTTATTGATTTTTTTCAAAATCTGTCGTTAGTTCAGAGTGTTTTCTTGCACATGGCAGTCTTTCCTACATCACTGTCATTGCCTGACTTTGTTTTATCATATTAACAATAATTCTGATTAAAATCTGCATTTAACCGCCCTTCGTAACTCTCTATTCGCTAACGAATATTTTTTTTGCTCAGAAACGGAAAAAAAATAGTTAAGGTCGGCGCATTTTTATAGAAAGGGTCGGGTTACCCGAAACGGACATATTTTTTTTAGGCCTAGTATGAAAACTAAATGTCTTGATTATTCCCGACACAGAAGGATACATGTTGGCGGAGCAAGCGGCGCGTTTTATCAACCCTAGCCACGTGTTTGGGAGACTTATTGTTCGACTGTGTTTGATTTTAAGGCTCTGAATACTTTTTTACGACATAATTCCTTTTTGATATAAGTGATACATTTTCAATGACTGTCGGTATATATGAAAACATCGACGTTGCTCGCTCGAGACTCTTTCAAACAACACGAAAAGTATTTCTACAGTCGACAAAAATACTTAATATAAACATAGCTTTACTAATGTAAGTGCCTATCGCGCACATAATGTGTTACTTTTAGGCTTTACGGTGATTGTTCTTAGAACTGGGATATTTAACTTAATAGTTTGATTAACAAAGGCCGAAAGTTAATGAACACTTTTTTATAAAAATTCTAAGCTTTAACTTAAATATTTTTTTTCTTTTTTACTTACACTATTCTGTCGCATTTTTGAAGTAATGATTAACAATAAAACACTTATATAGATTCTGATTTCTGACCCCTGATGTAAGAGTCCCTTTAATATCTGATTGACTTTTAAACTACGTCCTTTGTCCACTGGCACCGGATTTTCAAACCCAAACATTTTTTTTTAAAAATCATAAAAAAATCTTATAACTCTAAACTAAAAATTATAATATACAGTACAATATACAGTACAAAGTGCATATTTATTAAAAAAATATTTTTCAATATTTTTTTCACATTTTCGGTATTATAATTTTTAGTTTTGAATTTTAAGATTTTAAAAAAATGTTTGAGTTTGAAAATCCGATGCCAGTGCCTTTCTCGTAGGCTCATATCATTTTCACATAGATACGACTATAGGGAATTATAAGCTTCTTGCAATATTGATAATCGTGTATATGTAAAAAGTGCATCGATTTTAAAGGCGCACAATATAGTTTGATGCAAAAAAATGATTTAATGCATTATCGTGTCTAACTCGCTTGATTGTAATGACATAAGCATATGACTATGTTCAGATACAAAAATATCAGCGATATTTTCGCGCATGTTTTATATTTATTTATGGCTACTGAGCTATTCATTATTTATTTAAGTAAGAATATTTTTTATCTGTACCTTAATTGTGTTGTTTTTTTGTTGTTGTGTTTTTGGTTTTAATCATTCTGGTCAAATGAGTTAAAACATAAAAAATACATCATCTTTTTAATATGCATCAACCTTTATAGTGTACCTTTAAATAACATCATTATTTCTATGAACTTTTATTTGTAAGACGTGTGAATGTAGAATAATGACAATCAGAAATTTAAATTTCTAACTAGCAAAATGTAAGAATTTTTTGTGGAAGACATTTCGTCTGATAGCGTTTACGCATTTGATGTCGGCAGAAAGTGAATACTGTCACGCAAATGCATTGAAACAAATAATTCTGATATATAACCGGATGGTATGGTGATAATCAAGTCCAGCAAACTCCGCGCAGTGTTACTTCCCTTGCAGTACAGTAATCACTGCCTTCACAAATATCACGTGATGATAGAAACGGCACGTGATTGCAATTTACAAAATGGACGGAACACCTTTAAAAGAAATTCCAGCAACATGTTTCATTTGTTTAGAAAATAAACGATTTTATTCCATAAAAGGAAAAAATGCAAAACGTTCGATACATGTCTGAATAGCTAACAACACATCCATGTTGATATTGTAATTTGTAAATCCTACTTTCAATTTGAAAAAAGACCGAACATTTCCGAATGTTTTTTTTAATTGTTATTTTTTTATAAAACATATTATGCCTATCAACTGGCGTAAAGTAATTATTTAAGAAAGGATATAAGAATAAATATATATGATTAAAAAAATGCCATTAAAAGTTTTCATCCAATTTTGGATGAAAATCTTGTGGTGGCAGTGATTACTGTACTGCAAGGGAAGTAACACTGCGCGGAGTTTGCAAGTCCAGAAGTAATGCCATGGTTTATGGGAAATGTCAAATTTTGACATGAATGTATTTTCATGTGCTTATACTATTCCAATAAAAGTACACACAATGTATACATCATGGAATAGTGCATGAATGAATATGTTTCCTCACGTAAATCATCTGCAAACAAAAACGGATGTTTAAGATTGTTTAGAGTTTATATCGTACATGCATAGAAAAACATTTGGCGGTCGAATTTTCCATAGGTGACCTTTAAACCCGTATATATAGACATAATCTGAAATCCCAACTACTATCTGGTTAGTAGTTGAATATTCGCGAATAATCGACTGGAAATGGTCGAATATACGACTGGCGAATATACGAATAAAAGTGAATTAAAGCAGTTTTTTGTCGCAAAGGTAAATATGTTTAGATGCATAAACTAACATTGGGCGGTCGAATTTTCCATATGTGACCTTTAAAACTATATATATAGACATACTCTGAATCCGCGAATAACCGACTGGAAATAGTCGAGTAGCTCAATATCCACATCTAACTCTGATTTTTCGATTCCCCAACTGGCAACTAGCAGGTAGTAGACTATTCGAATCCCCAACTGGCAACGGGTAGGTAGTTGAATATTCGAATCCCCAACTGGCAACGGGTAGGTAGTTGAATATTCGAATCCCCAACTGGCAACTAGCAGGTAGTAGACTATTCGAATCCCGAACTGGCAACTAGCAGGTAGTTGACTATTCGAATCCCCAACTGGCAACTAGCAGGTAGTTGACTATTCGAATCCCCAACTGGCAACTAGCAGGTAGTTGACTATTCGAATCCCCAACTGGCAACTAGCAGGTAGTTGACTATTCGAATCCCCAACTACCAACTACATTCCAACTTTACCGTCATGATTTATATATACTTTCGATCCCGATGGTTGTGGGGTGTAGAAACGATTTAAAACTTTATTGTCAATTAAACGTTTCGCGTTTACCCTCGGCATGCATCCCACAAGCTGTTAAGTTTAACGGAGGTTTGAGCAACCGATCCAAAGAAACTCTGATAGGTAGTATGCATCTTAAACAATTTTGATGCCACTGCCAGCTGTATTGCTCCATTCAATTTGTTTGCTTTTGTTTTCTAGTTGAATAATACCCCTACTTGTGGTTTCTTTTTCCTTTCAAAATGCATTCAAGAATCTAGTTGACAAGGCACATTGCAATAAGGTGTGTACGAAAAATATACGACAATGAAGTTTGTTTACCTTAATCAATTCCAACGTGACTTGGGCACATGACAAATAACCCACACACACATAGCTTCTGGAGTTACAGCGCCAAATTACTGACTGGGGAAAATGACTGAGATAAGAAATAGCAGAGACATTATGCCCATATATATACATATTGTGTAAGTTTGGTGATGATCGGTCAAAAGCTCCTCGAGTAACAGCGCGGACATCAAGTTTGCCTATTTTTAAGCAATCCAAGTTCCACAACTAAAAATGACAGGCTATACGTGTATGGACAGGATATCGGCCAAGTTCGATAAACAGCCATAAAATAATTGTCCAGGTTTGGTGATAATCGTTTTAACAGTTCTTGGAGTTACAGCGCGGATATAACTAACTGGGGCGACATGGCTGGTTGTAAGAAATGACAGAGATATTCTGCCCATACACATATTGTGCAAGTTTGATTATGATCGGACAAAAAGCTCCTAGAGTTATAAGAAATGGCCGATATATTCTGCCCATACACATGTATACTCGTATAGTCCCAAGTTTGGTGATGATCGGGAGAACTAAGTGGACGCCGCCCATCCACCCGCCGCCGCAGCTGAATCAATAATTTGTCCCGTTTTATAAAAGGGGTACACAAACAGACTGCAATGATGAAAACGTTCAGTTTGTTTAACAAAACTAATTCAAGACATACAATGTAAAAAACAGAAATGTTGAACTTGAATAAAACGACACAACACCGTTTACAAGAACACAAACTGGAACTGGTTTTCACTGGTTTATTGGACTTAGGCAACAAACAGCAACGACCACTGGGTGTGCAAACAGCAACGACCACTGGGTGTGCAAACAGCAACGACCACTGTGTGTGACAATTCATAGCTTATAGCTTAAACTTTAAAACTACATGTATAGAATATTGTTTATTGTTGGCAAATATAAAGATAATAAATCTGAGCTAAGAGTATATAATAGTTTTGTGGAGGGAAAATAAACGTACGTTTAAAACTTAAGTATATGCTTTCTGGTGGTTTATGTAAGTATATATTTATCAGTGGAAAAAAATGATATATCACTGTTTCAAACATTTCTTAACATTTAAGTACAGTTATTTTATACAATGGATATTTAACTGTAATAAGACAAAGGCAACAATGCTAAAAGCATATCAAAACGACATATACATCAATATGCAAAATAGGAATTATTTTATTTATGGTTGGACCACGATTAATGAAGCAGGTGGTCCTTTAATAAATATGGTTCTAAAATGTCTTAAGTCTGAGTTCAGGACTCAAAACATCATATTTTAATTTTGTTAAAAAACGGCTCTTCATTCTTAGTAATAACTTGACTTGACAAACAGATGGTGGTTGTAAGTAAGATATATTATAGTACACAGTCAAAAGCCGTTGGCTCGATATCACTTGGTTCGAACTGGATGTATTAAGGACCGATTTTGATTACACCTTTGTAAGCATTACCGCTTGGCTCAATATTTGCGAGGCTCGAAGTATTTTGACCGGTCCCTAGGATATCGAGGCACTGGGTTTCGACTGTACACATAAATATACACGCTGTATTTGTAAATAGTCACCCTATATTTGTAAATAAACACCCTATACTTGTAAATAAACACCCTATACTTGTAAATATACACACTGTGTCTGTATACATAAAACATCTAATAACAGACACAGATTTGGAATCTTTAGTGTAATTTGTTTCTAACATTGATGGAAACAAAGTAAATTTGTAAATAAACATCCTATGTTCGTATACATAAAACATCTAATAACAGACGAAGATTTGAATACTTTTGTGTAATTTGTTTCATACATTGTTACAATGTATGTCTGTAAATAAACATCCTACGTTCGTATACATTGATACACAGTAAACAACGCCGTATCACGTGAATCTCTCTTTGCGTAGGTGTTTAAAAGAGGCTTTTTTGTACGTGTTTAAAAGAGGCTCCTTTGTTTTTCGTCCATACATTAACTCTCATATTTGAACGGTAACGAGTAGGCGGTGCTTAACAATTCAGTAACTAGCATGTTGGTGAATTACTATGCTATTCAAGTATACCCCATAGTAGTTATTGAACGATGTCTCTGATAACACTGTACATTCACTTCCGATGTCATTTAGATTATACATTCTCGCTCTTACACGCGCATGTATAAGTTCAATAACTCCGGTTTTATGGTGCTGTTACTATAACAGCCATAACTTAATGAAACTGGAATTAACTCATGATAAAAAACATGAAAAGTTACAAAATGTACGTTAAGAAGGGAGATAACCCTTGTTATGTAAAATACAACAATTACAAGACAGATCTTAACATCAAAGCCATTTAACTACAAAATAGAGGAAAGGTAAGTTTAGAAGCGAGATAACCCTTGTTATTAAAAATACAACATCTGTAATCCACATCTTCACATCAAAGCCATTTAACTACAAAATTGAGGAAAGGTACGTTTAGAAGCGATATAATCCTTGTTATTCAAAATACAACAATTATAATCCATATCTTTACATCAAAGCCATTAAACTACAAAATTGAGGAAAGGCTAGTTAAGAAACGAGATAACCCTTGTTTTTTTAAAATACAACAGTTACAATCCAGATGTTAACATCAAAGCCATTAAACTACAAAATTGAGAAAAGATACGTTAAGGAGCGAAATAACCCTTGTTATTTAAAATACAACAATTAAATTCATATCTTTACATCAAAGCCATTAAACTACAAAATTGAGGAAAGGCTAGTTAAGAAACGAGATAAATCTTGTTATTTAAAATACAACAATTAAATTCATATCTTTACATCAAAGCCATTAAACTACAAAATTGAGGAAAGGCTAGTTAAGAAACAAGATAAATCTTGTTTTTTTAAAATACAACATTTACAATCCAAATGTTAACATCAAAGCCATTAAACTACAAAATTGAGGAAAGTCTAGTTAAGAAGGGAGATAACCCCCTGTACATAAAATACAATAATGACAATCCACATATTAAAGTCAAAGCCATTAAACTACACAATTGAGGAACAGTTAGTTAAGAAACGAGATAACCCTTGATATTTAAAATATAACAATTACATATCATATCTTTACACCAAAGCCATTATACTACAAAATTAAGGAAATGCTAGTTAAGAAACGAGATAACCCTTGTCAATATGCTAAATGCAACAGTTGCAATCCTTTTTTATACTAATATAATTAACCAATAAGCATTGAAAGTAACAATAACCGTTTTCCAATCAACCACATATGCCTTAAAAGCTTATATTAATACGTTTTAAGTAAGTGTTTTGTATTTTCATGTTTTAAATAAAGCCTTTTATTAGCAGGATTTGAATTTTCAATGTGTAAAAACAGTAGTCAAAGTTTTCCTTTTTAAAGTTATAATGAATCACCTGGAAAAACAATAAACTTCGGAAGATAAAAGTGCAATAAAAAAGTTGAGCAAATAGTTTAAAAAATACGAGACTTATTTGGCCAGGTTTGTTACGCCTCATAAAATAAATAAAATATCGTAAAACATCACCATAAAACACACATTAATAACTATGAATATTTTTACAATCTGATTTGATCCTCATTTCTTACCAAAAAAAAATAATGGCATACTTAGGACCTAGTTATACAAGTTGTTTATGGCATACTTAGGAACTAGTTATACAAGATGTTAATGGCATACTTAGGACTTAGTTATAAAAGTTGTTTATGGCATACTTAGGACTTAGTTATACAAGTTGTTTATGACATACCTAGGACCTAGTTATACAAGTTGTTCATGACATACTTAGGACCTAGTTATACAAGTTGTTCATGGCATACCTGTTGCATTGAGATGCAAGCAAACTGCCAAGTTGTTTATGGCATACTCGTGACATGGAGATGCAAGCAAACTGCCAAGTTGTTTATGGCATACTTGTGACATGGAGATGCAGGCAAATTGCCAAGTTGTTTATGGCATACTCGTGACATGAAGATGCAAGCAAATTGCCAAGTTATTTATGGCATACTCGTGACATGGAGATGCAGGCAAACTGCCAAGTTATTTATGGCATACCTGCTGCATGTAGATGCAAGCAAACTGCCAAGTTATTTATGGCATACTTGTGACATGGAGATGCAGGCAAACTGCCAAGTTATTTATGGCATACTCGTGACATGGAGATGCAGGCAAACTGCCAAGTTATTTATGGCATACTTGTGACATGGAGATGCAAGCAAACTGCCAAGTTGTTTATGGCATACTTGTGACATGGAGATGCAAGCAAATTGCCAAGTTGTTTATGGCATACTCGTGACATGGAGATGCAGGCAAACTGCCAAGTTGTTTATGGCATACTCGTGACATGGAGATGCAGGCAAACTGCCAAGTTGTTTATGGCATACTCGTGACATGGAGATGCAAGCAAATTGCCAAGTTGTTTATGGCATACTCGTGACATGGAGATGCAGGCAAACTGCCAAGTTATTTATGGCATACTTGTGACATGGAGATGCAGGCAAACTGCCAAGTTATTTATGGCATACTTGTGACATGGAGATGCAGGCAAATTGCCAAGTTGTTTATGGCATACTCGTGACATGGAGATGCAAGCAAACTGCCAAGTTGTTTATGGCATACTCGTGACATGGAGATGCAGGCAAACTGCCAAGTTGTTTATGGCATACTCGTGACATGGAGATGCAGGCAAACTGCCAAGTTGTTTATGGCATACTCGTGACATGGAGATGCAAGCAAATTGCCAAGTTGTTTATGGCATACTCGTGACATGGAGATGCAAGCAAACTGCCAAGTTGTTTATGGCATACTCGTGACATGGAGATAAAAGCAAACTGCCAAGTTGTTTATGGCATACTCGTGACATGGAGATGCAAGCAAACTGCCAAGTTGTTTATGGCATACTCGTGACATGGAGATGCAAGCAAACTGCCAAGTTGTTTATGGCATACTCGTGACATGGAGATGCAAGCAAACTGCCAAGTTGTTTATGGCATACTCGTGACATGGAGATGCAAGCAAACTGCCAAGTTGTTTATGGCATACTCGTGACATGGAGATGCAAGCAAACTGCCAAGTTGTTTATGGCATACTCGTGACATGGAGATGCAGGCAAACTGCCAAGTTATTTATGGCATACTCATGACTTGGTGATGAAATACTCCTGACTTGATAACGCAAGCAAGCGCAAAGTTGTTTATTACATACTTATGACCTGGAAATGCAAGCAAAGACCAAGTTGCTTACACCGTAATCGCGACATGGTAATAAAATAATGAGACAGTCTTCATTAATATGTTAGTAACTAGAATTTCCCTGTATTGACTGAAACAAAAGTGTAATGCTAAATGCAACAGTTGCAATCCTTTTTTATACTAATATAATTAACCAATAAGCATTGAAAGTAACAATAACAACAGCAATTTTTTTTCCAATCAACCACATATGCCTTAAAAGCTTATATTAATACGTTTTAAGTAAGTGTTTTGTATTTTCATGTTTTGAATAAAGCCTTTTACTAGCAGGATTTGATATTTCCATGTGCAAAAACAGTAGTCCAACTCTAATAATGGTTTAAAACATTTTCTTTTGTAATTTATAGTTTAAAATAAATGTCAAAGTTTTCCTTTTTAAAGTTATAATGAATCACCTGGAAAAACAATAAACTTAGGAAGATAAATGTGCAATAAAAAAGTTGAGCAAATAGTTTAAAATATACAAGACTTATTTAGCCAGGTTTGTTACGCCTCATAAAATAAATAAAATAGTCTAAAACATCACCATAAAACACACATTAATATCCTATGAATATTTTTACAATCTGATTTGATCCTCATTTCTTACCAAAAAAAAACTATCAACATCAACACAATTTTGAAATAAATTCATCATTTTGTTAAACATGAAAATACATATACACAAGTTTGTTAAATTGAACTATAATTAAACTGATACTACTATTCAAAATCAATACATACAAATGTATAACAAACATACATTTTGAGTGATAAACCTTTAACTACTAACTAAATAATGCATTAATTTTACGGAAAATATTGATTATTAATAACAAGATTGTAACCATTAATTTAATAGATGAAAACAACAACATTAAATGACTAATGGGTCCCAAAAGAAGTACAGTGATCAACTTTTGTTGAATAAAGTAGAATTACTGTGTTTTTGGTGCCTTAGTTTCAAATTAAACACAGTGTCCTTCATAAAAACCATTGTTTTCAATGTGTATTCATCCTTTTCTGTAAATTAAAATAATTGTGTTAATTGTGGTACAACTTATTTGAAAGTAAGATCTTTAAATATGAAAATACATTTACACACACTTTTGTTCTATATCTATGGAACGGACTATAGATAGACTGACCACGTGATTGGCCAGAGCCCGCGGAGCCCGGCACGCTCCAGCGTCAGTCATTAACTATAGCTCGATAGGATAACATGCAACTGTAGATTGTGTATTAAACTGTTAAATAGACATAGCCTTTTGTACTTGCCTTCACCCTTGTGTTGACTTTACATTAGCACTACTACAACTATAAAACATGATGTCAGAAAATAGACGAATTACGTAGTCCTGTGACAGTGATCTTGACATTATTTGGACTTAATTCATAACAGCGAAATATGGATATGTCAGGAATTACACCTCCGTGCATGGATTGGGACAGTACAAACCTCCCGGAGGCGTGGGAAAGGTTCAAGCGACACGTGGAACTCATCTTCACTGGACCTTTGAGCTCCAAATCAGAGATAGAGAAAGTGTCATATCTT
Source organism: Mya arenaria (assembly GCF_026914265.1). Classification (NCBI taxonomy): domain Eukaryota; kingdom Metazoa; phylum Mollusca; class Bivalvia; order Myida; family Myidae; genus Mya; species Mya arenaria. The sequence continues at coordinate 29,853,262 of NC_069122.1, forward strand.
CTCTTGTGGATAGGCGACAAAGGCCGCGACGTTCATCAAGCGTGGACTCTGACTGAAGCCGAGAAAAAGAGCCTGAAATCCATTTACAAGAAATTTCAAGCTCACGTCCAGCCAAAACTCAACCCAATTTTCGCGCGCTTCAGATTCTACAACGAAGTTCAAGGAGCTGACACTATCGACAAATTTGTCACTCGACTACGACTACGCTCACGTGACTGTAAGTTCAACGCAAACGAAGACGAAATGATCAGAGACAGGATCGTTTTCGGCACGAACAATTCAAGAATAAGGGAAAAACTCATCAATGAAGGAGAGAAGCTAACGCTTGACAAAGCACTCCAGATAGCTCAAAGCTTTGAGTACTGCCAGACTCAAATGGCAACCATGAATTTGACGTCAACGCAAACGGACACACCGCCAGTCACCCCAACACCCGTGGACGCCATACACAGACGTAACGGACGTAAGCCACCGCCAGACAACCACCAACAGCAGCGCCAACCACCACAGCAGCGCCAACAACAACGTTCATATCAACGATATGAGAAATCATGTGACAATTGCGGACGAGTGCACGGACCTACCAAAACTCCGTGCCCAGCATTTGGCAAATTGTGTAACAAGTGCCAAAAACAAAATCATTTTGGACATATGTGCAGAAGTAACCAGAATTACCACAAATCTGTACATGACATTGACGCTAGTGCTGTAGACGGTGCATGTGGATATTCATGTGACACACCGGAATACTACATCGACATGGTAAGCACACGTTCTTTATCACAATCGCCAGACCGTGCCTTCGTTCCCATCACTCTTGGTCCTAGCAAAGTACCAATACATTTCAAAATTGATACAGGCAGTGAATGCAACATAGTTTCACATGAAACGTTCAAACGCCTAAAATTAAGTGCCCCTCTCGAGCCCCCCGACAGCAAACTGACCTCTTACTCAGGCGACCTTCTCAAGGTTCTTGGAAAAGTGAGTCTTCCCTGCTGCCACAAATCTGATACAATCATGGCTACAATCTATGTTGTTGAGAATCGTGCCCCTCCATTGTTAGGACTCAGATCATCACTAGAGTTGAATTTGATCAAGCTGACCTACTCTGTAGAAAACTCCCCCAAAGAGCCCCAAGTACTGACTACGGATTCTGTAATGTCCGAATACAAAGAGCTTTTCCATGGAGTTGGGGAAATTCCAGGGTTTGCGAAATTACACCTTAAGGAAAATGCAGTCCCCGTTGTGAACCCCCCGCGAAAAGTGCCCGAAGCTCTTAAACCACGACTTAAGGACGAACTCGACCGCATGGTCAAAGACGGAATTGTCACTAAGGTCACCGAACCCACTGACTGGGTAAATTCGATAGTTTTGGTAGAAAAGCCAAAGACAGGTAAACTTAGGGTTTGCATTGACCCAAAGGCTCTAAATGACTCAATCCGTAGACCGCATTACCCAATGCCGACTTTAGACGACGTGACGTCAGAGCTATGTGGGGCTACACATTTCAGTATTCTAGATATTACGCATGCGTATTGGAGTGTCAAACTAGATCACGAGTCTTCCCTACTTACAACGTTCAGTACGCCTTTCGGCAGATATAGATACCTAAGGCTCCCATTTGGCATCACATCTTCAGGCGACATATTTCAGCAGAAATGCAATGAAATCTTTGAAAACTTGCCCGGAATTCATGCCATAGTAGACGACATTTTGATACATGGTCGCTCACGGTCAGAACACGACGAAAATTTGCGAAAAGCGCTCAATAGAGCACACGAAATAGGCATTAAATTTAATCCCGACAAATGCGTTATCGGAGCGACAGAAGTCCCTTTCTTTGGTCACGTCATTTCTAGTCATGGCCTCAAACCCGACAATGCCAAAATAGACGCCATTGTGAAACTCAAAACGCCGGACTCCCGCGCAGAGTTAGAAACATTCCTCGGCATGGTCAATTACTTGGCCAAATTCGCGCCAAAACTCGCCGAAACCACATCCCCTCTCCGGAGCCTCTTGCAGAAAGATATCGAGTTCTTTTGGGATGAGCCGCAGACACGCGCGTTCGAAAAGGTCAAGGAGACGATAACAAGCTCACCCGTTCTAGGTTACTTTGACCCAAAGAAGCCCTTAGTCTTAGAATGTGACGCATCACAAAACGGGCTCGGATGCTCCTTATGGCAGGACGGTAGGCCCATAGCATACGCTTCAAAAAGCTTAACTAATACTGAGAAAATGTACGCAAACATTGAACGCGAACTCCTTGCAATCGTGTTTGGTTGTAAGCGATTCCATCAGTTTACGTATGGTAAGCACGATTTATTGTTTTTACATGTAATGTATACAACTAATCCACATTGGTATTAGCATCTCATTTTGTAATGCAATAACTTATTTTATTCCAGAACGAGGAAGATGTTCTATATCTATGGAACGGACTATAGATAGACTGACCACGTGATTGGCCAGAGCCCGCGGAGCCCGGCACGCTCCAGCGTCAGTCATTAACTATAGCTCGATAGGATAACATGCAACTGTAGATTGTGTATTAAACTGTTAAATAGACATAGCCTTTTGTACTTGCCTTCACCCTTGTGTTGACTTTACATTAGCACTACTACAACTATAAAACAACTTTTTCAATTCAACTAAGTCTAAATAAAGAACATAAGTTCTGCACGGCAAACATCTATGTTCAACTGTTGTGTTTTTACTCTAAAAAGGGACATAACTGATGAATTTCTCATCCAGAGTTATGGCCCTTGCAGTACAAGTATGTCTTGTCTCTGGCAAAATGTGTATCAATATACAATTGAATGTCTTGAACATACTTTGAGTTAAGGCCAAAGTCAAAGATTTTGCATGACAAAGTTGATGAATTTGATCTTTTGAAGAAAACAACAATATACATGATGATTGTATCATTGCAAAGTAATACCCTGCTGAAGCCTTTTTGAGGTGAATTACAATTAAACAGTCGCGACACACAATTGATAGATTTATAACACAAGATCATATTTGCTGGACAAAAATGCTATATACTATGGATCATATTTACTTGTGCAGCATTAGTTAAGTTTACACCTATACATTTTACAACTGTGAAACAAGTTTTTAAAGTTCAGTAAATAAATCACTCTCGTTGGCATTATGTTATGCGGGAATCTATCTTGTGTTGTTTGGAAGCCGAAAAAAATTGAGAAAACCTGTAGTCCAGCTTAGTGACCAAACAAACTGAAATCACATACGCCCAGGCCAGATTTGAACCCTAGACACCATGGTCAGTAGGGTAACTTACCACTGCACAAACCTGATGCAATATACTTGAATAAGAATTAAAAATACATATATTTTCTGCTGACATGAGGCAATGGCAAAATATATATAGCCCGGAATTGCCATAACTGGGTTTTCCCATGCCGGTACAAATAAAAGGTGAATTTCGAGCTATTGAAATTCATGTAACGGTCCAATGACTCTATTGTTTCCAAAGTAACGTGTGTATATTACAACGGTTTAATTTTGTTTGTACCGGAGGATTAGGTTGGAAAAACCAGAATTTCTATAATTCTGGGCTTAAACTATTGTGGCACTATATAGCGAAGAATGTGAACATTAATACTAGTGGATTTAAAACAGTAAAGCACCACTATAGCATTGTATACTTGAAAGTAGGTAAATTTCAGAAATATATATATTTCTGTTCCTGAAATAGGTCCGGCGTGGTAAAATCGCTTCAGACCGGCAAATTGTTAGTTTATAGAAGCCCTGGTAGGTATTGAGGATGCAACAACAGACACAGTTATTTCACTATAAGGCGAAACACCACATAAAATTCTACTGTATGTATTTAAACCCATCCTTTTGTGTACGTAGTTCTGATAATGCCTGTGCCCGCACTTCATCAGATGGTGATCCGAGAGCTTCTGTCTCATCTGACGATATTGCCCCGACCGCTCGCAGTATGGATTGTTTGTTGAGACGGAGGTATGGATTATACTGTAGCTCCTCTTCTATAGTTGAGGGACACTGAAATTGCAGAAAATATATGAAAACTGAAATTTATTTAGGCATTGGTCCAGGACATTTTGTGCTTCGACCCCATATTTGTCCATATTTGGGTCACTAAAATATACCATACCAAAATGGCGCCTTTTTTCTGATCCTGATAAATAAACGGAAAATTCCCCATTAACTGATCAATGTAAACAGGTTGTCAACACGACGGCAATATATGCATTAGAAGGTTAGAAGGTGACCAGATATGGGATATACGGGCGCAGAAAACAATAATTCAGGTTCAAGCTCTCACCAGATATGGTGTGCATTGCCCTGTATAAGCTATATTGAGTCACGTATTAACGTTATATCTAATAATACAGCCGAAACCTATTGTCACCATATCCCAGGGACTGGCCAAAATGCTTTGAGCCTCGAGGAAATCAAGCCAAGTGGGAATGCTTACACAGAGTAAAAAGAATCTGTTCTTAACATCAAGTTTGAGCCAATGAGGAAATCGAGCCAAGCAATATTGAGCCAACCGTGTTTGGACTGTAGTATCAATTCTGTTCCGTATCACAATATATATATATCAGTTTATGGGTAGTATTGCACATCTATTTCTACTGTCAATCACCCCCCCCCCCACTTACTGTTTTGAGTCTGCGTTCCCGTCGAGTTTTTACCCACTCATATTTTTCCCGGGCTTTCTCATTGTCTGGTTCCAAGTGGCAAGCAAACTCCAAGTTGTTCATGGCATACTCGTGCCCTGGTAATGCAAGCAAAATTGAAGTTAATTAATACTCATGACTTTGTAATGCAAACAAAAAGGTGTTTATGGCGTTTTCTGGACATGGAAATGCAGACTTCAGGTTCTTAAAGGTATACAAGCAAATTCCATCATGTTGTTATGGCATACTCACGACATGGAAATGCAAGCAATCTCCCAAGTTGTTTATGGCATACTTAGGACCTAGTTATACAAATTGTTTATGGCATACTTAGACCCTAGTTATACAAGTTGTTTATGGCATACTTAGGACCTAGTTATACAAGTTGTTTATAGCATACTTAGGACCTAGTTATACAAGTTGTTTATGGCATACTTAGGACCTAGTTATACAAGTTGTTAATGGCATACTTAGGACATAGTTATACAAGTTGTTTATGGCATACTTAGGACCTTGTTATACAAGTTGTTTATGGCATACTTAGGACCTAGTTATACAAGTAGTTTATGGCATACTTAGGACCTAGTTATACAAGTTGTTTATGGCATACTTAGGACCTAGTTATACAAGTTGTTTATGGCATACTTAGGACCTAGTTATACAAGTTGTTAATGGCATACTAAGGACCTAGTTATACAAGTTGTTTATGGCATACTTAGGACCTAGTTATACAAGTTGTTTATGGCATACTTAGGACCTAGTTATACAAGTTGTTTATGGCATACTTAGGACCTAGTTATACAAGTTGTTTATGGCATACTTAGGACCTAGTTATACAAGTTGTTAATGGCATACTAAGGACCTAGTTATACAAGTTGTTTATGGCATACTTTGGACCTAGTTATACAAGTTGTTTATGGCATACTTAGGACCTAGTTATACAAGTTGTTAATGGCATACTTAGGAACTAGTTATACAAGATGTTAATGGCATACTTAGGATTTAGTTATACAAGTTGTTTATGACATACCTAGGACCCAGTTATACAAGTTGTTAATGACATACTTAGGACCTAGTTATACAAGTTGTTTATGGCATACCTGCTGCATGTAGATGCAAGCAAACTGCCAAGTTGTTTATGGCATACCTGTTGCATTGAGATGCAGGCAAACTGCCAAGTTATTTATGGCATACTCGTGACATGGAGATGCAAGCAAACTGCCAAGTTATTTATGGCATACTCGTGACATGGAGATGCAGGCAAACTGCCAAGTTATTTATGGCATACTTGTGACATGGAGATGCAGGCAAACTGCCAAGTTGTTTATGGCATACTCGTGACATGGAGATGCAAGCAAACTGCCAAGTTGTTTATGGCATACTCGTGACATGGAGATGCAAGCAAACTGCCAAGTTGTTTATGGCATACCTGTTACATTGAGATGCAGGCAAACTGCCAAGTTGTTTATGGCATACCTGTTGCATGGAGATGCAGGCAAACTGCCAAGTTATTTATGGCATACTTGTGACATGGAGATGCAGGCAAACTGCCAAGTTATTTATGGCATACTCGTGACATGGAGATGCAAGCAAACTGCCAAGTTATTTATGGCATACTCGTGACATGGAGATGCAAGCAAACTGCCAAGTTATTTATGGCATACTCGTGACATGGAGATGCAGGCAAACTGCCAAGTTATTTATGGCATACTCGTGACATGGAGATGCAGGCAAACTGCCAAGTTATTTATGGCATACTCGTGACATGGAGATGCAGGCAAACTGCCAAGTTGTTCATGGCATACTCGTGACATGGAGATGCAAGCAAACTGCCAAGTTATTTATGGCATACTCGTGACATGGAGATGCAAGCAAACTGCCAAGTTATTTATGGCATACTCGTGACATGGAGATGCAAGCAAACTGCCAAGTTATTTATGGCATACTTGTGACATGGAGATGCAGGCAAACTGCCAAGTTATTTATGGCATACTCGTGACATGGAGATGCAGGCAAACTGCCAAGTTGTTTATGGCATACTCATGACTTGGTGATGAAATACTCCTGACCTGATAACGCAAGCAAGCGCAAAGTTGTTTATTACATACTTATGACCTGGAAATGCAAGCAAAGACCAAGTTGCTTACACTGTAATCGCGACATGGTAATAAAATAATGAGACAGTCTTCATTAACATGTTAGTAACTAGAATTTCCCTGTATTGACTGAAACAAAAGTGTAATGCTAAGGCATCCAGAAAAATCAATCTCTATGTGTCAGCCTACATGTAGCTCTGCCGCCAAAAAATATCGATCCCTAATGTGTCAGTTGAGCTCTGCTGCCAGACATAACAAACCCTGTGTCAGCCGAGCTCTGCCGCAAGACAAAACAAACCCTATTTGTCAGCCAAGCTCTGCCACCAGACAAAATAATCCCAAATATGTCAGCCGAGCTCTGCCGCCAGACAAAACGATCCCTAATGTGTCAGCCACCAGACGAAACAATACGGTTATACCTAATGTGTCAGCTGAGCCCTGCTGCCAGACAAAACAATCTCTTTTTGTCAGCCAAGCTCTGCCACTAGACAAAACAATCCATAATGTGTCATCCAAGCTCTGCCACCAGACAAAAAAATTCCTATGAGACAACCAATGGACTGCAAACAGCATAAATAATCCCTTTGTGTCAGACAAGCTCTGCCACCAGACAAAACAATTCCTATGAGACAACCAATGGACTGCAAACAGCATTAATAATCCCTTTGTGTCAGACAAGCTCTGCCACCAGACAAAACAATTCCTATGAGACAACCAATGGACTGCAAACAGCATTAATAATCCCTTTGTGTCAGACAAGCTCTGCCACCAGACAAAACAATTCCTATGAGACAACCAATGGACTGCAAACAGCATTAATAATCCCTTTGTGTCATCCAAGCTCTGCCACCAGACAAAACAATTCCTATGAGATAACCAATGGACTGCAAACAGCATTAATAATCCCTTTGTGTCAGACAAGCTCTCATGGCTTTTATAGGGTTAACAATTTTGCAGTTTTAATTTTCCTATACCAGTAATAATCATCTGTTTAACTGTTAAAGCTGCACTCTCAAAGAATGACCCTTTTGACAACTCTTTAATTTTTGTCTTGGAATGTGCCATTTTTTGCATACAAATGTGGATACTAGTGCGATTAGACTGTTGACATAAGATCAGGTTCAGTTTTCCACATTTATGTTAAGAAATCGATGTTTTATGGCTCAAAACATTACTAACACTTTAAGAAGTATGATGGCAGATTTCCAAACAAATAATATCTGGGGGGGGGGGGGGGGGGGGGGGTTGTGAGTTATCATATATGACTTCAAGGCATTGATATCAAAATAAGTTGATTCTGAGATAATTTTTTGGAAAAATATCAAACTTTTCAATCTGTGAGAGTGCAGCTTTAAGCTTGGAATAGGAATCAAACCAGGTGCCCTCTGGAATCTGGCATCAATTTGTCAAAAATTCTTAAAGGGACACGTTCACCTCTTTTAGGGTCATTTTTTTTTCTCTTTTGTTTGGAATGTGAACAAAATGCTTGTAGTAATGATAAAACATCTATTTAAAATTTGAAAAAGTGGCAGAAGATGATCAATTTTGCCGAAAAGCCTTAGTAATGATATTGAAAATTGAATCCTTTGAGGTTTTGATTTACAAAATTTGAACTTGATTTAAAAGACAAAAACTAGTTGGTTATGATGATCATTATGGAAATATTGTTTGTTTACTCTCTAAAAACTCTTAAAGATTACTCCCAAATAAGATTTACCACAATTAATACAATAATTTATTGTTTAAATATACCAGAAAGGATGAATAAATGTCGCAAACAATGGTTCTAATGAAGGATTCTGAGTTAAATTTGAAAGAAAACATGGTGTTTCTACCTTATGACACGATAGTAGATCACAGTAAATCTTTTAGGGTTCACCAATCATTTAATATTTTTGAATTTTCAGCTATTAAATACATGGTTACAAAATTGTTATCAGTTGTTAAAATTGTCCATAAATGCATTATTTAGAAAGTAGTTAAAGATTTATCACTCAAAATGTATATTTGTTATACATGCGTATGTATCAATTTTGAATAAGAGTGTCACTTTAAGAGGAGAAAAGAATCCTAAAATTTATGCAAACATAAATAGTGTGATAACCTTGATCCTGTTATGAGGGATTTAAAGATTGTTTCTAGAAATTAGAACCTAGGCTGGCATTCATATTACATCTTAAGTCATTTCTTATCTGCAGTCAAATTTGAAAGTTCTTATAATCAAATTTAAAGCTGCACTCTCACAGATATACCATTTTTACAATTATTTTTTTTTTGTCTTGGAAAGAGCAAAATTTTGCGTAAACATCTTCAAACCAATGATATAAGATTGCTGACAACACATCAGATTGTATTTTTTGTTGTAGGGATTAAACCGTTACTAACGGTTTAAGGAAAATGCATTAAAACATCAATTATTTTAACTTAAATATAAAAATCTGCGATCTAATTTTTTGTCAGCAGTCTAATATAACTGGTTTCTATGGATTTTCGCAAAAAATTTGCTCGTTCCAAGACAAAAAATAGAACAGTTGTCAAAACATTCAATTTTTGAGAGTGCAGCTCTATAAAAAAGTAAAAGCATTTCTTTGAAATACAAAGTGTATATTTAATGAGAATAAAGTATTCCAGATATAAATTAGATATGAAATCATATATTAAGTTAGGAAATAACCTATAAAGATATTTTATGAATACCGGTCCAGATATCATATAATGCACACACCATACCTGGCCACACAAGCGTATCCTTTTTCAATCGTCCAATTGCGTCAAGAGATTTCAGCATTTTTAAAGGTGGAGATTCGAACATCCTGCCTAGAAAAGAAAGAAATAAATAAGTTAGACATTGACCTTAGACGTGTAGACATGGTTCATGCACACAAAGTATCGTCACGCTGCCGGTACACCAACATTTTTTTACACCTTTTTTGTTGACAGTTTCAAATCATACAGGAACATGGGTGAAAGTTTGAATTTTTCAAAATACTGAAAATAGGTGTTTACATAGGGAAATGCCATTTTTACAATACATTATATAGGATAAATATTTTCCAAAATACTGAAATCAGTATCAATACTGAAAACGTTCACCCATGCAGGAATAGGAAGTTGAAGTTGTAAATCAAGAATCTACAACGCTGTTATCTGTAACTCTTTGCATTTAATAAATATGCATTATCAAAGTTTCATTGTTGTCTATTATCCTTTTAATGTCAATACAGACATTAGGCAGTATGTACGAGTATAACACTATTGTATTTCAGAATTAAGATATTAATTATTTGTTAATTTTTCACAATTTTGAACTTTAACGCACTAAAATTTCACAAAAGCATGGGCTGTTTCACAAAAAAGTGAAAAAACCCACTGCAAGTTTTATTTCAATCCAATATGCCCTATTGTAGTTAGGGCTATTCCAGTAAAACATATAACCCACGGGGGGAAGGCAATTAATTAAATAGTATATGGGTGGGTGTCTTTTTTTGCTAATCTGGACCCTGAAAGGGTAAATTTGCTTCTGTAGGGGGGTGGTATATTTTAAAAGTGCCTTCCCTCCGAGGGTCATATGTTGAAATGATATAGCCCTTATTCTCCAGACAAGGGTGTGAGGAACAGACAGACAGATGGATAAAGCCGCAAATATATGCTCCTCCCTTCAAAGCATAAAACTTTTTTACTCACCACAGCCCCCAAGGAAAAGGTGATCCCCTGAGAATAGACAGTCAGGAGCACCGAGCGAGGCACCATCCAGGAAATATGACACGTGCCCCACTGTGTGCCCAGGTGTGTGAATTGCGGTGAAGTTCAGGCCCCCAAACTTCAGCATTTCTATATCCATTAGCACGCTGAAATGTTGGATCAACATGTACAAGGATTCAATAAAAAATATCCTTAATATTTAGCATGATTGCGAAGACAGCTGAAGAGGGGAATAGAAATCAATACAAGTTTTTTTGAGTCAGGTCAAGAGTATAAGTATCTTCCATGGCCACTCGTGTAAGATAGGTTTATCCTAACCTGAGCTTAGGGTGTTTTTCGGAAACCAAGTTTTTGCAGAACACCATGCGCGAGGGTTGGGATCATGCTTTTTCTACCACAACAGCATTAAAGCCAAGGGCAAGGATCTTTTATTTGTCAACTGAACTATGATTTATAAGCATATTTTTGAAAAATAAATTGAAGGATTCTATTCAATTTTGCTTAAAGTGACAGTAGTATTTAAAATCAATGCATACACATATAATTTTGAGTGATAATGAATCACTGGTGGGTCCTTGAAGATTAACAGTGTTCAGCTATTGTCTTATAAGGTGGAAATACTGTGTTTTCTGCACCTTTCTTTTAAATTAAACATGTCTTCGATATTTATTCATCCTTTATGGTAAATTAAAACAGTTGTATGAATTGTGGTACATATTATTTGGGAGTAAGAATGCATCTTTAAATTCTTATAAATATTTTCAAAATATCACTTTTTCCACTCAAATCAAGAAAACAAACTTCTCAAAATGATATTCTCAAAATGATATTCTATCTAATGAAATGGCATTATAAAACATTAAGAGGAAAAGCCAGTATGCCAGCTTACTTGGTAGCATCAGGGACACTATCGTAGAAACCGCCGTACACCTTTAGACCTTCAAACCGCTTCTTCATACCAGCATTTCCAGCACTGTGGTCCCTAAAACATGACCGGGCATGAGTATTACACAAGTGTACTGCAAAGCGATACAAATGCTTGCCGGTTATTTGGCAGTCAAAGATGTGCATAATTCAACAATAATTTGGGCCAGAGTTATAGTCCATGTTTCTCACGTGTGTATCATCTCTGGCAAGTGCTTTTAATTTCATTTGAACATCTTAAAGCTGCACTCTTTTATATTTTGTCTCAGAATCAGCTGGGTTTAGCCTTCATTCCTTCAATTGAGTCATATATGATAATTCACTATATAGAACAGATCTCAATTGTTTGTAAAAGTGTGGCTTTAAACACTTTTCAAGCTTAATCGCAAAGGTTCCACAACATCTACGAAGCCGCTACCGCCAAAAATGGTGATACCAAAGCTATGAAAAAATACCTCAATTTTCCATCATTCTGCATCTAAATAATGGCAAAACTATATAAAGCTTTATAATCCTTTTATTAGGCAATATGTACAAAACAAGAGTGCCACAAACGGATTCCAATACTCGTCTGTATTTTCTGTCAACCTTTCCAAACGCATATTTTCCACATTTACGATTATCAAAATACAAAGGTCTTACATCTTTCAACCATATTCACCATAATACCACCAGTAAGTATTCAACGAACCATAACTCCATTTACACCATTGTACGCAGGTAAAAATAGTTAGAGAAGTGACCACTCTAACAGATTAAACGTTTTGATAACGTTTTATTATTTTTTTGTCTTGGAACGAGCCAATTTATGCGAAAATGCATGAATACCAATGATATAAGACTGCCAACAAACAATCAGATCGCAGATTTCATTTTAAGTTAAAAAAATGTTGTTTTATGCATCTTTTTTAAGCCGTTAGTAACGCTTTTAGCCATAAAACATTAATTTTCGAACAAAAATATGAAAATCTGCGATCTGATCTTTTGTCATCAGTATTATATCACCGGTGTGCATATATTTACACAAAAATTGGCTCATTCCAAGACAAAAAATAAAAATGGTGTCTTAACGGTAAATGTATGAGAGTGCAGTTTCAAGCCACTATGGTGTTGTGACTATTTATTTCGTGCATATGTAAATTGCCGATTTTTAATGAAGACTTACCATCAATTATTCTTTAATCGTGCCAAGTCTTTGTATATTTTGAATTTGAAGATGTAAAGCTGAAACGAATATTTGTTTTAAACCAAATGAAACTTGATATACATGCTGCAATTGACAAAAAGCACATGCAAAGTAAGGCACATAACTATGGCATTAAGGGTAAAAATCAAGGGTACATGTTAGTTAAACATTGTTTTATCCTTTACACAAATAACTGCGATTTTAATCTTCGTCATCTTGGTTTGCTTTGTTTGTATCACGCCAGTTGCTATATTCATGATTGGAATGGAAAAAAGGACAGTCCTGCAGGAAACTAATTGGGCATTTTGTAATATTCTGCACTATACTAATCGTTTGGTGAATTTTGCGACATAGTTTCTGAGTGTTTTCAGAAAAATGGTGTATGACCTAATTTGCAAGGGACGCAAAATAACCAGACCGAAAACATCGCAAACCTAATATAATATTGTACTTACCTATTAATGGCTCTAAATTTAATTCTTGTGCGAAGGCCGTGGTAAAAGTAATCTATACTTTGTCCGAGATGATCTTGTTGTTATATTTGTAGCTTTATTTTTTTCAAAGAAGCTTTACGGACTAAGGTACGCATCCTCGGCACCCCAGCGTATCATAACCTATATGATACCCTGTGCAAATCAGCTGTAAAAATCTTGTACTTATGAATAATTAATAAGGTGAAATCCAGCCGCTTGATTGGTCGCATGAAGGATGGAGGATACAGGTACGTGGACAGTGTTGAACTTAATGTATCAGTATTGCCAAAGTTGGGGCCTAAAGGTAAACACAGATAAAAGTAAAATTATGGTTTTTCGAAAAAGGGGCAGATTACTTGAAAATGAAAAGTGGACCTACAATGGAAATGAAATTGAAATTGTTGATAGTTTTACATACTTAGGTACAGTTTCCAGTTATACAGGAAATTTTAATCTAAACGAGCAATATACAACTGGAAAAGGACTGAAGGCATTAAATGTATTGTTAAAACACTGTAGAAAATTAAAATTTACTCCCAAAACATTATGTCAGTTGTTTGATGCTTTTGTGAGTTCAATTTTATGTTACTCATCAGAATTGTGGGGTTTCAAAAAACACAAGCAAATTGAGAGGCTGCACTTAAAATTTTGTAAACTTATCCTAAATGTGAGAACAAGTACAAGTAATGCTGGTGTTTATGGGGAACTTGGGAGACATCCTTTATATTGTTCACTGGTTAAGAATTGTCAAGTATTGGCTTAAAATTATAAATACAGATAATATCATAATACAGAAAGTATATAGCCTTGCTGTAGAAGATTGTAATAAAGGAGCTAAGAACTGGGTATATAATTTGAAAAATTTGCTATTTACAAATGGTTATAGATATGTATGGGAGAACCCATCTTGTGTTTCTCCGCAGTTATTTGTTACTATGTTTAAGAAGACACTCACTGACTGTTTTGTACAGGAGTGGACAGCAAATGTAAATTTGAGCAATGTATTATTGGTGTATACAAATTGTAAATCATATTTTGACTATGAAAATTATTTAGATGTTCTTCCAGATTATTTGAGAAAATTTATAACTAGACTAAGAATATCTGCACACTCCTTACGAATACATACTGGGAGATACGCAAATACTCGAATTCCCCATGAAGAACGATAATGTCAATGCTGTGATAAAAGAGATTTAAAAGATGAATTCCATTTTACACTAATTTGCCCATGTTTTAATGAATATAGAGCTAGATATATTAAGAGGTACTATAGAGTAAGACCAAGTATGTTCAAATTTATGGAGCTGTTGAAGACAGAAAACAAGACTATATTAAGAAATCTTAGTTTGTATTGTAAAAGGGCAATGGAATACAGAAATACTATCTTAAACACTATTGTTAATTAATTTGTACTGTAAGAAATATAAATAATTAATCCTACCACAGAATTTGTACCAAACACATGATCTGTTTATATGGAGTATTTACAGGATAGTAGAATCAGCCACTGGCACTGAAATATAAAATATTACACAAAGAATCCTTGCCAATTTAAAGTCAATACAGACTACAGTATAGTTAAATATAAGTTGTTATAAATGTATCCCTGTATATTTCTGTGTTGTCTACATTTAAGCTCTGTTGATTAAGTTTAGAAGATAGATTGACCGTGATCTTAATATGTCTTTATTGTATGTATTTAAATTATATAATTACTGCATATTTCAACAATGTTTACTTATCTGACGTGCAAGTTGGCATTTGCTGTCTCGAAGTTAGTTAGAAATGTTAATCCTATGCTAAGTGTCATGACTTAGTTTACACATAGACATCCTCGGAATGCATACCGATTTATAGTTAAACGACACATATCATATATTACTTCTTTAATATAAAAAACAATCGTACTTTATGCTTTTCAAGATCATAACATCACGTGTTATCCGATTTATTAAATGTCCGGAATGATACGTATATATTAAGTCACGTGATCGTATATGACTACAGTCCGGTTACCGGTTTCCACGAATGACTATAGTTAAACTTGAAAAGCTTGATACGTCAATAATACTTTTTTTTTAAACATACTCTAGGATATATAATGTGCTACGATATACTATTAGCGTTGTACAGTTTGTCTATAAAGGTAGCATTAAATAGTTGTTTTAAGAATGATACATCCTCGTTTTCATTTAACTCACAAACAAGTATTGCTCTATGATGTTGTATTTCTTTTCCTTTATTTGTTTGTCTGTCTGGTGTTAGTTTGGTGTTCTGTCTTGTTTTTTTGTTTTTTTGTTGTTTTTTTTGTTGATTTTTTGTATTTACCTGACACGTGATTGTTTACTATATTTATTTATATATGCATATCATCATACATATTGAATGTTATTTGTATATTTCATGAAATATGTATATGTTTATAGACAATGTACCATGTACACGTCGGAATAAATATTTCTGTCTGTCTGTCTGTCTGTTGAACATGGTGCTACTAACAACTATTTTACAGTCTTAATTAATACATTCGGGAAAAGAGTTTATTCAGAAAGACAAACTACCATATTTAATTAAAGCGATAAAGGGTTTATGTTTGGTAAGTAACGGATTTAATAACATATTTAGGAAAATGTATTCAAGTAAAACAACTATAGCAGCTGAAGCCTGGTACAATTGAACAAACTAAAACTAAAACTTCCGATACGATGGCATCAATGATCGCGTGCGTGTACGCAATGCTGTTGATGCATTCTTTCTCCAAGATAACTACTTGCATAACAAAGTTTATGAATCCTAAAATCCTTACAGTGTCAGGAGATCCGCCAATTAACTTGTATAATTAATCTGGTGTTTTTTGGAATCTTGTAAGGTAAAACTAACATTTTAAAACGCATTTAGAATGATTGCTTCGGTACCCATGCATTTCCTTGTAATTATCAAAAGAAATTAACCATTAAATCATGTAAAATAGTGAGTCATATTCACATGTTGATATCATTTTTCAAACCTCTGGTTGTTTCCCTTCAAGCCTCAAATTTACTGTTACCCCGACGACATGCTCTAAACAAGTTCATTTGATGGGTACCTTAATAATTGGTTATGTGAGATGTGTTTGATAGGTAATAAGGACATTTACAGGACATATATATTTCTTAACTTAAACTTTTTACCTCAAAATAAATTAACCTAAGGTAACAATTCAAGAAAACTAAGCACACTATGACTACATAGGGATAAATTATGCGTATGTGAAAGCCAATTACCTAATCATTAGCTAAAGCAATATATTGTCACTCAGTCATGCTTACGTTTTATGATCGTCTTAAGCGAGCATATTTATTTATTATTTATTAAAGTCTCATCCACATATATTCAATTCAGTTAAAACATAATATGTACAAAACAGAATATATATGCCACCATTCTATTACAGAATTACAAGAGACTATAAAACTTTTACATAACACTTCACATATGACCTTGTACATAACATTGCCATTTTGTCAGAGTGAATTCTCTTTTGTCGCAATACACAGCTTCTGGAACAATAAAATCGTAAATCACGATATTATCCTGAGCATAAGTATATATCCCATGAGAATGTTTTAAGACAACATTTAATACAAGTTTAGGGAAAGAAGTACTTTAATTTCTGAGCCGCTGAATATGCAACTCCAATTCACGAACTTGCTAGCATTTAAAACGAACAATAGTTCAACTAAGCAATATTTACTATTTGTATTGCAAGCGTCATGAAATTGTTATCGGATAAATACAGACATATATGGACTTTAAACGCTGCGCAAAATTATACCGTTCAAGAACTCGTGTAATATTTTATGCATGATTTTAGTTTCAAAGACAACTATTGCATAACACAATGCACGAAGCTTATCATGATAACATTGCAAGATATTCGATCATTAATTGGCTTGACTTTGTATAATTACTTCAGTGTCATCTAAGACATGGTAAATTAAACCTTAAATGTTAAAACACATTTTGAACGATAGCTTCTATACCTGTGAGTACCGGTTTAATTGCAAAAAGCAAATACACCATGCAAGAATGTCAATAGATGGTTTTAATTTAAGGAAGTAAGAAAACATTGCCTCTCTCCCTGTTATAACGGTTGTTAAACTGTTTAAAGCCGTTTGCTCGCTTGTTGTCTCTGTATATCATCATCTACTATTGAACGCAATGAAAATTAATAAAATAATCTGACAAACAAGTCTCCGACACAACACTAGTCTATTGCAATGTGTATAAACAAATAATGTTCAAAGACAATTCATTGCATAGTTTATTTTTTTTATTTTTTCTGACTTTAAGTTAAATAATTCCAAGGCATTAACCCAATATTTATTGATAACGATATTCAATCTTTAGGCACTATTTGAATGCAATTGGGAGAATTTCTCTTCATCAGATGGATGCGGATCAAAGACTGATAGGTTACTATGGATTTTAGTCACACCTATACTGCTTGCCTTTGGATTCATCGGCAACATTTGGACATTATCGTCCTCATGAAAGGGCGAATGAGGCAGACATCGACGTCATTTCAAGTACTGCTTTTCTGTGACAGAGGGGGTATGAACAAACATGTAACTCTTTTAATCTTATTAAACAAGTGAGTATAAACATTATACTAACTATTCTCGTTGGTACATTGTAATGCTAGAGTGTGGTTTTGTGTTGTGTGTGAAACTGGAGTACATGTCGTGACGCCACTTGACAATCACGATAGGTCTCATGCAGTTGATAATCCTTCCTCCAGCCTTCATTAAGATTCGACATTAAACGCGCTGTAACAAACCGATCGCGGAGATGACGTGTACGTATGAGATTCCCCTGACGTGCTGACGTCATGCGAGATGCACCCGATTTGGCTTGTCTATATTTCACTTATCCTCTGTTCTAAGTATACAATTTTCGAACGAGTCACCTAAAAACGATTTTTATGTACGTCTACACTCTTGCATTGCCAGAATCCTAGCACGGTTATCATTTCTTAGTCTAGGCATCGTAAATCAATTAAAGAAGCACAACTTTTGTCCAAAATAGGTGCATAGCATGGTTGAATAATTATCACGTGCAAAACGTGCGCTGACCGACACAGGACTCCAATGATGTGTAGTGGAACGAATTAGTTTTATGCGTGATCCAGAGTCATGAAATAAAAAAGCATCAATTTGTAATAATACATATGCACATTTTTCTGTGTAGCGTTTTTTATTTATATCAGTTTATTTCTGATAAAGTCGTCGAGCACATTACCCTCAGCGACGTTTTGTCACATTTTGAATCTTCCAATATCTTTACTGACAGCCAGCATGGTTTTCGCCAGCATTGACCCGAAACTATAAACAGCCAATCGAAGGGCATTGATTACAGCACACAAAATAATTCAATTCTACTTGACATTAGAAAAGCTTTTGATAAAAATCCTCATTAACGTCTTTTCCAGAAGCTTGCTCACTACGGTATCTCTGGCACAATATTCAACGGTTGCTATATCAGACAATGAAACGGCTGGAAGTCACCGATCAGGTACCTTTTTAAACTCTTTGCATTGTAACCAGATTAGCAGATGTCATTCAATGTCTAAATCAGTCATGTCAGCACTTAACGAAAAATTATCCATACTCAGTATTTAATAGTTATTGTTTGTGTTCGTTTGACGAAGCCATTCGGTTAGCATTAGCGAGCTCAATAAGATAATACCTACAAAACATTTGGCCCAAGTGTCACCAGCAAGCGCCCCTGCGCCAACCACTGAATAATCCACTTAATACAACCAACCTATAACTAAATGGAACTTTTGCCAATCTTTTTGTAATTATTATTTTTCATAGATTTATATTTCTAAATTATTGAACCGAAATCCGTCTGGTGATCCAATCAGCTTAGACATATGCCTATACAATAATAAATAACTATTTTGCAATTTAATTACATTGATGGCGTGTTTCCTTACACATACAGACCCACTTGCTACTCTTATCCTGGTAGCAGAATCTTCTGCAAGAGCTGTAACAGCTGCGACACCGGAGCCAGCCGTACCGTACAAGTAGAACACTTATTTTTATGGGTTAAGGGACTGCTGTCACAAAGCAATTTAGGTAAAACATCAGCTAGCTAGACTTGTACAGGTAGAACATGAAATGTTATGGGTCCAGAGGACATTGCCACTAAGCAACTATGGTAAAACAGTAGCCAGACATACCTGTATAGATAGAACACTTTATGCAATGGGTTAAAGGACTGTTGTCACAAAGCAATTTGTATGAAACAGGAGTAAGTTAGACCTGTACAAGAACACATAATGTTATAGGTTCATGGGGCATTGGCACAAAGCAACTTAGGTAAATCAGGAGCCAGCTGCATATGTAAAGACAGAACACTTTTTGTATTGGTTAAGGGGTCATTGTCACAAAGCAATTTTGATAAATCAGGAGCCAGCTAGACCCATATAAGTAGAGCACTTAATGTTACGGGTTAAGGGGGGCCTTGTCACAAAGCAATTTGTGTCAAAAGGGAGCTAGCCAGTACATGTAGTGCACTTAATGTTATAGGTTCAGGGGTCATTGACATAAAGCAATTTACTGCGTCAAGCAGCAGCCAGCTACATATGTATAAATAGAACTGCTGCAACCAAGATTGATGTCAAGAGGGCTATAGACTTGTAATTTATATTTATAACTTACCTGCAGTATTTACTACGGCAACCAAAATGGCTGTCAAGAGGGCTATAGACATGTAATTTATATTTATGACTTACCAGCAGTATTTACTACCGCAATCAAGATGGCTGTCAAGCGGGCTGTAGACTTGTAATTTATATTTATAACTTACCTGCAGTACTTACTGCCGCAACCAAAATGGCTGTCGAGCAGTCTGTGAACGTCTTCCATCCAGCGATAAGTTAGGTTGGATGATATGTAATGAATACTATGTTAGTATCGATGATTCCCTGATTGGTTGAGCTTAGTGTAAATTAATTCATATTTGCTCAAATGTGAATAAAGTAAGGATGGCAACGAGTGGTAATATTGGTACTCGAGTACTCGGACAATCTTCCGATCGAGTACTCGAGTACTCGGATAACTTTAATTGGTTTTCGGGAAAGACAAGTTCGTGTACACATGTATCGGTGTATATCGTGCGTTGGTCGTAAAATTGGCCATAGCATCATTAAATAAAACTGTCATTAAGTACCTTAACAGAGAAATCAATAAAAAGAAAAGAAATATTGTTACATGCTTTTAGTTTCAATTGTCGTTTTCATTTAATTTTATACGTATATAATTATGTACTACAATATTTATGGAAAGCAAAACTCGGATCATATTCGAGCGTCGCTATGACGAGACTACACTCAATAATTATTTCAGAATTACAATAAACGAAGATTATTTATAAATTGTTTAATTGTTTACTCTACGAAATATTATTTAAAATGACAGTTTTTCAAAACATCGTTAATTGACATCAGTGCAAGTTAGGGCCCATTTTGACAGTTTGCAACTATTACAACAACTGTCAAATAATTTATTAGGGTGAACACAGCGGGGATTAGAGGGGCTGTTAATTGTCGGTTTGGAAACACGAAAGATCTGATACTTACGTCTGTTAATTGTGAATTTTATAAAAAAAAATGTTTTTTTTAGAGGACTCGAGTTGTGATTTGATACTCGGGTACTCGGATGATTGATGAGTACTCGAGTACTTGGGTACTCGTTGCCATCCCTAGAATAAAGCTACCTATTATTATGTTATTAATTAGGTTATTTCATATTGGCTCAGTTTTTGTCAGAGGATAGTTTTATTTGCCTTAGCCCAAAACGTTAATCGGTTCTTAAAAAGATCTAACCGAGCAATAACTTACGTGCGGCTAAATGACGATGATTTGTAAATATTAGCTTGCTACTTATTAAACGCAGTCTAAGACATATGGTACGAAACAGGAACAACACCGAACTCTCGTGATTGAAATTCCTGGGATAAACTTCAATAACTGACCAGAATAAAACTAACTACAAATGAATGATAAATAAACAAACACACGGTATGACACATTCTCATTCATCAGAGGTTTGATAGTGATAATATACGCATAGCATTATCGCTCTGGTGTTCGAGGACGGGTACGACTCGGGTTATACATTATAACAAGCTGTAAATACATAAAATCAGGTGAGAATGAACAAAACTACTATTGAAAAACAATATTTAAAGTTGATCTTCTAAACTCAGGGCTTGTTTGAAATATAAAGTTTATTTATTGACTTGTTGTTCATTCTTATGCTTAACATTTCAATGAACACGAGTAGTGGGTGAAGTTATTTAATATATAGCAGAGTAAGAAGTTTGATGAAACTGTGTCTTATGGTTGTGGTGGAAAAGGTTTATTGGAAGAGCAAAGAGTTACAAAAAGGAATATAAGTCGAAGGGCATGTCCCAGTGAAAAAAATATGACCCATCTCCCATCCTGTTTTACGCCAGTACGCTGACATTTAAAAGCATGGACATTGACATTGGTTGTAGATCATACAATTGCTAGTTTTAAATCGAGGAAATGCGTAATTATTAATTGAAAAAAAAATACAGATCCGTCTTGAACAAAGAAATTATCAGTCACACGTTAAGTTATTGTGATTTGCCAACTTTACTAGGATGTGTTATATCTTTCTGCAACCAGATGCAAATAACTTGAATATCTATCAATTAAATCGTCTATCTATTATTTCGTTAGCCCTTGAAGTTATTGTTAAGATCCTGCATCCTTGTTGTAAGTGTTGAGCAAACTACGTTAACAAAACACCACTCAGAACACTTCGGCGATTTTCCATCGAAAAGTGTCAGAATTAACATTTAGCTACTCTGCAAGTAGATCGCGTAGTAATTTCAAGTAAGCTACGCGCCATGTATTTGAAGGAGTGATGGGGTACGGCTAGGAACATCATTTGCAGGGCATATGCCGCCTCTTTTAATGAGTGATGAGTGCATTATTCAACATCAGTTGCAGGTCAAGCCCCACCCCTTTCTATAAGTGATGGGGTGCGGCTAGGAACCTCATTTGTAGGCCATGCTCCATCTCTTTCAACCCTTTCCATTGAGGTGCGGCAATGTATGTCAGTTGTAGGGTGTGCGCCAACCATTTTCAATAAGTAATAACGTGCTGTAAGGATTATATGTTTAGGGCATGTCCCACCATTATCAATGAGTGAATTGGTAAGGAAAGGTATGTCAGTTGCAGGGCTTCCACAATCTTTTCAAACATTGATGTGGTGCGGCAAAGTATAAATTATCAGTTGTAGGGCATGCCCCAATCATTTCAATGAGTGATGTTTAATAGTGGTAAGGTATACGCCACCTCTTTTGAATGAGGAGCGGCAAGGAATACATGTTGTAGTCCTAATAACCCTAATAACGCGTGATGGGATGAGACAAGGTATGTCAGTTGTAGGGCATACCCCAATCTTTTCAATTAGTGATTTGTTGCGGCAACGTATGTCATTGAGTGATTGGCCATCTTTCTAAGTATGTGGACACTTAAAAGTCAAGAACACCATATCTTATTAACGCATAACAAGTCCGTTTTCTGTATGTTACAGAGTTATGTTAACGACAAAATTTAAGGGCGTATTTTGCAGTAAATTCACGAGCAGTTAACGCCAGGCTTATTGTTTTACATATGCATACCAGTATCCGGTATAAAGGGCATATTTCAACTCTTGATTTATTTTTGAACAGCATGTCCAAGATAGGAGTTATCTTTCACAATTTCCATTTTCAGTAAATCATCTCAACGCTGACGAACACGCGACAAAACATACACCCTATAGTTCATTTAAAAATAATAAAGAGCGCTAAAATCCAGCAATACGTGTTTTAGATTTCAAGATCTAAAAATACCCTAAAACACAAGCAAGGTCAAAGCTAAATTTCAGGATACTAAGATATTTCAAGCAATCTATTGTCAGCCACTTCAAAAATCCGTGTGTATGTTTTTGTTAAAGTTGTTCTTCCCTTTTACTAGGATGTATTATATCAGACCAAGTCAAGACGCGAGCTCACTTGAATATCCCTAATTCAATCTTACATCCTATTCCGTTTATTCTTGAGTTAAAAAGATATGTCCTGCATTATTGTCGAGGAGTCTTTTTCAAAATTTGTAAACAAATATGTTTAGTTTAGCGCTATCGATAAAATAGAGAATCGAAAGCTTTTTGCCAAGTGTTCTGTATACGATTAACAAGATGACTTTCGGTCTCAAATATATATCGAAATAATACAAACTGTTATCATAAGAAATATAGAATGACCGTTCCAGAAACTTTAACGAAAACTGCTATTACTACACTGACTCTGGTAAATATTACAAAATATATCACTAACAAACAGTAAAATAATGGAATATACAGGATAAGAATACCATACAAACCACAGGAACAATCCCAGTAGTCGACAATTCCAAAATATATCTGGTTAGTGGAGCAGTGCGAGGGCCCAAAAGACAATGTACAAGAAACAACACTTAGAGGCGTTAAATGATTGGAGAACAGCCTTGAAACGGTCAGTGAAACATGAGTTAACTGAAACACCCGGCTACTGGGGGCTTAATCTAGTACTGCCGCAAAGTGGACGAATAAACTGTTAAGATATTTATATGAAAAGCTACAAAAACAAGCTCGGTAGCCAGAAGTTTAAACATAAACCCTACATATTACAGACACTAGGATTAGGGTTAAGGTTTGGGTAAGGGTTCATACCTAACCCTAACCCTAACCCTAACCGTACAGACCTAACACCAACCCCTACCCTAACCATTAGACGAAAGGTGCAGACATTACGGTTAGGGTTAGGGTAAGGATTTAGACCTAACACAAACCCCTACCTTAACTAGTAGACGAAAGGTGCAGACATTACGGTTAGGGTTAGGGTAAGGATCTAGACCTAACACAAACCCCTACCCTAACTAGTAGACGAAAGGTGCAGACACTAGGGTAAGGATTAGGGTTTGAGTAAGGGTCTAGACCTAACACAAACCCCTACCCTAACCAGTAGACGAAAGGTGCAGACACTAGGGTTAGGGTTTGGATAAGGGTCTAGACCTAACACCAACCCCTACCCTAACTAGTAGACGAAAGGTGCAGACACTAGGGTAAGGATTAGGGTTTGAGTAAGGGTCTAGACCTAACACCAACCCCTAACCCTAACTAGTAGACGAAAGGTGCAGACACTAGGGTAAGGATTAGGGTTTGAGTAAGGGTCTAGACCTAACACCAACCCCTACCCTAACTAGTAGACGAAAGGTGCAGACACTAGGGTAAGGATAAGGGTTTGAGTAAGGGTCTAGACCTAACACCAACCCCTACCCTAACTAGTAGACGAAAGGTGCAGACACTAGGGTAAGGATTAGGGTTTGAGTAAGGGTCTAGACCTAACACAAACCCCAAACCCTAACTAGTAGTTGTAAGGTGCAGCCATTAGGGTAAGGATTAGGGTTTGACTAAGGGTCTAGACCTAACACCAACCCCTACCCTAACCAGTAGACGAAAGGTGCAGACACTAGGGTTAGGGTTTGGGTAAGGGTCTAGACCTAACACCAACCCCTACCCTAACTGGTAGACGAAAGGTGCAGACACTAGGGTAAGGATTAGGGTTTGAGTAAGGGTCTAGACCTAACACCAACCCCTACCCTAACTAGTAGACGAAAGGTGCAGACACTAGGGTTAGGGTTTGGGTAAGGGTCTAGACCTAACACAAACCCCTACCCTAACTAGTAGACGAAAGGTGCAGACACTAGGGTAAGGATTAGGGTTAAAGTAAGGGTCTAGACCTAACACCAACCGCTACCCTAACTAGTAGACGAAAGGTGCAGACACTAGGGTAAGGATTAGGGTTTGAGTAAGGGTCTAGACCTAACACCAACCGCTACCCTAACTAGTAGACGAAAGGTGCAGACACTAGGGTTAGGGTTAGGGTTTGGGTAAGGGTCTAGACCTAACACAAACCCCTACCCTAACTAGTAGACGAAAGGTGCAGACACTAGGGTTAGGGTTAGGGTTTGGGTAAGGGTCTAGACCTAACACCAACCCCTACCCTAACTAGTAGACGAAAGGTGCAGACTCTAGGGTAAGGATTAGGGTTTGGGTAAGGGTCTAGACCAAACCCCAACCCATAGCCCTAACTAGTAGTTGTAAGGTGCAGCCATTAGGGTAAGGATTAGGGTTTGGGTAAGGGTCTATACCTAATACAAACCCCTACCCTAACTAGTAGACGAAAGGTGCAGACACTAGGGTAAGGATTAGGGTTTGAGTAAGGGTCTAGACCTAACACCAACCCCTAACCCTAACTAGTAGTTGTAAGGTGCAGCCATTAGGGTAAGGATTAGGGTTTGGGTAAGGGTCTATACCTAATACAAACCGCTACCCTAACCAGTAGACGAAAGGTGCAGTTACAAGGGTAAGGATTAGGGTTTGGGTAAGGGTCCAGACCTAATACCAATCCTTACCCTTTCCAGTAGACAAAAGGTACATACACTAGGTTTAGGATTAGGGTTTGAGTTAGGGTTTAGACCTAACACCAACCATTACACTTACCAGTAGAGAAAAGTAAACAAATAAACTGTTAAGAGGTACTATGGTAAGGCCTACATGTTACAGACACTAGGGTTAGGGGTAGGGTTTGGTCTAAACCTAACAATGACCCTTACAATAATCAGTAGACGAAATGTAAACTAACAAACTGTTAAGGGGCACTATTGTATGGCCAACATGTTGCAGACACTAAGCAGGAGTAGCATACAAAAACATAACATAATACACATTTATTGATATAGCTTTTCATACATCATATTGCATAATTACTAGCAAGAAACTCAAAAGGTTAAGTTCATGTTTTTCTTGCAAGTGTCTGACGAGACCTATATATTCACTTTTCAAGACAATAATACAGTTTGATAGTTTAATTCAAATGCATTAAGGCCAAAGGCCCATGAGCATACAAGATTGATGCATATATACACATATCATGACAATTCATACGTCAGTGGTCAAATACAATTTCATATAAACAAATATTTACAACAACGAACACTATATTATTATATAATTCAAAATATAATATATATAATACTATAATGTTATCACAGTGAGGAGACAATGGTTGCTATATCAATATAAACATATTACATATGTTAAATATAAATACACGTATTTCTGAATTCAAAAGCTTTATGTACAGACAATAGTATATAGATTTCCCATTTTATATCCCAAGCCAAACAATGTAGAACTTGGCTAGTTGGTACTTCTATTGCAATCCTAACATTAATGATTATGTACCGCGGACAAGAATTGCTCTTCTATCCATCTATCCAGTTACCCCTTCCGCCTGCATAGCATGGCAGACAGTAATTAGTATTGTCCGCATCGGCGTTGGTAGCTCTCCAATTAAAGCATTTCTTATCTAATCCCGATAAACAGATATGCCGAACAGAACTTGGAAACATGTAAACAATGTTGCAAATATATTTACTTTGCAATGGAAGGAAGAAATGTTTTTTTTATAAGACTTAGCTGATTCTTAACTAGATTATATGGAATTAATATATAGCATATAGTATGGCATTATTTATGTTACTGTGATCTATTACTGTTTGTTTATTGAATGTTAATATATTGTTTATAGGGATTTATGTTCATTGCTTGTCATTGCTTTTCATTATGTCCGTGTAAATGGTCCAATGCAAAATTGCCGATATGCCAATAAATCTGAACTGAACTGAAATGGTCATACTCGATGAGATTTTTGGTCTGCAAATTTGGCGTTTTTTTTTTTACTTGCAATACGAAAGCAGGACCTGACGAGTCAGACTCGGTCCCAATCTTCTACGAAGTGATCTATCCTTGCAAGCAGAATAGATCTCTGACACCACGAGCAAGGAAAGCTTGAATTCAGCTATATAATCGTTTTAAAATGCTTTTCCTTATCATTTTATTTTTAATTTTTAAGTCGCATGGACGTTAACATTCATTTTTAAAAAAGTTACAGATAATTTCCATACCATCTATGGTGATTTGAATGGTGGCAGTGATAACTGTTCTGTTAGGGAGGTACCACAAGGTGTGAAATGGTTCCGACCACTCATCAAGGATAGAAACACCAACAAATAAATGAATCTGCTTTTCAAAGAAATGGATGTGCCTTGTGGGTTTACAATCAGAGTAAGTCATATTATCTATTTCTTGTTTTCAAAATGGTTGTAGTTTTAGTATGAAACATACTGTTTGATCAAGGATCGGATTAACATTAGACATAAGTCAGAAAAGTACACTTGGGTCATCAGACCGTTCGGCTAAATTATGGAGCTTTAATATTTCGATTGACTCCCTAAAAATTAAGCTAGTATGTGCTCATCATTTTGAGTATGGTGCCGGGGCTTTTATAATTTTGAAAAAATACGTTATTTTGACAGAAACTATAAGTTTCAATTTTGCCAAGAAATGGAAAAGATTGCTTCATAAATAGATTGAAAAGAAAT
Organism: Mya arenaria; assembly: GCF_026914265.1. Lineage (NCBI taxonomy): Eukaryota > Metazoa > Mollusca > Bivalvia > Myida > Myidae > Mya > Mya arenaria. The sequence continues at coordinate 29,880,870 of NC_069122.1, forward strand.
ACAAATTGTGATCAAGTTTGTTTCTTTAACATAAATCTGCTCCACCAAACAAAAACGGTTAAGGTGTCCTTTTAAACCATTTTTTTAAACATTATATTTGAACTGTAAGGAAAAGGTGCTTTAAACCATTTAAAACAAGGTCCTCGTAAATATTTGGCTACTGGGCTTGTCCTTGTAGTTTATATTGCATCATTGGTATGTTCTACAATTTTTAATACACAATGTTTCATGTTGAAACATTTTTTGTAACTGATAAGAATAGATATACCATACAATTAAACAACTCTATTTAGTTACAGACTAGTTTATTGAACAACACATTAACTGCACAATGTCACGTGATGTGTTTTGTTGTTTTTAAACGGAATATAATAAACGAACTGTTATAACCAAGCAAATATAATGCATCAGCTTTTAAGCTTAAATGTGAGGTATAAAACATAAAAAATTCACATCTTGAACATACATATGCATCATGGCGATTTTTCAGATTTTTTAGTCAAACATATATGACAAGATTATTGCAACATACAATACAGAGACATATATACCTTACAAAAACAGTAGTTTATCACGTTAGGTGCACTCGCAAAATTTCGCAGATTCAATGGTATTCTTTAATATGTTTTAGTACGTGAACGACCAGATTGATTAAAGATATTTCACCTTGAAACCACATCAATCAATGAATTTCCTATACAAATATTTATATGTCCTACAAGGCAATACAAAAGGTGTCCATGATTAATCTCGAATGTTTTATTTGGTATATATTTTGGGAACGTAACAATATTTTAAACCTGTTGCAAGGAAACATAATCGCTACAGATTCGGTCGTTTTTACCATACGAAAGATACAAATTAGATCAGAATTGGATTAGGAACGCGAGTATCTGGACAAATTCGGCTGGAAACTGTTGAATCGGGACGTTTACTGAACAATATCTGATTGTTGTCGTTATTAAATAAATGTTTTAAAATAGTCTTACAAAATCAAATATAAAGTTTGAATTTCCAAGATTAAGTTAAACATGCATACTAATATTTATCTTCTTTTATTTATTTTTTACATATAATTGTGTATTGGAATGACCATAGCATCTACTAAGGCTTCTCTTATACAGTTTTTTGGGGAGACCTTCAAATGCAAAGAATACGCAAACATGCCTAATAAATTCGTTTTCAATGATTGAAAACTTTCATTTCCAAAAACAGTAAGTTCTTAACAGTGTGTTATAGATGATGTTAGAAAAAAACATAAATGAAAACAAATGGGTATACAGCTTAGTGATAGGATAGTATTGTCATCTGTCTTATCGAGGGTAAATGTACATATTGAGTAATATGTTTCATTAACCTTGTCTATATGTTTGCCTTTGTAACTGTGCCCCTGGTGTCCAAGTAATTCGACGGTTCCTAATAACGCATTAAGTAAGAAATTTGTCGCTTCTTATGGGTGACAATTGACATGTTTAATTGATTTAAATACAACAACAATTCTGTGAGCATTGTTTCTGTATAAGATAGTATTTCAAGAAAAAAACTTAAATTATTGCTTAGTTTTATTTGTGAAACAGATAAAGCATCAACTCACGACATTCTTAATAATGTGCATGGGCTTTTAAATCATAAACAAAAATATATCAGCTCGTTAAACCGGCCCCAATAGTTTGAGTTTAAAATTAAATGCGGTAATATCTGGTGTTTGTAAAATTTTAAGAACATTTGCTCTTACTAAATTCATTTAGAGCACACGCTTCAGTTTCTGCATTGTAATACAGATGCGAATGCTAGATGCATGCTTCCTTTAAATGTTTGTTGCTTGTTATATTTACTTGGTTGCGGAAATCAGCTCATTCAGACAGCGGCTTGGGTTTGATCTGCGCGATTTAAATTCAAACAATTAAGTTAAAATATTAAGGTGAGCTGTGAACGTTCTTCTGAATAAAAAAAAATGGCTTGGATACAGTTTTGTCTCATTGTAAGTTTTAATAAATACGCTATCATATTTAAAACATTATTTAACACTGACTGCAATACCATCTTCCTTTGTTTTCTCCCGTTTTATGTCATTGCTTTCTCCCATTTGTTTTTCCCCATTTTTTGTCTTTGTTTTCTCCCATGTCTTTGCTATTTTCCCATTTTTGTCATTGTTTTCTCTTATTTTGTTTATGCGCATTGTAACTCTGAGATTAGCATAGGGTATATAATAAGGTCTTTATTGGTCGCCGTTTGATTTGCCGACTGTTTTATGCGTGTTTTGATGTCATTCAGAGGTATTCAAACCACGGCCCCAGTATCAAAAAACTACTTAAGTTAAATCTCAACCTCAGACCTAATTATTCTTACCACATAACATCATAGGTTATTCAAAATCATATAATTATATTCTTACTCCTTTGAAAAGGAATTCTCTCATAGAATATAGAGGGGTAGTTAAGGGCATTCGGGTTGAGAGCAAAACTAGCACAAATCTGCACACGGTTCTCTTTATTGTAACTCTATGGCCAGGGCAATAAATTCTAACATAATTACAGTATCAAAAAACTACTTAAGTTAAATCTCAACCTCAGACCTAATTATTCTTACCACATAACATCATAGGTTATTCAAAATCATATAATTATATTCTTACTCCTTTGAAAAGGAATTCTCTCATAGAATATAGAGGGGTAGTTAAGGGCATTCGGGTTGAGAGCAAAACTAGCACAAATCTGCACACGGTTCTCTTTATTGTAACTCTATGGCCAGGGCAATAAATTCTAACATAATTACTTTTTCTTCGAAACACAAAAATTACGTGTTCTTCCTTTATTAATACTCTTGCCATCATAAAATCTTACAGGACGAAATTTAAATGATGGTTTTATAGTATGCTTTAAGTAACTTGTTCTGAAAACGTTTACTTATAATGAATTTTATATATGTTTTAAATTGTTTAAATTACGAATAGGTCCCTTTACGATAAACGCAATTGCCTTAAAAAGTGAAAGTAAAGCAAGTTAGGTGTTTTAATAAAAACATAAGGGATCAGAAGAATGAGTTTGCTTAATCAATGCCGATGAAACAGAATGTTTCGCCAAGATGTTTACAAGGCAATCTTTTTCTATGGAATATTAAATCCCTGAAGTATTTTATTTGTGAGTTTACAAAACTGTTGATATTGTTCATGAAGTACTTTTTGTGATTATAACGATTTTCGTTGTCATAATTAGGGCGGTTTCAAGAAAACTTATCGAGATTTTTTAATTCGTGTTTTACATATGCATGACCCGGATCTTTCTGCGAAACTCCGCCTACAAAGGTCATAAAAGGTCGACAGGGTCATACAAAATGAACGCAAATTTTATCGTATGGAAAATGAAAATATTTGAAACTGTCTGCCAATGACTGTATCTTGTATTTACAATATTTTAGGCCTTTTTTTACTTTTAGACGTCCTAAGAATATACAATATGGTCTTATAAAATGTTTGTGTTATACTAAATCATTTTCGGCCAATACATGTTATAGACTTAGAGGCTCATATTGGGACAATATCAAGATTAGTTCCCTATTTAATAGCCAGGGGCGTTTCCAGGATTTGACATTAGAGGGGGCGTAACTTAGGAGCGTAACCTTTTGACTTGCGCCCCTCTCTTAGAACCGAAATGTATTTGTTATAAAGTGTTTGCGGGGGTTTGGGATTTTCCCCTAGATTTTTGTAACAACTTCTAGTCCGAAATATTGCAATTTGGGCGTGTTTAATTACTTTTATTACCGTTTCAATCTACATTGAAATAAAAAGTAAACTTTTGGGAAAGGGGCGTCTCTTGGTTATCATATGATTTGTTTTTTGACTTACAATGCAGTTCACGTCATACTACATACATTTTTTAAACTTATTAAAATTTTCATAGAATAGATTCACGTAGATTTGATATAAAAATGTTACAGTTACTGAGTTTTCGTTTCTTTCTATAGATGTTATCTTTAACCACATTGACCGATTATGCACGGGAACATACATCAACTATAAATTGCCTCCGCGCGGTCTCAATAATTAACTTCTTTATGCTATTTGATACTGTCACATATTTGTCATAATTTACTATGCATATACAGATCGTGTTTCTCTTTTGATCCATAATACATATGTGTTTTAAAGTTTGTCATATCTATTGCTCTATCAACGTCATTTGATTGCCGCTAAATGACATGTACATTTCAAACACCTTAGGTCGAACTCTGTTATCTCGGTGTTCTGGTTATGTCGAACTTTTTCGAATGTATTGGGTATAATTAGACATCGGTTATATCGAGTTTTCGTTCTCTCGAAGTATTTATCAAGGTCCCAACGACTTCGGCATAGCGAGTTTTGACTGTATCAATATTTACATTCGCCAAATCCTTTGTAAAGATAAAACTAGACGTCCATATTGTATACAACACAAGGAGTAATGACGTCATTGTTAAGTTCAAAATTGCGCTCCAGTTGGATTAGCGAGAGGTCAATTTAAAAATGATTTACGACGTTACAAATATAAACTATTCTTTCATACGAATGCAGAAGATACCGATAGTTTTTAATTTTAATGAATAACTGTTTGATATGTAAAATAAGTATTGGTGGCATTTTTTCTTGCGTCATGAAGAACACTTTCAGTTTCAGTCAACACATTTAGATTCAAAATATTCGTTTGTGAAAGGACAGAAAACTATGATTAAAGTATACTACTACTACTACTACTACTACTACTACTACTACTACTACTACTACTACTACTACTACTACTACTACTACTACTACTACTACTACTACTATACTAGTTATTTAATAGAATGTGATACGCTTTGATATCATAATTGTAAAAAAAAGTACCAAAATGTAAAAAAAAATGTATCGGAGACCGGGTTCGAATCAGTGTCGCCAAAATTGCAGTCCAGCGTCGTATCCACTGAGCTACGACGGCTTACTCTATTGTGACATAATAAAGCTATACACGTTACTTAGTAATATCACGTGATAACACCAACTAGCCAATCACGCATAAGGAATGAATTCTACTAGGTAGACATACCCAGTAATCTTTTTTAATGAAAATACGAAATAACTGCTAAACTTAAAAAAAATGTAAACTATGTGGTACTTCAGTAAGTAAGTTTCAATTTACTGTACACATTAATACCAAGTTTATGACAGTTTTCGACAGTTTTCTTTTTTTTCAAATTGATCATCTGGGTGCACAGTTGCTTTAAAGTAAGATGACTAATTATAATTATAGTCAAAGTGAAAAGATAATGATAATAACAAAACCTTAATTACATAACAATGATTTTAATGATTATAATTATTATAAAAAATAACAAGAACAACAACAAATAATAATAATAATAATAATAATAATAATAATAATAATAATAATAATAAGACTAAAAGTAATAATAATAATTAATAATAATAATTATAACTTTAATAATAATAATAATAATAATAATAATAATAATAATAATAATAATAATAACAGTAATAATAATAATAATAATAATAATAATAATAATAATAATAATAATAATAATAATTATAATAATAATAATAATAATAAATAATAATAATTATAATAATAATAATAGTAATGAAAATAATAATAATAAAAATTATGACAATAATAATAATTGTAATAATAATAATATAATAATAATAATGATAATGATAATAATAATAAAAATGATGATATAAATTTTAATAATAATGATGATATAAATAATAATAATAATAATAATAATAATAATAATAATAATAATAATAATAATAATAATAATAATAATAACAATAATAATAATAATAATAATAATAATAATAATAATAATAATAATAATATAATAATAATAAATATAATAATAGATATAATAATAATAATAATAATATTAATATTAATTAATAATCATATAATAATTATAAAGATGATTACATAGTCAGCTGATCAATTAATTATTATAGTCAAAGTGAAAAGATAATGATAATAGCAAAAAATCAATTATATTTATAGGTTACTATAAAACAATAATTTTAATGATTATGATTATAATAAAAAACAAAACAAATAATAATAATAATAATAATAATAATAATAATAATAATAATAATAATAATAATATTAATAATAATACTAATAATAAAATTATGTTGTTTTTTCAAGTGATGCAATTTTGCTCTTTTATTTTCAGATAATGAGATACGATGTTCGTATTTACACCAAAATTATCGTTTAAATACAGCCAATGGTCTTTCTATTTGAGAGTGTTTTGTCGGGTATAAGTTAACCTAACTTCTAATTATTATGACTTAATTACAAGTCGAATCTTTCCACTATGAGCTGTATTTAGAAACACATTGCGTCCTGGCAAAACATTTCATATAGAATCGATTTTAATTATGCCTTTTGTATTACATGTATTGAACTTTTCACATAATTTTGTGTAAAGAAAACTGTAGCTTAAACATTGGTAACATTGTTAACAAGCGGTCTAAAAGTTATTACACAATGCGTCTAATAAGCTCAGTTAATATCCTTTGAATAAGTGTTAAATAGATATAATTTTAAGGGTTTTTAGTAAATAAATTGGATTTATGTCATGTTTCTACCTGGATTGCTAGAGAATGAAAAACTGAATCATCGAGACGTCAGGTGTACTCTCTTATTTTACAAAGCAAGGGTGCGGCTTTAATATTTTAATTTTAAATATTTGGTAATACTACATAGCCGAGAGTGTGGGTTTAAGATCAGGGCGGATTGCTTCAAATTTATCACAAATATACTGAATAAAGACGAGAGTGTGGGTGTAATATCAATGCGGATTGCTTCAAATTTATCACAAATATACTGAACGAAGCCGAGAGTGTTGCTTTATTATCAGGGCGGATTTTTTCATATATAAGGCCGAGAGTGTGGCTTTAATATCAGAGCGGATTGATCCATATTTATCACAAATATACTGAACAAAGCCGAGAAGTGTGGCTTTAATATGAGAGCGGATTGATCCATATTTATCACAAATATTACCGAACAAGGCCGAAATGGTGGGTTTATGTCAGAGCGGATTGATCCATATTTATCACAAATATACTGAACAAGGCCGAAAGTGTGGGTTTAATATCAGGGCAGCTTGCTTCAAATTTATCACAAATATACTAAACAAAGCCGAGAGTCTGACTTTAACACGAGGGCGGATTGCTTCATATTTATCACACTAAAGTTATATTTCGTTTCAGGCAGTTCTTCTCCCCTGGATATGGCAGACAATAACCTCTGACTCAGGTAAGGATTGAACGTATTCCTTTCTTGTAAAGCCCACCTGAGCATGAGGTGCTCAATGGTGAGCTCATGTGATTGTTCACCGTTGTCTTCCGTTGCTGGCATCAATCTCCTGCCATGGACATCATTAGTAACCATTAACTACTTTAGCAACAACATTAATTCTTAGTAACCAATAACAACTTCACTACAGCTTGCTTCTCAATTAGTCACCACATTCCTTAGGAACAATGTTTTTGTATATACAATGCATAATTATCTCAATTTAGGAGGTGATAAAATATTGAAAAGAATTAAATAAGGCGATATCATCATCATCATCATCATCATCATCATCATCATCAACACCACCATTATCATCTCATGTAATGCCCCTCCTATGCTTATTATAAGAGGTTTTATTTTCATCATGATAATCTCACTTTCCCACACATTTATTTTCTCCTACCCCAGATCACATCCAAATATTTGGCTATGTCAGAGATCTGTACCTCTGCCCGTTTGTATCCATTTGTACGAGATAAATTAAAAAACATTTACTATATTTATAACTATATAAATCTACCCATTCATCAGAGGTTTGATAATGATAAATGTACGCATAGCATCCAGGGGCGTAGCCAGCGTTACGCACTTACGCACGTGGATAACATCAATTTGAAAAAATGAAATAATAAATATGGCCAAAATGGCATCAAAGTCAAGGGCTACGCTAATTAGTGATATTAGAATTAAGGGAAGATCAGCTATACTAAGCATTGTTTCTCTGTACTAGATAGCTTACTGAGCCTAAATCAATCAATCAACGGGTAACTACAAAGTCGGCGGCTCGAACCTATAGGTCCCTCCAAGTACACATCCGTGCTCAACATGTTAGTTCCATTATCCATTTTTACCCTTGGGAGCCCCCCCCCCCCCCGAACCCCTGCACGGCTACAGGGATATTTCCCCTCCAACACCCTCCCCCTTTCGTGCGTAACATTCAGTAAATCCTGGCTACGCCCCTGGCATCATCGCTCTGGTGTACATGAATGAAATCAACCATGTCCGCTCGTCTAACGTACTCGCGCATGATGTTCTGTTTAATTTAATTGAAACGTGCACATATAATGCACGAATATAAACAATGTATTAAGTATCGGACCCAGACATGCCTTACTGATCATTCTGATAAGTTGTTCGAGATGTGACCAATGTACTAAAATGAAGGAATATGCATTGTTTTAAGCTTCTGTCATGGCTACAACTTCACTGATAAGTTATAAGAACAACGAAAAGACAACATATTGAATACAAAATCTTTGTAAAGGGTCTCGCTTATGTTTTCGGACAACACATATCTTTTCCGGGAAAGCATCGGAAAGCACTTATTTTAATTTTGCTTAAATAATAATAATAATAATAATAATAATAATAATAATAATAATAATAATAATAATAATAATAACTTTATTTAAAGAAGGCAACACATTAAGACATAGGCATCATATTACAAATAAACATAACACACGTCTTATTTACAATGCGGCCTTCTGAGAAGTGCTTAACTCTTTGATACCGAAATTGCAGAACAAAATACAATTAAAGTACTTAATTATATATTGGTTGTAATAGGTGGGGAGCTACGCCGGAACATTCAAGAAAAAATAGAAAACTGACGCCGTCACTGCTCGGCCACGGGGCATTTTACAATAGCTGATGTACATGTATAGTTTAACCTTTATCGAATAAATTGGAAATATCACGTGATAATGTCCATCAATCACTTACGCTAAAAAATATTTCTGTATGCATTAGTAACGGAATTAAATGTTTGGTGTTAAAAGACAATATTTGAGCGAATATCAGCTATTGTTGAATGGAGCCAGCTTGCTGTTTCTTTGTTTTTACACACCTAGTGGTTTGACGCATTTAATTTTGTATATTCTTATTTTGTAAAAAGAGCATTTTTCAAAACATGAGCGAGTCCCTTAAAACACATATAAGCAACTACAGAGGAGAAATAAATATTGACAGCATGCCTATCCATTTGTAGAAGCCAATAGTGAAAATACAGCACGTTGTACTGAACATTCCCGTTCATGTGACTTTGATTTTTTCGATCCGGTAATGCACCAGTCAACTGTAACCACGGCCCTCCCAGGTCCGGAGGTATACCGGGGATAGCCGGGGAAATGGGCCTTACCTAGGCTCCCTGGGGTGCGGGGGCATTTGGCGGGGATTTAACCAGCAGTTCATCCCCGCAGAGCGGGGATCTTACCCGGGCTTGGCTGGACCGAAATCAAAGTCTCCGCTATTTCCTGTAACTTAATGGTGATAATTTATGGACATTATTAAGGCAGTGCAGTAAACATTAAAACGATTGATTTGTGACGTCATTTCCGGAATGGAAAAGTGCAGTTCGTCGGTCACTCCCCCGAAAACCCCCAAACAAAAACAACAACAACAACAATGCATTAAAGAGACTCGCTCATGTATTTAGACCAAACATGAGTTTTCATTGTATTATTTTACTCTTTGACATTAAAATTGCAGAAAAGAATACAATTAAAATATAGACAATAACCTGGTTTTGGTGGGAAGCGAACCCACGCCGGTACAGTGAAGAAAAAAAACAAAAACAGAACAATGAAACCCTTATCACTCGCCCACAAGGACTCATGCATATAAATTGACGGATATATTAAGATTTATTGCATACATTATCACGTGATAATGTCAATCAACCGATAACGCTTCATGTTTTTCAAACTCTTCACTTCAAAGGCAATATTTGGGCATTATAAACAATTGTCGGGTTCTAGCCGTAAGTATCTTAGTGTTAACACTCCTTATGATTTGCCAAAATTTGCTTTCGTAATACCTTAAACTTAAAAAGTGCGTTTTAAAAAACACCTTAAGACGTTGAAGTAATCAGAGGAGGCGGCATACAGTGTGTGTATACCACGTGTTAAATTACGTCATATATATGCTACGTCAGACGGCAACATTTTGCCTAAAACGAAGACTTCTATCAAAGATAGCTTTTCTTTTACTACACCATTTTAAATGAATCAAAGGACAGTATATGCCACTAAAAGGCCACGCTCGTTTTAATACCGGATTTGATAAGGTAATTAGTTTCATCAAACACTTCGACAAATCTGTTTCCAAAATAATGTTTTGACAGTGCTCCGTCAGACGGCCGTTCAGTTTAAAATAAAAATAAAAGTTTTTGAACGGATAGTAAAAATAGTGGGCCAATAAATAGACTGAATGAAATAAATCAGGAATGTCTAAGGATAAGGATAATAATTATATTGAATATAGGCTATGTCAGAGATCTTTACCTCTGTCTGTACCCAGAAGTCTATACTTGTATTATATTCCACAGGTGGCTTGGACAAAAAAACGACATTTCCGAAATGACGATACATTCGCATACAATTTTGCGCGCTTTCCTGACAAATTACAATTAAATGTCAGTGTTATCCGTTTAAGGCATACTTTTATAATAAAAGGAGAGAGAAACATGTGCTCACTCAATTGCATTTCAAACAATCATTCTATACTTTGCTTTATGTTTCTCGTGGAAACAGCATATTATTTTCAATGCTGCTATTGGTGACGCCAAAGTCATTTCATCATATAATTGTCCCAAATAATATATAATACGTATTACAAGTTCAAAATTAATTCCATTACTATATATTTCTGTTGTCCGATATCAGTTTGATATGGGGTATGTGAACATATCAAATAAGGAAAATACAATTTGTGGAACTACTTTCAATGATCTCTGGGACGCCATTATATATAAAGTCGCGATGTGTCGTCGATTTTAAAATGCATCGGAAGTGACATCACGTCAGTAGCTGTTCTATTCACACGCCGTTCAAGCGAATGAGCGAGAAAGATAGAGCAACTATATTTGAAATTTCTTCCTCAATTTAAAGTGTATTTATTCTGTTTAAAGCGTCTGTAAAAAGAATCATTAAATGTTTATGACTATATCGCCAGTAATTATTGCGCATACAAATATTTTGCTCCTGATCGTGTGAAATATAATTACAATTGTGCATTTGTTTTCATATAAAATCAATTTTATGCACATATTGACAATGTTTTAACTATACTAGCTGTTTCCTGTTATAACGCATAAGTACTAAACATAAAGTTACAGTCCTGTATATTTTATCTTGAACCGGTAAACGTTTTAATCATTAACATCGTACATATTGAATGATAATGCGTGTAATCTTATTTTAACGCATACGACTATTTCAAACCTTTGTGATATTTGATGCTGCCATTGACATCATTATTACAGACTTGGATGTATGCCGTCGAAATGGCAACTACTTCTGTAATGTTTCCCGGCAATGCATCCCCAAGTCATATGTATGTGACGGAGATAAAGACTGTAAGCAAGGTGAGGACGAGGCTCCTCCCGTCTGCGGTAAGTCATCTTTGACGACTATTATTTATGTGTTCATAAGGAGTATGCAGTTCACATTGTAAAATTATTCACAGATAAATAGCGCGACAAATGATAATCATAAAACTACAGTCATGTATTTTATATCTTGAACCGGTAAACGTTTTGACCATTAACATCGTACATATTGAATGATAATGCGTGTAATCTTATTTTAACGCATACGACTATTTCAAACCTTTGTGATATTTGATGCTGCCATTGACATCATTATTACAGACTTGGATGTATGCCGTCGAAATGGCAACTACTTCTGTAATGTTTCCCGGCAATGCATCCCCAAGTCATATGTATGTGACGGAGATAAAGACTGTAAGCAAGGTGAGGACGAGGCTCCTCCCGTCTGCGGTAAGTCATCTTTGACGACTATTATTTATGTGTTCATAAGGAGTATGCAGTTCACATTGTAAAATTATTCACAGATAAATAGCGCGACAAATGATAATCATAAAACTACAGTCATGTATTTTATATCTTGAACCGGTAAACGTTTTGACCATTAACATCGTACATATTGAATGATAATGCGTGTAATCTTATTTTAACGCATACGACTATTTCAAACCTTTGTGATATTTGATGCTGCCATTGACATCATTATTACAGACTTGGATGCATGCCATCAAAGGGACGGATACTTCTGTAATGATTCCCGGCAGTGCATCTCCAAGTCATATGTATGTGACGGACGTAAACACTGTAAGCAAGGTCAGGACGAGGCTCCTCCCGCCTGCGGTAAGTCATCTTTGACGACTATCTTTTATTTGTTGATAAACAGATACCAGTATGCAGTTCACATTGAATGCTGATACAAATATATTAAGCTTGAACATTTATATTGAAAATATAGTTATAATACTTTAGCATTAACTGTAACTTTGAAAATATATATGGCTTTTTAATTTTAATGGTCGGAATTATTTATAACGGTTAAGGGTTAATTTGCAACCTAACGGCCAAGCGGCATGGTGGCATAAATTTGTTTTCTATTTCAAAGCATTTGTTGATGTCCTAAAACAATGACCAATTTAGGTCTATTATTCTGTAGCATCTTCTAAAAAAAGAAAATACCCCATGAGTCAAAATATATTTCTGGATTTCAAACGAAGACTCAAAATTATAATTTAACATCCCTCAATGATCATTTGAAATGAAATATAATTATATTAACTTCAAGCGGTTTTGAATACAAAAACTCGTTCTAGCAGCTCAGCGGCCTGTCGACTTTGCGGCGTGTAGTCAGCAGCTTTGTAGAGTGACGTTATCGACCGTATGGCGTATAATTAGCGGCCTTGTGGCGTGTAGTAAACGACCGTGCAGGGCGTGTTTTTAGTTGCCTTGCGGTGAGAAAAAGGCGGCGAGAACTCGTAATAAGTTGCCGGCGATATGTAGTGAGTGAACTTTAAGTGTGTAGTTAGCGGTCTTGCGGCAAGTAGTAAGCGACCTTGCGGCATGTAGGTAACGGCCTTGTAGCATGAAGTTAGCGGCCCTGGGGCGTGCAGTTAGCGGCCTTGTGGCATGTAGTTAGCGGCTTAGCGTCATGCAGTAAGTGGCCCAGCGGCATGTAGTTAACGACCTTGGGACATGTAGTTAGCGACCTTGCGGCGTTTAGTTAGCGGCATAGCGGCATGTAGTTAGCGGCCTTGGGACGTGTAGTTAGCGGCATGGCGGCATTTAGTAAACGGCCTAACAGCATGAAGTTAACGGCCTTGGGACGTGTAGTTAGCGGCCGTGGGGCATGTAGTTAGCGGCCTTGTGGTGTGTAGTTTACGACCTAGCGGCAAGTAGTTAACGGCCTTGGGGCGTATTGTTAGCGGCCTTGAGGCGTGTAGTCAGCGGCCTTTGGGCGTATAGTTAGCGACCTTGCGGCGTGTAGTTAACGGCCGTGGAGCGTGTAGCAAGCGGCCTAGCAGGGTAATATTAACAGCCTTGGGGCGTGTAGTTAGCGGCCTAGCGGCATGATGTTAGCGGCCTTGAGGCGTGTAGTTAGCAACCTTGCGGCGTGTAGTTAGCGGCCTTTGGGGTATAGTAAGCGGCCCTGGGGCATGTAGTTAGCGACCTTGTGGCGTGTAGTTAGCGGCCTTGGGGTGTGTAGTTAGCGACCTTGGGGCGTGTAGTAAGCGACCTTGGGGCCTGTAGTTAGAGACCTTGCGGCGTGTAATTTGGGGCATTGGGGCGTGTAGTTAGCGACCTTGTGGTGTGTTCTTAGCGGCCGTGGGGCGTGTAGTTAGCGGCCTAGCAAGTTGAAATTAGCGGCCTTGGGATGCGTCTTTAGCGGCCTAGCGGCATAATGGTGACTGCATTGGGGAGTGTAGTTAGCGACCTTGCGGCGTGTAGTTAGTGGATTTGGGACATGTATTTAGCGGCCTTGGGGTGTGTAGCTAGCTTCCTTGGGGCATGTAGTTAGCGACCTTGCGGCGTGTAATAAGCGGCCTTGCGTGGTGTAGTTAGCGACCTTGGGGCGTGTATTTAGCGGCCTAGGGGGTTGTAATTAGCGACCTTGGGGCGTGTAGTTATCGGCCTTGGGGTGTGTAGTTAGCGACCTTGGGGCGTGTATTTAGCGGACTAGCGGGGTGTAGTTAGCGACCTTGGGTTGTGTAGTTAGCGGCCTTGGGGTGTGTAGTAGGCGTCCTTGGGGCGTGTAGTTAGCGACCTTGTGGCGTGTAGTAAGCGGCCTTGGGGCGTGTAGTAAGCAGCCTTGTGGCGTGTAGTTAGCGGCCGTGGGGCATGCAGTTAGCGGCCTTGCGGCGTGTAGTTTTCGGCCTTGTGGCGTGTAGTTAGCGGTCTTTGGGCGTGTAGTTAGCGGCCTTGGTTCGTGTAGTTAACGGCCTAGCGGCATATAGATTGCGTCCTTGCGGTATGTAGTTAGCGGCCTGGGGGCTTGAAATTAGCGGCTTTGGGGCTTGTAGTTAGCGGCCCAGCGGCATGTAGTTAGCGACCCAGCGGCATGTAGTTAATAGTCTTGTGGCATGTAGTTAACAGCCTTGCGACATGTAGTTTGCGGCCCAGCGGCATTTAGTTAGCGGCTCAGCGGCATGTTTTTAACAGTTTTGCGGCATGTAGTTAGAGGCCAAGCAGCATGAAGTTACCGGCCTTGGGGCATGTAATTAGCGGCCTTGCGGCGTGTAGTTAGCGCCTTTGCGGCATGTAGTTAACGACTGTGAGGCTTGTACTCGTAGTTCGTGGCCTTGTGGAATGTAGTAAGAGACCGTGCGGCGTGTAGATAACGGCCTTCCGGCGTGTAGTGAGAAAACCTTCCGTTGTGTAGTAAGCGTCCTTGTGGCGTGTAGCTAACAACCTTGCACCTTGTAGTTCGCGGCGTAAAGTTAGCGAACGTGCGCCATGTAAGCCAAGTAAGCGACCTTGTGACGTGTAGTTCGCGACGTGAAGTTAAGAAACATTGCGGTGTGCATTTTGCGGCGTGTAGTAAGTGGCATTGCGGCGTGTTGTTAGCGGCCTTACGAACACCATGACAGTTGCATAAAAATTATATCGGTTTTAAACGGTTTACGAATGTTCCATAAAGGTGAAGGTGAAAACGCGTCGAAGTTCAATGCTGGGTCGATCCAGACCCCTGACGTCATTGGCGTCGTAGATTGTCCTCGTAAAGTGTGTTTGTTGACCTTGCAATCGGTAAGTGGGACAAAAATAAGAAATTGAGTGTACTGGTATATTCCTTCTGAGAGCAAACAGAAAACATTGTTGTTGAATTAAGACGCCACCTGAATCGACAGATTCGACAGAACCTTTTTTGAATTGAATATGAAGAAATCTATTTGCAAACGTTACGGCGCGTAAAAAAACTAAGATATATAATAATTCTTTTTCATTCAGCACGTGTCAAACACGTCAACAAAATCACATATGTACCCTTCAACATAATTGTTACACGTTTTAAAGTGTGCGAAGCTCCTTCAGCGTCCCTCAATTTTCTGTAAATCAAGCACTACTCGTCTTCGAGATATTTAGTGAATTGACCGTGTGGCAAATAAGAATTCATTTCCTTAATTAATTAATAAAAAAAACTATTATAATTTTTAAAGTTGATAATTGCCCATAATTGCCCTGGCAATAAAACAATGCAGGCTGCGGGGACATACCCAGAAGCCTGAAATTTAACGCGTGCGTGCGTGTCATCACTTATGTGATAGCTCATACCTGTCCTGTTTTCGACTTTTCATGGATTTGTGTACAAATTCGTATCTTTATATTAAAAACCCCATAAAATCCAGACAAACCCGCATAATTATACTTTATTTAGCATTAAAATATTGCAAATACTGTTTTCATTTGCAGCTCTCAAAAAGCAGTGTAAATCAAATTGGTTCTTTAGCGAAGGCTGTCTGGGTGGATGTTTTCCTGGTTATTTTGGCAAGTATTGCGAGAAGAATTGTTCTAAAGAATGTTTGAATGGAACATGTAATAGCATAAGTGGAATTTGTAAGGACTGTACACGAACGTATTTAGATAATTGTTCGCTTGAATGTGGCAAAGGATGTCTAAAAAAAGACGGTTTCCCGCTTTGTGACAGACAAAGTGGGAAGTGCTTACATGGCTGTTATCCTTATCACTACGGAAACTATTGCAACAAAACATGTATACACTGCAAAACAAATTACTTCAATGATGTATGCGATGTTAACGGTGCATGTCTGCTTGGATGTGAGAACGATTATTGGGGCAAGACGTGCAACACTAAATGCAGTGCCAATTGCCAAGGTGACGAACATGGAAACCGATGTAATTCATCCACCGGGGAATGTTTAAACGGCTGTACTACTGGTTGGAGCGGTAGATTCTGTTTGGGTAAGACTAATGTTCAAAATATTAACCGCCTTTGTGATGAAACGAAGGGCACCCACACTAGTATTTTACTCATTTATAATAATCAGTTCTAAATGATTATCAAAACTGTCGAAGATTACCAGACCCCTTTTCCGCGAATCATATAAAGCGTAACAACCCTAAGTATCTTATTTCATTTAGCCAAATTGCTAACATTTTACAAAAAAACGCACACCAAACATTATGTTTATCATTAAAATAATATCTTTTAAAAGCCTTAGAACTTTTCAAAATGAAAGTAATTGGAAAATCTTGATATCATGTTAAGAGGAATCCGCCCCCAAATTAATCTAGTTCTCTGTTAGCTCTATTTAACTGAATGCTCCATTGTGATGCCTGATGCCATTTGTAAGGCGTTAGCTAACCTATAACTAATACGTCCAATAATTGACAGAACGTAGATCGTACATAAATTATTTCAGTTTGTATATTCACTCTTCAGTTTGACCTACTTCGAACGTAAATGACATATATGGCAATCTTTGAAGTCCAAACAAATTGTGTTTGTTGTATTAATTTTGGTATTTCTTATTTACATATTCCTTTTCCGCACACAAATTCCTTTCGAATGATATCAAAACAATTTGGGGCTACCAGGCATCTAAACTCTGTATAGTTGTGGGCCTGATATCTTGAGATTGTTTGAGAAAATGTGGTTAGTTCATGTTCTGGTTTGCCCAGCCATTAATATAACGCTCCATTTGTTTTAAGTTTCTTTAGATGTGAGCAGTACCGATAAAGAGAACGTCAACTCTATGAATGCAACTTTAATAGTCGTACCAGGTGTTGCCACTGTGGTTGTCATCGTTGTCGTCGTTGTCGGGATTATCTGCTATCTACGGGCTCGAAAAAGGTAATGGCCACATTAAACAAAGTAGCGAACACATGTTTTTAAAACTAGATAGGTTTTGTAATATACGAACATATTTTGGAATCTATTGGCATACTTCAGAAACATATGTTAAGATTTAAGTTCGGCGTTAATATGACGATTTTGACACGTTATATTAAGTATACTCGGCTACTGCAGGAAAATAAAACATTGTTTAACTGTCGCTTCTGTTTATAATTATTAGTAAATACGCATTGCTGGTTAAAAAAAATATGTGTCATGATGACTTTGTTTTTGCGGCTACGAAATGGAACATATTAAAAGGCATCAAAACATCATTTTGCAACGTATTTGTTTTTAAGTGTTATTTGGTGTTTTTTGCGTTTTAAAGATAATATATGTTATTTAGTTGCTGTGGTATCATTGGACGATGATCCAAGCTTAATTTATATGTAATCGCTTGAATGCCAATGCTATAAAGGTAAAAACATGCTTCTGTAGGTTTAACCGATCGGCTGAATGAACGCATGG
Source organism: Mya arenaria (assembly GCF_026914265.1). Lineage (NCBI taxonomy): Eukaryota > Metazoa > Mollusca > Bivalvia > Myida > Myidae > Mya > Mya arenaria. Next base: position 29,898,850 of record NC_069122.1, read on the forward strand.
AACCACGCCGAGTATTTCCAGTTCATATTCCACCAGCACAACAACCCTCCAGGTCTCGGAGACGGGCTAGCTCTTACGTGTATGACGAGGTCAACGAAGGTACATATTCATGTTATCCATTTATTCAAATTTCACATTAAACGTTATGTAATGTTTTTGATTATCGCTCAAATAAATGTGGATCTTAGTACTTTCATGTTGTAATGAAACCATATAATTACGAAACAAATATTTCAAATAATTGTTTGCTTTTTGTAACGTAAATTGGGCTTTCCGTAATAAATGATTACATGTTAAAAAAATAAGAATGTTATGAGTATTATTTCATGATGCTGATTGCAGATATTTGTCAGGTACTACAGCTCAACGCATTATTAATTGTTTGTTACTTTTTCAATTATTTTAGAAACCATGGAACATTATCATTACATCTGTGAGCAAAACGCTCCAGATCACTATGATAAAATCAAAGATCGCAAGCCATGCATCTGTCCACATTGCGTACGCGAGCGAGTTATTCCGTTTCTTAATAGAGTTTCTTCAGGATCGTCGAGTACCACTTTTGTTGAGCCTTATGCAGTCGGTGGCGGAAGTATTAGCAGTCGCAGCTACGTAAGTAATAGCGAGATAAACCCAAGACGAAGCGCTACAAAGTATGATCATGATGGCGGAATTGTGCCAACAAAAGAATTTACGGACGATAGTAATTCCCAACAGAGCATCACTAAATCTGACGGCAAAAATGAACTTGACAGTACCGATGACAGTAAGCCTAGGCGGAGTGTCACACGCTCTGATGGTGCTCTTGATCATGTCGGTAAGACAGATAATGCGGACGGATTTAATCCCGGCCCTTGCGTTGCAAAATCTGATAGCAATATTGAACTTGTGTGCACGCCCGGTTATTTGGACCTTGAAGCCCTTTATCAAAAAGCTAAGGCTGAAGATCGGCGAAAGCTAGCTGCTAAATATTTAGATTACGGGGAAGATGTATTTGGTGAATTAGGACAATTTCAAGCTATTGAGAGGAAAGAATGTGAACTGTCTAATAATGAAATAGAACTGCAAAGTATGGGACAAAATATTGAGTCTTCCCTATCAATAAGTAGATCAGAACTAATCGAAGAAAGTTGTTGTTCAAATAATACAGATTCCATTGTCAAACAACAGCCTGACGATTCAAAATTTGACGATCAAACAAACACTGAAAGGTCAAATAGTGATGAAATAAAACAAACTGATTCCCTTTAGTAAAGACGATGCATGCTTATGGTTGGCGATTTAGCTTATAATATTTTAGATTTCCCCAGATAGATAGTGTGGGGGGGGGGCGACACTTTATATATTTTTAAAACTTTAACATCTTGAATTGAATAAACTAAGGAAAAATGTGACGTATGAACGCTTAGATAGCTACATCCTTTTATTTTTTTATCCTTGTTAATATATAGTCGCGTATTCATAAAATCATGCATGTAAGTTGTATTGATTATTTATAATACTTTGTTGTTTGATGTGTTTGGAAATATGACGTATGAAATCTTAAATAGCTACATATTTTTACTCTTTTTATCCTTGTAAATGTATAGTCGAGTATTCATAAGATCATGCTTGTTAGAGGTATTGATTATATATATTTATATATTACTTTGTAGTTTTAAGTAGTTAGGAATGTGACAAATTAATACGTTATTATCCTTATCAATGTATACATCAATATTTAATATTTGCTTGACTGTTTTCAGATAACAATGCATTGTTTATTTTCTACAACATAAAATGTGTACAATTTTCTTTTTTCTTTTATGATCATTTGATTATAGAAAATACACTCTTAAAACATATACGAATTTGTCTCTTAATTATAAATGAAAATAAAATAAGTTATAGGTGAATCCGTAAATTGTTAATCAAAATGTTTCGTACCTTTCAGTAATTGTTGTTAAATTTTAGTAAAATGAATATAACTTTATGCCTACTTAAATGCTTGTGTATATCTACTACATTCACTTCCATTTTTGTAGAAGAAGATTTTATTAACTATAAGCTTACAGCCCATCAGTTACATATAATATAAACATGTACAGTATATAAACATTTCCGATAGAACAACTTTCAAAATCAATCATAATATATAAACAAAGTAAAGTTATATCACATTTGCTTTAAATACTGAAAAATAGTTAGTGGAGAAAAGTGTCTAATGTCTAAACTGACGCATTTCAAAGCCCTTATAGACAAAACAACATAGTTTTCTAATAGTAGTTACATTTTCGCTCGAAATCAGTTCGATAAATTTAGGAATATTTGGATTGCGCCAATAATATCGCTTAATGTATAAGATTCTTAATTCATGATATAAAGGACATTCTAAGAGAAAATGGAATTCATCTTCAAGTGTATTACAAAGTTGGCATTTTCGTTCATTTCTTGGAATTATTTGGGGCTTGTGCCATCTGCCCATTTCTATTTCTAATCTGTGTGATGCTACTCTTAGTCGTGTTAAAGCTGTTCTGAATTTATTGTTTTGTATGGTGTCTAAATATGACTGATAATTAAAATTTGCAAATAGTATGTATGTTGACGCTCTTGATGACTCTCGTAATTCTTCATTCCATTTTTGCATGAAACAGTCTCTAGCCCTCATTTTAAAGGTGTGTATAAAATATTTTGTATTTACAACCCCTTGGTTAAGCCAAACTTCAGCGAATCCCATAGATTCTAACAGATTTTTAACTTTAATTGCCCAATTTATTTCCGTTGCGTTGTTTTGTATATCATTTAACATCGAGTTATATGTAAGTCGGATGAATTTTCTTTCATCCGTCATTGTCATTTTCAACCAAAAGCGGATGATTGATGTCAATCTATGGACATACAATGGGACTCTACCTAATTCTCCATATATAAAGTTGAAAGTTTAACGCCTAATAGTGTTTTTAAAAAATGGAGGTGTATCATTCGACTTATATTGAAGAACATACAATGATTTTATCTATTGCGAGATTGGACGTTAAATTTTTACCATTTATTACATTGTAAAGCTTTAACTTGAGATGTTGCAAACAAATGATGATAAGTACACTAAAACAATTTAAGATGGACTATCACTCCAATATAATATTGAATCAACTATATTTCGCCTAAGAACTTGATAAGAGCTGTAAACTTACTATTTTGATACAGGTAAAACATGTTTTGATTCGGGGAGAGAGTTACAGAACTTTATTATACAGGTAAAACATGTTTTGACTCGGGGAGAGAGTTACAGAACTTTATTATACAGGTAGAACATGTTTTGATTCGGGAAGAGAGTTACAGAACTTTATTATACAGGTAAAACATGTTTTGATTCGGGGAGAGAGTTACAAAACCTTATTATACAAGTAAAACATGTTTTGATTCGGGGAGAGAGTTACAGAACTTTATTATACAGGTAAAACATGTTTTGATTTGGGAAGAGAGTAACAGAACTTTATCATACAGGTAAAACATGTTTTGATTCGGGGAGAGAGTTACAGAACCTTATTATACAAGTAAAACATGTTTTGATTCGGGGAGAGAGGTACAGAACTTTAATACAGGTAAAACATGTTTTGATTTGGTAAGAGAGTTACAGAACTTTATTATACAGGTAAAACATGTTTTGATTCGGGAAGAGAGATACAGAACCTTATTATACAAGTAAAACATGTTTTGATTCGGGGAGAGAGTTACAGAACTTTATTATACAGGTAAAACACGTTTTGATTTGGGAAGAGAGTTACAGAACTTTATTATACAGGTAAAACATGTTTTGATTCGGGGAGAGAGTTACAGAACCTTATTATACAGGCAAAACATGTTTTGATTCGGGGAGAGAGTTACAGAACTTTATTATACAGGTAAAACACGTTTTGATTTGGGAAGAGAGTTACAGAACTTTATTTAGGTATAGGTGGATTAATGTAGGTGTTTACGGTGATACATGTATACTATTGATAAAATGTACTTGCTATCGTGTAACTATATATACTCAATAAAGATAATAGACGATACACAAAACTTTATTTGTCAGATATCGAACTAAAATAGCATAACTAAATACATACAAGCTTATAAACAGTCATGAAGTATTTCACATAACCATATATTTATATACACTTACACGATAGCATATTAACAAGTATTACTTGTTTTAAGTTAAAATTTCTTGAAATTAATATGTATACCTGTATGTATAACTTTTATATCTTATTGTTTAATTTGCATAAAATGTTACTTGGTTCAACTGTAAATACTTTTCTGTATCTAACTGTTATGTAAATAAATATTAAAATATCTTGAGTTTTTACAGTCCGACTTTGGGATGCATACCCGAAACATATATTCACTTACATAAACTATTTTTCAAAAGTAAGATTCGTCAATGAAGGCACGTGATTTGTCCATTTAAAACATAACCGAGATATTCAGCCAATGAAATTGCAGATAAGCAATTATAAAGTAATAGGTTACAACATTAAGAATTTCAACGAATCAGGTGTATGAGGTTTCTCTTGGTGGTCAATCATCAGTAACTTAAGTGGGTCACAAATCAGTTGAAAGAGGTTACCCTCCCCCCTGCCAGACCCCAGTTACTTACGTAGGAAACGAATCAGGTGTAAGAGGTTGCTCTAGGTGTCATTCATCAATTACTCCCTAGAAAACAAATCAGGTGTAAGAGGTTACCCTAACCCCTCCCAATCATCAGTTACTCACCTAGGTAATGAATCAGGTGTAAGAGGTCAACCAACCCCTACCAATCATCAGTTACTCACCTAGGTAATGAATCAGGTGTAAGATGTTACCCTAACCCTCTCAATCATCAGTTACTCACCTAGGTAACGAATCAGGTGTAAGAGGTTGTACTGACCCTCACAATCATAAGTTACTCACCTAGGTAACGAATCAGGTGTAAGAGGTTAACCAACCCCTCCCAATCATCCGTTACTCACCTAGGCAATGCATCAGGTGTAAGAGGTTACCCTACCCCCTCCCAATCATCAGTTACTCACCTAGATAATGAATCAGGTGTAAAAGGTTACCCTTCCCCTCCCAATCATCAGTTACTCACCTAGGTAACGAATCAGGTGTAAGAGGTCAACGAACAAGTCCCTAACATCAGTTACTCACCTAGGTAACGAATCAGGTGTAAGAGGTTACCCTAATCCCTTCCAATAATCAGTTACTCACGTAGGTAACGAATCAGGTGTAAGAGGTTGCCCTTCCCCCTCCCAATCATTAGTTACTCACCTAGGTAATGAATCAGGTGTAAGAGGTTGCCCTTCCCACTCCCAATCATTATTATTGACTCACGTAGGTAACGAATCAGGTGTAAGAGGTTGCCCTTCCCCCTCCCAATAATCAGTTACTCACGTAGGTAACGAATCAAGTGTAAGAGGTTGCACTCCCCCCTCCTAATCATTAGTTACTCACATTGGTAATGAATCAGGTGTAAGAGGTTACTCACCTAGGTAATGAATCAGGCGTAAGAGGTAGCCCTTTTCCCTCCCAATCATCAGTTACTCACCTAGGTAATGAATCAGGTGTAAGAGGTTGCCCTTTCCCCTCCCAATCATAAGTTACTCACCTAGGTAATGAATCAGGTGTAAGAGGTTGCCCTTCCCCCTCCCAATCATTAGTTATTCACCTAGGTAATGTATCAGGTGTAAGAGGTTACCCTACCCCTTCCCAATAATCAATTACTCACCTAGGTAATGAATCAGGTGTAAGAGGTTACCCTATACCCTCCCAATCATCAGTTACTCACCTAGGTAACGAATCAGGTGTGAGAGGTTACCCTACCCCCTCCCAATCATCAGTAACTTACCTAGGTATTGAATCAGGTGTAAGAGGTTACCCTACCCACTCTCAATCATCAGTTACTCACCTAGCTAATGAATCAGGTGTAAAAGGTTACCCTTACCCATTCTAATCATCAGTTACTCACCTAGGTAACGAATCAGGTGTAAGAGGTTACCCAATCCCTCCCAATCATCAATTACTCACCTAGGTAATGAATCAGGTGTAAGAGGTTACTCAAACGCCTCCCAAACATCAGTTACTCACCTAGGTAATGAATCAGGTGTGAGAGGTTACCCTACCCTCTCCCAATCATCAGTTACTCACGTAGGTAACGAATCAGGTGTAAGAGGTTGCCCTTCCTCCTCCCAATCATCAGTTACTCACCTAGGTAACGAATTAGGTGTAAGATGTTGCCCTTACCCCTTTCAATCATTAGTTACTCACGTAGGTAACGAATCAGGTGTAAGAAGTTACCCTACTCCCTTCCAATCATCATTTACTCACGTAGGTAACGAATCAGGTTTAAGAAGTTACCCTACTCCCTCCCAATCATCAGTAACTCACGTAGGTTACGAATCAGATGTAAGAGGTTGCCCTTCCGCCTCCCAATCATCAGTTACACACGTAGGTAACGAATCAGGTGTAAGAGGTTGCCCTTCCCCCTCCCAATCATTAGATACTCACCTAGGTAATGAATCAGGTGTAAGAGGTTGCCCTTTCCCCTCCCAATCAGTAGTTACTCACCTAGGTAATGAAACAGGTGTAAGAGGTTACCATTTCCTCTCCCAATCATCAGTTACTCACCTAGGTAACTAATCAGGTGTAAGAGTTTGCCCTTCCCCCTCCCAATCATTAGTTACTCACGTAGGTAACGAATCAGGTGTAAGAGAATGCCCTACCTCTTCCAAATCATCAGTTACTTACCTAGGTAATAAATCATATGTAAGAGGTTGCCATTCCCCCTCCCAATCATAAGATACTCACCTAGGTAATGAATCAGGTGTAAGAGGTTGCCCTTCCCCATCCCAATCATTAGTTACTCACCTAGGTAATGAATCAGGTGTAAGTTGTTACTGACCTATGTAATGAATCAGGTGTAAGAGGTTGCCTTTCACCCTCCCAATCAGTAGTTACTCACCTAGGTAAAGAATCAGGTGTAAGAGGTTGCCCTTCCACCTCCCAATCATGAGTTACTCACCTAGGTAATGAATCAGGTGTAAGAGGTTACCCTTCCCCTTCCCAATCATCAGTTACTCACCTAGGTAATGAATCTGGTGAATAACTGATAATTGGGAGGGGTTAGGCTAATCTCATTCACCTGATCCATCACCTAGGTGAGTAACTGATGATTGGGAGGGGTTCAGAGGTTGCCCTCCCCCCCCTTATCATTAGTTACTCACCTAGGTAATGAATCAGGTGTAAGAGGTTGCCCTTCCCCCTCCCAATCATTAGTTACTCACCAAGGTAATGAATCAGGTGTAAGAGGTTGCCCTTCCCCCTCCCAATCATTAGTTACTCACCAAGGTAAAGAATCAGGTGTAAGAGGATGCCCCCCCCCAATCATTAGTTACTCACCTAGGTAATAAATCAGGTGTAAGAGGTTACCCTTCCCCCTCCCAATCAATAGTTACTCACCTAGGTAATAAATCAGGTGTAAGAGGTTGCCCTCCCCCCTTTCAATCATTATTTACTCACCTAGTTAATGAATCAAGTGTAAGGGGTTACCCTACCCCCTCCCAATCTTCAGTTATTGACCTAGGTAATGGATCAGTTGTAAGAGGCTTCCCAACCCCCTCCCAATCATCAGTTAATCACCTAGGTAATGAATCAGGTGTGAGAGGTTACCCTACCCCCTCCCAATCATCAGTTACTCACCTAGGTAATGAATCAGGTGTAAGAGGTTACCCTACTCCCTCCCAATCATCAGTTACTCACCTTGGTAATGAATCAGGTGTAAGAGGTTACCCTTACCCCTCCCAATCATCAGTTACTCACCTAGTCAATGAATCAGGCGTAAGAGGTCAACCAACCCCTCCCAATCATCCGTTACTCACCTAGGTAATGAATCAGGTGTAAGAGGTTACCCTACCCCCTCCCAATCATCAGTTACTAACATAGGTAACGAATCAGGTGTAAGAGGTTACCCTAACCCCTCCCAATCATCAGTTACTCACCTAGTCAATTAATCAGGGGTAAGAGGTCAACCAACCCCCTCCCAATCATCAGTTACTCACCTAGGTAATGAATCAAGTGTAAGAGGTTACCCTACCCCCTCTCAATCATCAGTTACTCACCCAGGTAATGAATCAGGTATAAGAGGTCAACCAACCCCTCCCAATCATCAGATACTCACCTAGGTAACGAATCAGGTGTAAGAGGTTAACCAACCCCTCCCTATCATCAGTTACTCACCTAGGTAATGAATCAGTTGTAAGAGGTTACCCTACCCGCTCATATCATCAGTTACTCACCTAGGTAATCAATCAGGTGTAAGAGGTTACCCTAACCCCTCCCAATCATCAGTTACTCACCTAGGTAATGAATCTGGTGTATGAGGTCAACCAACCCCTCCCAGTCATCAGTTACTCACCTAGGTAACGAATCAGGTGTAAGAGGTTAACCAACCCCTCCCTATCATCAGTTACTCACCTAGGTAATGAATCAGTTGTAAGAGGTTACCCTACACGCTCTTATCATCAGTTACTCACCTAGGCAATGAATTAGGTGTAAGAGGTCAACCAACCCCTCCCAATCATCAGTTACTCACCTAGGTAATGAATCAGGTGTAAGAGGTCAACCAACCCCTCCCAATCATCAGATACTCACCTAGGTAATGAATCAGGTGTAAGAGGTTGCCCTTCCCCGTCCCAATCATTAGTTACTCACCTAGGTAATGAATCAGGTGTAAGTTGTTACTGACCTAGGTAATGAATCAGGTGTAAGAGGTTGCCTTTCCCCCTCCCAATCAGTAGTTACTCATCTAGGTAAAGAATCAGGTGTAAGAGGTTGCCCTTCCACCTCCCAATCATAAGTTACTCACCTAGGTAATGAATCAGGTGTAAGAGGTTACCCTTCCCCTTCCCAATCATCAGTTACTCACCTAGGTAATGCATCTGGTGAATAACTGATAATTGGGAGGGGTTAGGCTAATCTCATTCACCTGATCCATCACCTAGGTGAGAAACTGATGATTGTGAGGGGTTCAGAGGTTGCCCCCCCCCCCCTAATCATTAGTTACTCACCTAAGTAATGAATCAGGTGTAAGAAGTTGCCCTTCCCCCTCCCAATCATTAGTTACTCACCTAGGTAAAAAATCAGGTGTAAGAGGATGCCCTCCCCCCCAATCATTAGTTACTCACCAAGGTAAAAAATCAGGTGTAAGAGGATGCCCTCCCCCCCAATCATTAGTTACTCACCTAGGTAATAAATCAGGTGTAAGAGGTTACCCTTCCCCCTCCCAATCAATAGTTACTCACCTAGGTAATGAATCAGGTGTAAGAGGTTACCCTACCCCCTCCCAATCTTCAGTTATTGACCTAGGTAAAGGATCAGTTGTAAGAGGCTTCCCAACCCCCTCCCAATCATCAGTTAATCACCTAGGTAACAAATCAGGTGTGAGAGGTTACCCTACCCCATCCCAATCATCAGTTACTCACCTAGGTAATGAATCAGGTGTAAGTGGTTACCCTACTCCCTCCCAATCATCAGTTACTCACCTTGGTAATGAATCAGGTGTAAGAGGTTACCCTTACCCCTCCCAATCATCAGTTACTCACCTAGTCAATGAATCAGGTGTAAGAGGTCAACCAACCCCTCCCAATCATCAGTTACTCACCTAGGTAATGATTCAGGTGTAAGAGGTTACCCTACCCCCTCCCAATCATCAGTTACTCACATAGGTAACGATAGTTACAGAACTTTATTATACAGGTAAAACATGTTTTGATTTGGGAAGAGAGTAACAGAACTTTATCATACAGGTAAAACATGTTTTGATTCGGGGAGAGAGTTACAGAACCTTATTATACAAGTAAAACATGTTTTGATTCGGGGAGAGAGTTACAGAACCTTATTATACAGGCAAAACATGTTTTGATTCGGGGAGAGAGTTACAGAACTTTATTATACAGGTAAAACACGTTTTGATTTGGGAAGAGAGTTACAGAACTTTATTTAGGTATAGGTGGATTAATGTAGGTGTTTACGGTGATACATGTATACTATTGATAAAATGTACTTGCTATCGTGTAACTATATATACTCAATAAAGATAATAGACGATACACAAAACTTTATTTGTCAGATATCGAACTAAAATAGCATAACTAAATACATACAAGCTTATAAACAGTCATGAAGTATTTCACATAACCATATATTTATATACACTTACACGATAGCATATTAACAAGTATTACTTGTTTTAAGTTAAAATTTCTTGAAATTAATATGTATACCTGTATGTATAACTTTTATATCTTATTGTTTAATTTGCATAAAATGTTACTTGGTTCAACTGTAAATACTTTTCTGTATCTAACTGTTATGTAAATAAATATTAAAATATCTTGAGTTTTTACAGTCCGACTTTGGGATGCATACCCGAAACATATATTCACTTACATAAACTATTTTTCAAAAGTAAGATTCGTCAATGAAGGCACGTGATTTGTCCATTTAAAACATAACCGAGATATTCAGCCAATGAAATTGCAGATAAGCAATTATAAAGTAATAGGTTACAACATTAAGAATTTCAACGAATCAGGTGTATGAGGTTTCTCTTGGTGGTCAATCATCAGTAACTTAAGTGGGTCACAAATCAGGTGAAAGAGGTTACCCTCCCCCCTGCCAGACCCCAGTTACTTACGTAGGAAACGAATCAGGTGTAAGAGGTTGCTCTAGGTGTCATTCATCAATTACTCCCTAGAAAACAAATCAGGTGTAAGAGGTTACCCTAACCCCTCCCATTCATCAGTTACTCACCTAGGTAATGAATCAGGTGTAAGAGGTCAACCAACCCCTACCAATCATCAGTTACTCACCTAGGTAATGAATCAGGTGTAAGATGTTACCCTAACCCTCTCAATCATCAGTTACTCACCTAGGTAACGAATCAGGTGTAAGAGGTTGTACTGACCCTCACAATCATAAGTTACTCACCTAGGTAACGAATCAGGTGTAAGAGGTTAACCAACCCCTCCCAATCATCCGTTACTCACCTAGGCAATGCATCAGGTGTAAGAGGTTACCCTACCCCCTCCCAATCATCAGTTACTCACCTAGATAATGAATCAGGTGTAAAAGGTTACCCTTCCCCTCCCAATCATCAGTTACTCACCTAGGTAACGAATCAGGTGTAAGAGGTCAACGAACAAGTCCCTAACATCAGTTACTCACCTAGGTAACGAATCAGGTGTAAGAGGTTACCCTAATCCCTTCCAATAATCAGTTACTCACGTAGGTAACGAATCAGGTGTAAGAGGTTGCCCTTCCCCCTCCCAATCATTAGTTACTCACCTAGGTAATGAATCAGGTGTAAGAGGTTGCCCTTCCCACTCCCAATCATTATTATTGACTCACGTAGGTAACGAATCAGGTGTAAGAGGTTGCCCTTCCCCCTCCCAATAATCAGTTACTCACGTAGGTAACGAATCAAGTGTAAGAGGTTGCACTCCCCCCTCCTAATCATTAGTTACTCACATTGGTAATGAATCAGGTGTAAGAGGTTACTCACCTAGGTAATGAATCAGGCGTAAGAGGTAGCCCTTTTCCCTCCCAATCATCAGTTACTCACCTAGGTAATGAATCAGGTGTAAGAGGTTGCCCTTTCCCCTCCCAATCATAAGTTACTCACCTAGGTAATGAATCAGGTGTAAGAGGTTGCCCTTCCCCCTCCCAATCATTAGTTATTCACCTAGGTAATGTATCAGGTGTAAGAGGTTACCCTACCCCTTCCCAATAATCAATTACTCACCTAGGTAATGAATCAGGTGTAAGAGGTTACCCTATACCCTCCCAATCATCAGTTACTCACCTAGGTAACGAATCAGGTGTGAGAGGTTACCCTACCCCCTCCCAATCATCAGTAACTTACCTAGGTATTGAATCAGGTGTAAGAGGTTACCCTACCCACTCTCAATCATCAGTTACTCACCTAGCTAATGAATCAGGTGTAAAAGGTTACCCTTACCCATTCTAATCATCAGTTACTCACCTAGGTAACGAATCAGGTGTAAGAGGTTACCCAATCCCTCCCAATCATCAATTACTCACCTAGGTAATGAATCAGGTGTAAGAGGTTACTCAAACGCCTCCCAAACATCAGTTACTCACCTAGGTAATGAATCAGGTGTGAGAGGTTACCCTACCCTCTCCCAATCATCAGTTACTCACGTAGGTAACGAATCAGGTGTAAGAGGTTGCCCTTCCTCCTCCCAATCATCAGTTACTCACCTAGGTAACGAATTAGGTGTAAGATGTTGCCCTTACCCCTTTCAATCATTAGTTACTCACGTAGGTAACGAATCAGGTGTAAGAAGTTACCCTACTCCCTTCCAATCATCATTTACTCACGTAGGTAACGAATCAGGTTTAAGAAGTTACCCTACTCCCTCCCAATCATCAGTAACTCACGTAGGTTACGAATCAGATGTAAGAGGTTGCCCTTCCGCCTCCCAATCATCAGTTACACACGTAGGTAACGAATCAGGTGTAAGAGGTTGCCCTTCCCCCTCCCAATCATTAGATACTCACCTAGGTAATGAATCAGGTGTAAGAGGTTGCCCTTTCCCCTCCCAATCAGTAGTTACTCACCTAGGTAATGAAACAGGTGTAAGAGGTTACCATTTCCTCTCCCAATCATCAGTTACTCACCTAGGTAACTAATCAGGTGTAAGAGTTTGCCCTTCCCCCTCCCAATCATTAGTTACTCACGTAGGTAACGAATCAGGTGTAAGAGAATGCCCTACCTCTTCCAAATCATCAGTTACTTACCTAGGTAATAAATCATATGTAAGAGGTTGCCATTCCCCCTCCCAATCATAAGATACTCACCTAGGTAATGAATCAGGTGTAAGAGGTTGCCCTTCCCCATCCCAATCATTAGTTACTCACCTAGGTAATGAATCAGGTGTAAGTTGTTACTGACCTATGTAATGAATCAGGTGTAAGAGGTTGCCTTTCACCCTCCCAATCAGTAGTTACTCACCTAGGTAAAGAATCAGGTGTAAGAGGTTGCCCTTCCACCTCCCAATCATGAGTTACTCACCTAGGTAATGAATCAGGTGTAAGAGGTTACCCTTCCCCTTCCCAATCATCAGTTACTCACCTAGGTAATGAATCTGGTGAATAACTGATAATTGGGAGGGGTTAGGCTAATCTCATTCACCTGATCCATCACCTAGGTGAGTAACTGATGATTGGGAGGGGTTCAGAGGTTGCCCTCCCCCCCCTTATCATTAGTTACTCACCTAGGTAATGAATCAGGTGTAAGAGGTTGCCCTTCCCCCTCCCAATCATTAGTTACTCACCAAGGTAATGAATCAGGTGTAAGAGGTTGCCCTTCCCCCTCCCAATCATTAGTTACTCACCAAGGTAAAGAATCAGGTGTAAGAGGATGCCCCCCCCCCAATCATTAGTTACTCACCTAGGTAATAAATCAGGTGTAAGAGGTTACCCTTCCCCCTCCCAATCAATAGTTACTCACCTAGGTAATAAATCAGGTGTAAGAGGTTGCCCTCCCCCCTTTCAATCATTATTTACTCACCTAGTTAATGAATCAAGTGTAAGGGGTTACCCTACCCCCTCCCAATCTTCAGTTATTGACCTAGGTAATGGATCAGTTGTAAGAGGCTTCCCAACCCCCTCCCAATCATCAGTTAATCACCTAGGTAATGAATCAGGTGTGAGAGGTTACCCTACCCCCTCCCAATCATCAGTTACTCACCTAGGTAATGAATCATGTGTAAGGGGTTACCCTACTCCATCCCAATCATCAGTTACTCACCTTGGTAATGAATCAGGTGTAAGAGGTTACCCTTACCCCTCCCAATCATCAGTTACTCACCTAGTCAATGAATCAGGCGTAAGAGGTCAACCAACCCCTCCCAATCATCCGTTACTCACCTAGGTAATGAATCAGGTGTAAGAGGTTACCCTACCCCCTCCCAATCATCAGTTACTAACATAGGTAACGAATCAGGTGTAAGAGGTTACCCTAACCCCTCCCAATCATCAGTTACTCACCTAGTCAATTAATCAGGGGTAAGAGGTCAACCAACCCCCTCCCAATCATCAGTTACTCACCTAGGTAATGAATCAAGTGTAAGAGGTTACCCTACCCCCTCTCAATCATCAGTTACTCACCCAGGTAATGAATCAGGTATAAGAGGTCAACCAACCCCTCCCAATCATCAGATACTCACCTAGGTAACGAATCAGGTGTAAGAGGTTAACCAACCCCTCCCTATCATCAGTTACTCACCTAGGTAATGAATCAGTTGTAAGAGGTTACCCTACCCGCTCATATCATCAGTTACTCACCTAGGTAATCAATCAGGTGTAAGAGGTTACCCTAACCCCTCCCAATCATCAGTTACTCACCTAGGTAATGAATCTGGTGTATGAGGTCAACCAACCCCTCCCAGTCATCAGTTACTCACCTAGGTAACGAATCAGGTGTAAGAGGTTAACCAACCCCTCCCTATCATCAGTTACTCACCTAGGTAATGAATCAGTTGTAAGAGGTTACCCTACACGCTCTTATCATCAGTTACTCACCTAGGCAATGAATTAGGTGTAAGAGGTCAACCAACCCCTCCCAATCATCAGTTACTCACCTAGGTAATGAATCAGGTGTAAGAGGTCAACCAACCCCTCCCAATCATCAGATACTCACCTAGGTAATGAATCAGGTGTAAGAGGTTGCCCTTCCCCGTCCCAATCATTAGTTACTCACCTAGGTAATGAATCAGGTGTAAGTTGTTACTGACCTAGGTAATGAATCAGGTGTAAGAGGTTGCCTTTCCCCCTCCCAATCAGTAGTTACTCATCTAGGTAAAGAATCAGGTGTAAGAGGTTGCCCTTCCACCTCCCAATCATAAGTTACTCACCTAGGTAATGAATCAGGTGTAAGAGGTTACCCTTCCCCTTCCCAATCATCAGTTACTCACCTAGGTAATGCATCTGGTGAATAACTGATAATTGGGAGGGGTTAGGCTAATCTCATTCACCTGATCCATCACCTAGGTGAGAAACTGATGATTGTGAGGGGTTCAGAGGTTGCCCCCCCCCCTAATCATTAGTTACTCACCTAAGTAATGAATCAGGTGTAAGAAGTTGCCCTTCCCCCTCCCAATCATTAGTTACTCACCTAGGTAAAAAATCAGGTGTAAGAGGATGCCCTCCCCCCCAATCATTAGTTACTCACCAAGGTAAAAAATCAGGTGTAAGAGGATGCCCTCCCCCCCAATCATTAGTTACTCACCTAGGTAATAAATCAGGTGTAAGAGGTTACCCTTCCCCCTCCCAATCAATAGTTACTCACCTAGGTAATGAATCAGGTGTAAGAGGTTACCCTACCCCCTCCCAATCTTCAGTTATTGACCTAGGTAAAGGATCAGTTGTAAGAGGCTTCCCAACCCCCTCCCAATCATCAGTTAATCACCTAGGTAACAAATCAGGTGTGAGAGGTTACCCTACCCCATCCCAATCATCAGTTACTCACCTAGGTAATGAATCAGGTGTAAGTGGTTACCCTACTCCCTCCCAATCATCAGTTACTCACCTTGGTAATGAATCAGGTGTAAGAGGTTACCCTTACCCCTCCCAATCATCAGTTACTCACCTAGTCAATGAATCAGGTGTAAGAGGTCAACCAACCCCTCCCAATCATCAGTTACTCACCTAGGTAATGATTCAGGTGTAAGAGGTTACCCTACCCCCTCCCAATCATCAGTTACTCACATAGGTAACGAATCAGGTGTAAGAGGTTACCCTAACCCCTCCCAATCATCAGTTACTCACCTTGTCAATGAATCAGGTGTAAGAGGTCAACCAACCCCCACCCAATCATCAGTTACTCACCTAGGTAATGAATCAAGTGTAAGAGGTTACCCTACCCCCTCTCAATCATCAGTTACTCACCCAGGTAATGAATCAGGTATAAGAGGTCAACCAACCCCTCCCAATCATCAGTTACTCACCTAGGTAACGAATCAGGTGTAAGAGGTTAACCAACCCCTCCCTAATATCAGTTACTCACCTAGGTAATGAATCAGTTGTAAGAGGTTACCCTACCCGCTCATATCATCAGTTACTCACCTAGGTAAAGAATCAGGTGTAAGAGGTTGCCCTTCCACCTCCCAATCATAAGTTACTCACCTAGGTAATGAATCAGGTGTAAGAGGTTACCCTTCCCCTTCCCAATCATCAGTTACTCACCAAGGTAATGAATCTGGTGAATAACTGATAATTGGGAGGGGTTAGGCTAATCTCATTCACCTGATCCATCACCTAGGTGAGTAACTGATGATTGGGAGGGGTTCAGAGGTTGCCCTCCCCCCCCCCTAATCATTAGTTACTCACCTAAGTAATGAATCAGGTGTAAGAGGTTGCCCTTCCCCCTCCAAATCATTAGTTACTCACCTAGGTAAAAAATCAGGTGTAAGAGGATGCCCTCCCCCCCAATCATTAGTTACTCACCAAGGTAAAAAATCAGGTGTAAGAGGATGCCCTCCCCCCCAATCATTAGTTACTCACCTAGGTAATAAATCAGGTGTAAGAGGTTACCCTTCCCCCTCCCAATCAATAGTTACTCACCTAGGTAATGAATCAGGTGTAAGAGGTTACCCTACCCCCTCCCAATCTTCAGTTATTGACCTAGGTAATGGATCAGTTGTAAGAGGCTTCCCAACCCCCTCCCAATCATCAGTTAATCACCTAGGTAATGAATCAGGTGTGAGAGGTTACCCTACCTTATCCCAATCATCAGTTACTCACCTAGGTAATGAATCAGGTGTAAGAGGTTACCCTACTCCCTCCCAATCATCAGTTACTCACCTTGGTAATGAATCAGGTGTAAGAGGTTACCCTTACCCCTCCCAATCATCAGTTACTCACCTAGTCAATGAATCAGGTGTAAGAGGTCAACCAACCCCTCCCAATCATCAGTTACTCACCTAGGTAATGAATCAGGTGTAAGAGGTTACCCTACCCCCTCCCAAGCATCAGTTACTCACATAGGTAACGAATCAGGTGTAAGAGGTTACCCTAACCCCTCCCAATCATCAGTTACTTACCTTGTCAATGAATCAGGTGTAAGAGGTCAACCAACCCCCTCCCAATCATCAGTTAATCACCTAGGTAATGAATCAAGTGTAAGAGGTTACCCTACCCCCTCTCAATCATCAGTTACTCACCCAGGTAATGAATCAGGTATAAGAGGTCAACCAACCCCTCCCAATCATCAGTTACTCACCTAGGTAACGAATCAGGTGTAAGAGGTTAACCAACCCCTCCCTAATATCAGTTACTCACCTAGGTAATGAATCAGTTGTAAGAGGTTACCCTACCCGCTCATATCATCAGTTACTCACCTAGGTAATTAATCAGGTGTAAGAGGTTACCCTAACCCCTCCCAATCATCAGTTACTCACCTAGTCAATGAATCTGGTGTAAGAGGTCAACCAACCTTTTCCAATCATCAGTTACTCACCTATGTAACGAATCAGGTGTAAGAGGTTAACCAACCCCTCCCTATCATCAGTTACTCACCTAGGTAATGAATCAGTTGTAAGAGGTTACCCTACCCGCTCTTATCATCAGTTACTCACCTAGGCAATGAATTAGGTGTAAGAGGTCAACCAACCCCTCCCAATCATCAGTTACTCACCTAGGTAATGAATCAGGTGTAAGAGGTCAACCAACCCCTCCCAATCATCAGTTACTCACCTAGGTAATGAATCAGGTGTACGAGGTTACCCTTCCCCCTCCCAATCATCAGTTACTCACCTAGGGAATGAATCAGGTGTAAAAGGTTAACCAACCCCTCCCAATCATAATTTACTCACTTAGGTAATGAATCAGGTGTAAGAGGTTAATCAACCCCTCCCAATCATCAGTTACTCACCTAGGTAATGAATCAGGTGAATGAGATTACCCTAACCCCTCCCAATTATTAGTTACTCACCTGATTCATTACCTAGGTGAGTAACTGATGATTGGGAAGGGGAAGGGTAACCTCTTACACCTGATTCATTACCTAGGTGAGTAACTTATGATTGGGAGGTGGAAGGACAAACTCTTACACCTGATTCATTACCTAGGTGAGTAACTAATGATTGGGAGGGGGAAGGGCAACCTCTTACACCTGATTCAGCAGGTGTCAACCTAGGTAATGAGTCAGGTGAAAGTGAAACCATTGACACCAAAACTGAAACTGGTTTAGTATCAACAAAAACGCCCTAAGATATGTCAAATATTTATACTCGAAACTATCTTTTTTAATTAAGTGTCAGATTATATTAAGTTTTATGTAAATTTTCTGCGTTCAGAAAGCAATTATGCAAGGAAAAATAGGATCAATACTTATATTTACATATAAATAATTAATCATTACGATTAAAAATTAGCAGTATCTTCTGCAATTGAGTATGTTTTTATTAAAGAAATGTAGCCAATATCATTCATACGTTTGTATAAAAGAATAGATCAGCCTGAATATATAAGGTCGTTTATGAAGTCCCGCTTTTCAATTGGAACGCAATCTTGAAATAAAGAAAACGAAGTGAAAACTTCTTGCGTGTTATACAATATGAACGTCAAGTTTTATCTATAAAAAGGACTAGATAGGCAATGCAAATATTTAGCATTAACATATTTTCAAACAAATTATATCATTATTTTTGGAAATGTAGTTGGCACAACATTTAATTTAAAAAAAGAAGATGGCATCCACTTTAAAAGTTATTTTCAGCTCTGAATGTGAATTTAGACCAGTTAGATGGAGGATAATTGTTTTGGGAACGGAAATTGTGAAAATTTTATCATCAAACTGAGATTAAATTGAATTATTATGGCATTAACTTTCCTCGTTTCTTGTTAAATTACAGTGAACTTGATTTTGGGACAGAAAATGGATTTCTGGGTTTCATGTGCAGGGAGTTCAATGAAATGTACCATTCAATACTGTTGAAATTCCGATGTAGAAAAACTTGAAAAACACATCACAAGCCTCAGGATGGAATATGGCTTTTCGGCTTAAAAAGAGAGGCATAGGCCGTAATTTATAAATAAATATTTACACCTCAACTTCCATTCCTTAAAAAACCGCTTTTCGGCAACTGCATTCATCAATCGATGAACGCAACATCTTCGGATATGTTCGGATCGCAATTCATCGCATAGCAATATACATAAAAACTATTGATCTTGTTATTGTTTGTATTGTGTCAGCAGGCCCCGTAAATATAAATCAACATTTTAAAAAGTGCTTAGTTATTATATTTTAAACGTTTTGTTGCCAAAAGTGTTTCAATACACGTTAAAAAGTGATTTCAAGTGGTTGATCTTTTCCCGCGTTTTTGTGACGTCATTTGAAAAAATGTTTCCGGTAACAGTCGGGTCGTCCTAATTACAGAATGGGTGAAAAGGGATTACTGAAAGGTAATCCGAAATGAAATGAAGTATTTTTTAACGTTTCTTGAATAAAATAATGAACTATTTGTGTAAATATAAGGAATGAATGGCGGTGTTGATGTCATTATCGGGGATATGAACGCAATTGGGCTGGTCAAAGTACGCGTGGAGTCCTTCGGACTTCACACACTTAGACCAGCCCAATTGCGTTCATACCCCGATAATGACATCAACCCCGCAATTCATTCCTTAAATAGTTTGTGTAGTGATTCCTTACCGACTCATATAAGTACCCGCGACCTGAGCGTAAATAAGCCCCTCCAGTGGTAAAGATTGTTGTTTGTTTGATTGTTTTTCATTGCAGAACTCCATGGTCAGGAAATAAATAAAAGCAATAAATATCACTTTTATACCTTTATATATATATCCACACCTGAACGCGTGGGAATGAAAGGCCAAACAAACTGTTAAATATTTAGGCCTTATAGCTTGTCATATCTAGCTCTTGCTATGAACACTTACGTATTTACTTAAATGTTATCTCCCCGTTCATCGTTATTTAATTGTCTTTATATTTGTTGTCAATGTATATAAGTCAGGGGTGACTTCAGGGTATGACGTTTGAGAAGGAGCACTCTGAAGTTGTGACTTGGGGCGTGCGTCCCCTTTCCCAGGAACCCAACAAATAGGCTGTTATCATAGTCAGTGGGGTTGATGCTCTCCTGAAAATATTTGTCTAAAATAGTTCATTTTGGATTAATCTATGAATAATTTATAGACATCGAAAATTCACTTCGATACACTATGCGGGTTGGGGCGTTGGGGCGCCATATGTGCTTACCCTACCCCCGCATTTACTATTCGTTCCGTGCCACGGACAATTTGATTACATCTCGATTTCATTGGTCGGCAAATATTTGCAAAACATCGATTCATAGAACGTTAAAAATATACACTACTTTATTATTGGTAGATGTATGATTGCAGTGGCTCAGAATAACGGTTTCAACGTGTTCAAGGTTTTTGATATGTCCTGTGTTAGCAAAAATCGTTATGGTTGACCTTAACCTGGTATGTATAACGGTTTCAACGTATTCAAGGTTTTAGATATGTCCTGTGTTGGCAAAAATCATTATGGTTGTCCTTTACCTGGTATGTATAACGGATTCAACGTGTTCAAGGTTTTAGATATGTCCTGTGTCACCAAAAATCATTATGGTTGTCCTTTACCTGGTATGAATAACGGATTCAACGTGTTCAAGGTTTTAGATATGTCCTGTGTCACCAAAAATCATTATGGTTGTCCTTTACCTGGTATGTATAACGGATTCAACGTGTTCAAGGTTTTAGATATGTCCTTTGTCACCACAAATCATTATGGTTGTCCTTTACCTGGTATGTATAACGGATTCAACGTGTTCAAGGTTTTTGATATGTCCTGTGTTAGCAAAGTTTTGTTTTAGTTTTCCTATACTTGGTAGACATTAAGATTGCACAATATTCAAGGGCAATAACCTGTTATGTGAGTTCGCAAAGGTTCGTTTTGGTTTTCCTATACTTGGTAGACATAAAGATTGCACAATGCTCAAGGGCAATAAACTGCTATGTGAGTTCGCAAATGTTCGTCATGGTTGTCCAATACTTTGTTGACAGAACGGCTGTAAACTGTTCAAGATAAATATCCTCTTGTGTGTTTTGCAAATATTCTTAATGGTTTATCTATACTTGGTCGACTGAAAGGTTAAGGTTATAAAATAGTCAAAGATAATGTCCTGTTATGTGAGTTAGCAATGTTTTATAATGGTTGTCCGTTACTTGGTGGACAGAACGATTGTTAAATGTTAAAGAGTAATAGCATGCTCTATGTTTCGCAATTTTTCTTTATAGACTTGGTGAACAAAACGATTGTTTTTGTTCAAGAGTAATATTATGTTCTATGTTTCGCAAATTTTCTTTATAGACTTGGTGAACAAAACGATTGTTAAATGGTCAAGGGTAATATCCTGTTCTGTGTTTCGCTTGTGTTTGTTATGGTTGTACATCTCTTGGTAGACCGAAAGGTTGTAAAATGTTCTGGTGTAATATCCTGTTCTGTATTTCGCAAAGATTCATTATGATTGTCCTTCCTATATGTTGTGGACAGCACGGTTGCAAAATGTTCAAGGGTAATATCCTGTTCTGTGTTTCGCAAAAGTTCGTAATGGTTGACTTTTTCAAAGAGATCTAACGGCTTCAAAATGCTCAATGATTATATCCTGTTTTCCGTGTTGTAGCCTGTGTTACGCAAATGTTCAAAAGGCTTATCAAATCCGATTTTTAAACGAATAAGTTTACTTAACTATTATTTAAGCAAAAAGATGATCAAAACGACAAACTCAATGCCCTAATTTTGAATTATGCATGATAGTTTTGGGGTTTTGTTCAAGGTAATGCAGTCAGAAGAGTCCACGACTATTCGATATCAAAGAGACAACACAAAATGATTGTATTTACTGTGCATTAGGGTGATTCAGTTTCGAAGTGTGTGTGTGTGTGTGTGTGTGTGTGTGTGCGTGCGTGCGTGCGTGCGTGTGTGTGTGAATGTGCGTGTGTGTGTAAAGGTTAGGTTTTTTTGCCATTCATTGCTTTGTTGACAATTGTTCTGCATTTATTGGGTACTTTTCTGTTCATAAAAGCCCAATTTATAATACCAATAGTTCCATAGTAGTTTAACTTCAAAATTCTGTTTATTGCAAAATAGCTGGCATTTGAATGTTATATAGCACATAACCCCACCTTTATCTAACTACTGGTTGGGTGACTAATACTTGGTGTTTTCATTTTATGTAGGCCAATGTCAGTCGAAGATTTATTCAAAGTTTATGTTATTTTTAATTACATTATAATAATAATTGTAAAGTTATGTATTAAATTCACGCTGATCGATTTGGACGAATGTGCCAAAAATTATGCCAAAAAATTGCGTGGAGTAAAATTCGGTCAGTCTTTTTTCCAACATGGCTTACTTGACTAACTAATGTCAGTGTTTGCTTTTTTGTGTGGGCACATGATCATTGAGGATTTTTCAAATTTTCTGTTCATTAACTTCATGTAGATCGATTTTGTCGAATACACCAGAAACAGTAAATAGGTTACGCCTGCTCTTTTTTCTGTAAATCGTCAAAATTGGACTCAGACTTATGCTTGATTTTTGGAAAGCACTTTGGGCAGTGAATATGAGCGATGGCATTGGTTGCACTTACCATTATTGTGCCATCGTCATGGATTATGTGCTATCGTAATCAGTATTTCTAACATTCTCATAACAAGAATTAGACACTAGTGCTTTTGGTGATTTGTCTAGGATCAATTTTGGTTTTTCAGATATTAAATAAATGGATATAGATGGACTGACTAACCGTTTCACGAAGTAATACGGCAAGACCACAAACATTATCTATAAAGTGTGGTTTATGAAACGGAAAAATATATAAGTGAGACATTATAATTGCGATGTTTTGGTTAGTCAGGAAAATGCTAGACATAAAGTAACAAAAAAGCTATTACCTTTGTTGACGAAGCCAATGGCATATAACCATATCAAAAGGTAACCAAACACATGGCCTTAATACTGAACCCCAATCATGTTTGTGCTTTCCTAATTTTGGTCATAATCATGATACACATTTCAAAGGCAGTATAACCTGGTCTGTTTTTGTAGTTTTATATATTGATGTTTGTAGTTCATTCGTTTTTACTTTAGATCCGCCATCCTGAGCTGTGTTATTGAACAAAATAACGTGTTGGTCTCTAACCCTTTGAGGTCTAAGTCAGCTCTGTCCAAACTACATAAACACATAGAGACATATGGTAAGTTACTCTGCGTTTTCTATTTCCTGCATTTTCCTTTAAATTACTATGTAAATCTTTTCTATTGAATGGTTATTTTCATCACATCAGAGTTCGTTTTATGTTAAGAGTTGTATTTTTTTGGCTTAACAGTGACATACTTGTAGTCAGAAAGATAGGAGCATAAAGAAAAAAAAAAACAATTAAAGAATCTTCTCATACATTATTAAGTGTCATCATTGATTGACCGAATCGTAAATAAATTGAATTATATTCAATATAGTATGTATTCCCAGATGTTAACGTGTACGAGAATGGTGTTATTACTGAAGTAATATGAACATTGCAAAAATGCCAGGAACAATAATAATTATTTGTATTTTTTATTACCTTTCGCTTCCGTTTAGGTGAGATGTGCGCGAAAAATGCCTCTCTTAAAAGTTTGATATTTTAACAAATCTTTGTGGTCTATAGCTTTATATTTTAGTGGAATAGATGCATTTGACGTTTATCTTCATATTACTGAGTTGGTGAGCGAATCATTTGTGGATTTATGTGCTTAATTCGGGAAAACTTGACATTCCTTTGTCTTCATTAGTCAATAGTGCATGTATTTACAACGGAGATAGCCATTCACCCGTGCAATAAATAGATTACTGTGTGCTAGATAAATATAACACTTCAGTGGCTTTACTACAATACTATAAATGATCTCACACCAAGACAAAAGTTAAATCTTTTTCGAGGACTTTGATAAAGAACTTTACCTGTTTACCTGCGTAATCAGTTGACGTTTCGTTGTTTAAGTTTATAAATGGCTAAACAGAAAAGTAAAAGCAACAAACGAACAAAGAACGAAGCATCCCCGGATTCACAAAGCGTTAGCCCTGGCAGAACAGGACGCGCCGTTTATCCCTCTTCTGGGAGCCCAGTGTGTCCCTCAGCCCCTGATTACCCCGCAGCAACAGATGTTTTGCCAGTTCTACCCACCTCACCTTCAGTACGTCACTCCGTCCATGTCTCAAACTTCCGGTTCCTCTTGTTCTCCCGTTAAGGACACCAGTAATCAGCAAATCATGGCCAAGCTGAACATTATTGAAAGTCGCTTAACTAAACTTGACCGAATTGAAACGAATGTGTCAAAAATATCTAAAAAAATAACTCTTATAGAAGCCAAAATAAGCGACATTGAGACTAAATTTTCAAATGTTGACAAAAGGCTGATTGACTTAGAGAATAGTCGAGCTTTCGATAGCATTCAATGTAACGAGCTGATAGAAAAGTGTAATGATATTGAAACTAATTTGATGGCTGAAAAGTCGAAAAACATAATTCCCTTGATAACCTCAAGCATGAAAATGTCTCTCTTAAAAATGACTTAATTGACCTAAAATCGCATTCTATGAGAGATAATCTCCTCTTTTTCAATTTTGATGCGGAAGCAACCGTCGACGAAAGAAAAAAATGAAAACTGTGTCGAGAAAATCATTTCTTCCTGTGAACACAACCTTGCCATTGCAGACGCCCGCGCAAACTTCAAGATTGACCGTGCCCACTGCATTGGTCGTTATAATAACACTTCCAAGCTTATATAGAATTGCATTATTGAGATTCCGACTATGTCCTCACTCTCTTGAAATAGAAGTTGAAAGATTTAATAATGTTGCACTTTTAGAACGAAAATGTAAACTATGCAATACTAATATGGTTGAGTCTGAATTTCATTTTTTGCTTGCTTGACCTTTTTATTATGATTTACGTCAACAATTCAATATTTCCAATTCATGGAATAGCTTGAATAAATTTAGGGTTTTAATGTCTTCAAAAAACCCCACAAACAATATAAGAATTGTATATAAATACATTTACAATGCTTTTCAACGACGTTATGCCAGCATTGATGCAGTTGCTTCATAATTAGATAGTACAATAAAGTAAATTATGATTGTGTTCTCTATATTATTTACGTGTGTTGTTTTTGTTTAGTTTATTTTGTATTTGTCATCTTTTCAATTTGTATACATCTCATCCTATGTGTATGTTCATGGCCAAAGGCTTATGTATTGCCGATATTGCCAATAAATTTGAAACTTGAAACTGTATTGCTGGTGTAAAAAAGGTGTGTTTTTTTTGAAAGCATCGATTCGTTCAGGTTCTTTCCATCAAATATCACTAATAGTATGTTTGTGTGATGGTTTTGTAAGACACACAGTTAATTCTGCCTGAGTGATCCGTTGAAAGCAGTCTCTAAATCGGGACTGTTAATAGACGGTAGAAGTAAGTGCTAGTCAACCTTCCCTGTCACCGCCTAAAAGGTATTTCAAGAATAAAGTAATAGTAATCCAACCAGTAGTAAAATTTGGGTGAGTTGTTTTTTGAAGAAAAAAAAACACATACAAAAATAAAACAACAGCATTTAAATATCAGCCATTCGTAACAATAAACTTAAATTTTGAAATCACTCGCGATCTAGGCTTGACTTCTACTGCTGTATAACGTTCCATTCCAGTAATTGAAACCACAACACTGTTAACTAAGGCCCTCTTTTTCCAGTTTGGTTTCGTTCATGACAAATACTTATTTTGTACCTGTTTGTGTTTAACAATTAGCTTAATTGATCGACAACGAGAAGAAATATAGCAATTAACTGACCTGAAACACTGCAGTAGAATTCGATAACGACGCTAACACAAGTGAAAATTATATCGAATACCATAGGCTTGATCCAGTAAATTGTACCATAAATCTAAAGTAATAACCTCTTTTATAACGTTAGTCATCGAAACAACTACTGATGTTTCGGAATGTTTGGTGAAGGGGCGCTAATAAAAGCTATATAAACTTTTCTTAGAATACAAGCTCCATTGTCAGCCAATGAAATTGCAGATAGGCAATTATTAAGTGTTAGCCTGTGTAATAGTTAGATGAAATGAACTACGCGCATTCAGTAGAGCAACAGCGCCACAACTGTTATAAATATGTGCATATTTCCTTTTTAAGATGTGCTTATAAGTATGTGTAAGCAACGGAGTGTACATGAAATGCTACAGATATGAAAATATGCCCAAGTCCGATTCGGGAGAAAAACTCCTGGCACTTCAGTTAGCACAATATTGAAACGAAATCGTAACCAGTCTGCTATTTTACTTGACAATGTATGATCAATTAATAAAATGATACATAGTAGAGTTAAAAATAATAAAGCCCAGATTTGATTACATCTGCCACTTTTTCACCCAATGAACGCAACATATTAGTACATCAGTTATGATCTATATATTAAAGGCATCGTTATATATATTTTCAATAACGGTATGGATATCCAGAAACCAAGTACAATCGAATAAATTAAGGGTCGTCTACAACCGAGACTAAACTCATCCTACAACATTTTTCCACTTGACTAGGGTAGGGGCAGTGTGTTTGAAATAAGAGAGAGTGTAATCAATTCGCACACATCTTTATCTCACACTTCTCTTGCACTCTGCAGTCTTTTCAGCAACCCCAAAGGGCCCTTTTGGAAATAAGTGCATTGCTCTTTCGTGAGTTTGCCTTGATCGTAAGATATGAGTGTTATACATACTAAGATAATTACCTCTGGAATGTCATCGCATTCAACGAACTTCAGTCTAATTTATTAATTTATTCTGTAACACAATGCAAATCTCGGTATTTCGTAAATAGTAGAATAATGGTTTTACATGATATCTTATGTATATCAAGTCTAGATAACCATAAAGATTTCAAGAATATTTACGATGGGTTAATAATTCAAATTAAGCAAATTCGTATTCAGTCAGATACACCCACACAATATATCCTCTATATTGCGCAAGGCGAAACTTTCATCACTCTTCTATTCAAATTATATTGTTTTCCATATTCAAATTCGCTTAATGTAAGGATAGTGGAGACGTGGCTAAACCGTAAATGTTAAAGTAAGGGTGATGGGTCAAACACTGTCCATTATGTCAGGAAAAGAACAGTCCGAGGCATGCATTTTAATTGACGTTTAAGGAGTTTCATTCACTTAAAAGATGTAAACAACGAGATCCAAATCATGAAATTCATGCCGTTATTGTCAACTTATTGGAAACTGTCACACCCATTGAAAAGCTACTAATCATGTGAAGCTCTTAAGAAAATCGAAATATTTTGCGCTAATATACATGTGAATATGTTATGCAAATCAAAATATTTTGCGTTTATATACATGTAAATTGTAAAAAAAATATTTTAGTTTTTATTTGAAATAATGTTCTCTAAAATAAAACTTCTACGGATATATTACCAAATGTGTTTTCATTGTGCATTATTCGCTTCATACGAATACTTTGTTTTTGTGTTCTACGCTTTATGGGACACACACTTAATAAACAATTTCCTTTACCCAAAACTTCATTCATATCTTCATTGGTGATTACGTTGATACAACCTTAACATTGGAAATGTA
Organism: Mya arenaria; assembly: GCF_026914265.1. Lineage (NCBI taxonomy): Eukaryota > Metazoa > Mollusca > Bivalvia > Myida > Myidae > Mya > Mya arenaria. The sequence goes on from NC_069122.1 coordinate 29,926,595, forward strand.
TGGAATTAACATTTTCATAATAATTTATTTAAGCTTTTAAGGGTTTTTAAGTTATTTTTCTTAAAATGTGTTCATAGTTTTACACCATCTTGAAAGCATGTACAAGAAAAACAAGTTTGTCAACACAGGTCCTGATTCTACATTATGTTAATCACACCATTCTACTTTCTCAACTGACTATCCAATATTTGAATAATGTGTGTCCATTGTTGAAATATTAACCAGTCCACTCTTTAAATATCAGACAGTTAGTAGAAATTAAAAAAAGAAAGAAACACAGTCCAAAAGCCTAGGATGAGGTCACAAACATGTTTTAAGCTAAACTATCTCTCTGTATAAGCGATATCTTATAATGCAGTGCACATCTCTTGCAAACCGTTTGTAAGAAGTGTCATGACAAATATACTCATAGTTGGTCGGTTAGTCGGAACCTACCATTAAACAAGATCACAACACGCGCCATAATAAACTGCAAACAAACATTTTTGGTCGGATAGCTGCCAACGAACTGTTTTGGTCGGTAGCTGCAAACGAACAGTTTCAGACGGGCAACTGCAAACAGTTTTAGACGGGCAACTGGAAACGAACAGTTTTGGACGGGCAACTACAAACGAACGGTTTCGGTTAGGTAGCTGCAAACAAACAGTTTTGGTCGGGAAGCTGCAAAGAAACAGTTTTTTTCGGGTAACTGCAAGGGAACAGTTTTGGTCGGTAAGCTGCAAACATAAATAGTATATCAAAACATTACATGAGCTTGTGACCTTGAAATAAAAGCAAATTGTTTTACACAGGTACAACTATTTGAACAAGTATTTACAAAAGCCGTTCCTTATTATATGCATGCATACAATTGAAAAACATAAGATGGATTACAGCACTGAAAACAGTGATAACATCAACTAGTTCTTCCTGCTGTACGGGCAATCCACAAGCGCACAGTTCAGCTGGTTGACATACCAGTGTAAAATAGATAGAGTATAACTTAAGGGATAATCGTATATATTTTAACAGAAAAATTGTAATTAGCATTATATAATTGGGAATTACAGCATTGTACATATAATGCCAGTGTCAATATTCTTTTAATCTAGATATTTGCCTGGACAATTAACAAAGGGACTGGAGACGAGCCGTTATGAAGAAAAATGATGTTCCGCGCATGCGCATTGCGCACTAGACTTATTGGCGAATAGTAAATATAACCAAACCATGCTGTGGAAATGCACATGATTCTGTCCAAGATTAAGCATATACTGTTATAGTTCAACCGTAAGTTGTTGTGTTATTTTTTTCGTAGATTTAATGAGTTCCAATTCGGTTTTGTAACCATATTTTTGAGGCAAATTTGCAAGTCTTCGAATTTGGTTCGATGATATTCGGACAAAATGGCAGCTTTTGCAAAGAAGGAGGTCGATTGTGTTCGTTTACTTACACAAACGAATTTAAATATGAGCTGCTTATTTGTGTAATTGTATCACTTAATATAATTGTACACGTGTAGCAAATTTGATGTAAATATGAATATCTGAACTCAATTTATGATAAAATGCATAGGTAAAACATATACACAACTGAATTATAATATGCGGCTCTGTTGTAAAATGAGAAGAGACTAAGAATGGAAAATGACTTAAGTATTTTTTTTAGATATTGGGACCTGGGCCTCAAGTATGAGGTGGCCGTTTCATAAACAATCCTAGGAGCGATTTCATACCAGTGCATTGCTACAGTTGAACTTATCTCACGTCAACTTAGCGGTGGTGAAAAGCAAAATGAGCTGTCGACATTTCCGTGGTGCAACTGTGCATTTCGTTTATTTGTATATACTAATGTAAGTATGATTAATTGGACATATTTCGAATATTGGAGGATCTGGTATCGTGTAGGAACAATTTTACTACATGTTGGCTACGATTACGTCGCAATAAAGTACGAATTGTGGTGCCAGGAGCTTTTCACCCTGTTCGGACTTGTGCATATATATATAGACCAGCGAGTATTTCAACTACATTTCGGTACATTGACACTACGTAAGAACATTCTGGCGCATGCACATACAACTAACTGTTATGTACAGTAATTATGTTGGCATAAATCAAAATTTACAAGCTCTTCCTAAAAAGGTTATGTGCACCGTTTTACCATGCATTATTTTAATGCTTGTTTCGCCCATCTATTACGGAAACAATAGGCTATGCGAAATACCTAAACCAAAGTGAAAACAATAGGATGTTTGCCGATATATATTTAACCATAAAACTGCCTCTTTCAGACCCCAAGTCCTCGAAGTGAAGTCTAGTATACCGGAATGTTAGGAGTATATTGATATGTACCGGTGTTAGTAAGATACGTAACAGTTATATTTGCATGGGTCAGATTGTTCTTACAGTGGTCCTTTACAACAAAATGTAATTTAATTGTTTGCATATCTCGAAATATGTACAAGTCAGAACCTGACACCACAGTTTGCACAATAAGATAACGATAACAGTAAAAGTGGTCGTACACGGTACAACATCATCCGATTTACGAAATATGTCCCTTTAATAAGAACATCAGATGACAATTTATTCATACTAACGAATAAACAAATTAACAAAAGTCACAGCTGCACCAAGGCAGAAGTTTCCACAGCCCATTTTGTTTGCACCATCGTTAAGCGGTGGAGATTGCGTTAAGTAGGCGTGAATCGCCTGTGTCCAAAACTGTTAATAACATCATTGATGAACTGGCTCAAAGAAAACAAATATTTAATATTATTGTCAATGGCTAAAATCCAGAAGACGTACAAACAAACAATCGAATTTGTTTTTATATCATGTTAAACAAAGAATAAGTGACCAATATAAGCAAGAATGGAATGCAGATATACAAAGTTCAAGTAGAGCATTAACGTATAGACTGTTTGCTGAATCCAAATTTCAACCATATTTAGATATTGTTAACATTGAAAAGTATAGAATCTCATTAACTAAAATACGTGTTTCGTCACATAGACTTTGTGTTGAAACAGGTCGATGGAACAAACCTACACCTATTCCAGTTAATGAAAGAGTCTATTCATTTTGTAACTCTTAAGAAGATGAATTTCACTTTATTTGCGAATGCGAATGTTTTATAGAACTAAGACACACACTAATAAATAGATATTACCGTTCCAACGCTAATGTTATAAAGTTCAAAGATTTATTGCAATCAGAAAGTTTTGTTGTTTTGAAAAAATATTCGCATCATTTTGTCATAAAGCATTTGTTTTACAATTAGTAATATATGAGCATATTTATATATATACGTGTATATATAAATGTGCATTCCTAAAACATAAACATTGAGTTCTGCCTGAAATAATATTTATTGTATTGCAAGTTACTCTCCTTTCGCTGTATCTTACTACATGACCAACCCAATTGCGTTCATATCCCCGATAATGACATCAACCCCGCAATTCATTCCTTATATTTACACCAATAGTTCATTATTTCATTCAAGAATTGTTAAAAAATAGTTCATTTCATTTAAGAAAACCTTTCAGTAATCCGTTCTTACCCATTCTGTAAATAGAACGACCCGACTATAACCGGAAACATTTTTTTCAAATGACGTCACAATAACGCGGGAAAAGATCAACCACTTGAAATCACTTTAAAACGTAAAATTGAAACACTTCTGGTACTAATATATTTAAAATATAATAAACTAACACTTTTAAAAATGTTGATCTATATTTTACGGGACATGCAGACACAATACAACCAATTACAAGATCAATAGCTTTCATGTATATTGTTATGCAATGAATTACGATCCGAACATATCCGAAGATGTTGCGTTCATCGATTGATGAACGCAATTGCCGAAAGGCAATTCATTTAAGGAATGGAAGTTGAGGTGTAAATATATGAATGTATTTACCATTGTATTTGTATACTGTACTCATGGGCTTATGCCTACTGTATATGATTTTCCACAGTAAAACAATATATACAAACAAAACGCATACATTACATAAGACGCTGTTTTACATACAAAAAAGCAAATGATTTATCAATGTTATGTGGAATTGCAGTGTAGTGCCAACCGCATTAGCCACTCAAAACCATCTTGCTTATTCTTTTTCTTTTACGGTGGGGTTCCGGTGACCGCCCGCGGAACGAAATGTACAGGACTCAATTCCCGATCGGGACTCTTGCAATCGTTTTTTTAAATTACTTCTGCAAGTAAACCCTGAAAATATCGAAGTTTCAGACATTAATCCCGACGCTTAGATACCAGATACCACGTGATTTCCGAAGACTCTCTTTAATGTGAATTAATGCTGTTTGATGTATTTTCTTTTAACATATTTCGGTATAATTAGACTCAAACCTCAGTCATCAGCTCGTAATTGGTCTGTTATAACTAACAACACGTAAATGCAAAAACTAAACATCTAAATGATAAGATGATATATAAGCCGATGCATTGAGGATCTGCAGATTGCCTGTATTACATGTTGGAGTGTTTATCGTTCATCAATTCGTTTTTCAGTCACACAGTTCTTTTTATCGTAATTATTAAGGCTCTAATTGACATTTCAACATGTTCAACCCTCCATCAACGCCTAATTATCCGTTTCTTTTTGTAAGTGTTTGAAACATAGATGCTGGGAAATTGACAATGATGATACACACTAGGACCATGTGTTCAAGCATCCAGCAACGCCTGATTACCTGTTTAGTTTTGTGATTGTAACAGAGATACTTGGTATGGTACAATGAGTATACAAAGGCCACGTATTCGCATTCTTGATTTAAACCATCTTAGCTAAAGTTGTGAACTTAGACCTTGGTAATTTTAAATACTTGTCATGCTAATGAGTTTGAGGGGCGTTATGTAATGTAATAAGCACATTTCAAAATTATATTGAATTTTTGCATGATTCCCTAAACACCCAGAAAACTGTTTTATCATGTTGACAAGATTGACAATAATTGACGTCATGACGGTAGCCTGCGACCGTTGTTTGGTAATAGCACGAATAATGACATCTTCAACAAGCAAGCAATGATGGCTTGCTAAGGGAAAGAAACAAAAGACATGATATATAATTGTCCAAGCTTCTTAGTTTCTTCATCACTTATAATGTCCTGAGGGTATCTATGACCATTACATCAAGACATTTGTGGCTTAAAGCTGCACTCTCACATATATACCATTTTTTCAACTTTTTAAATTTGTTTGTCTTGGAAAGAGCATTTTTTTACGTAAATATCTGCAAACCAAAGATTTAAGATTGCGGACAAATATCAGATCGTAGATTTTCATATTTCCGTTCGAAAATTAATATTTTATGGTTTAAACCGTTACTAACTGGTTAAGAAAAATGCATAAAACATCAATTGTTGAACTTAAATATGAAACTCTGCGATCTGCTTTTTTGTCAGCAGTCTTATATTACTGGTTTCCATGGATTTTTGCAAAACTTGGCTGTTCCAAGACAAAAAATAAAAACATGTGTCAAAACGTTCAATCTGTGAGAGTGCAGCTTTAATTTGTACACGCAGGCCACTTTTTAGACAGCTTACTTTAAAGTATAAGCCTACTCGAAAAGGATTTATGTGTATATATGAAATCGGCTTGACTGAAGCTGGAATATGACGTCATAGATTGGTGTCACTATCCACAAAATGGCGGCGTTTATGGATCATATGTTTTGTTAAATACATATACAATAGACTAATAGACCTGTTTTATATTTTCACAGTTCTTTGTGGTATCGCTTATGATATATGTATATATATATTTATATTATATATATATATTGATCAATTGAAAACATATATGGTAAAATGTTGTAGGATTAATAGACATACAGCAATATAGAGTACTTTGTAGTTTGAAAATGTTATAAAATTACTGGCTTATTCAATAGCGCCATTGACACAATTTAGGTCATTTGGCTCTCAATTCATTACGTAATTACTATTCAAATAACATGCGTAATAGCGCAAAACGAGTATACATATAATTTTAATGAAAATGATATCAGTATAAATGTTTGAGGCAAACGACTCGCACAATTTGTTTAATTGAATAATTAACTTCTTAACTGTAGTTTCAAAAGTACTACTACTAATTGTTGTTATGATTGAAATATTATGCAAACACTCTCATTAAATTAGCTTTTTTAGTTGAAATATATGTATGTTGAAACTATCTTGTAACAATTAATTTTTATAAGTATACACGTTGGCTCGAGTTCCTCGATGGCTCGAACTGGATATATCTTTATCACATACTATACCTTGTTTCCGGTTTAATATCAAATTATCAAGTAATTTTCTGTATCACACATGTGCAATATAACAACATGAAATCACATGTTTTTAACAATTAAATTGTAAACAGTTACTGTTCAATTGGTAATATTTTAGCAAGTAATATGTGTACTTCTAATTTTATTTTTACGATATAGATTCAATTGTTAAAGCAGAAAACAATAAGAGAACAACTTGATATTATCTTGATTTCATGAAAAACAATCCTAAAATGTTCGTCACGTTCAGAGTCTAAACCGAAAATAACATCATTAACATGTTTCAAAATTATGACGTCATAGAACGCAGTGACGTCATCATTCATAGTAGAGCAATTTGCGTTGAAAGGATAATGTTTATTATTGTTTTGTTTCTTTCTGAATGTCATCTCAATATTCAGTTGAGCATGCCGTAACACGGGCAATGGCAGTGCTTGGTCAGTTTTTCGTAGTCGGCTCGTCAATAACGCAGATGAAAGAGGTTCGTCTTTTTGTCATTGCTTTTCAGGAAAATAACAAGTCATAAAATAATCGGACACTCGACTTCATATAATACACACATTTATTTAACAGGTTTGCTTTCTTACACATTTCCTGAACCCGTCGAATGAAGTGGTGTGTTTCAGGTCACGACTTAGGATAGCTCGTGTATATAACTATGTTTTCTATTTCATTTCATTTTATGCCAAACATATTTTTTTAAATTATTTAAACCTTAGTAAAACAAAGAAAGGAACACAATACAGGAGTGCCATCAAGCGGGGTATGTTATTTTGTGTATACTGACAATCCAATAACATTCACACAGGCACTGATTTCCTGATTAGCCATAACATGGTGAATGGCTCAATGTTCCTAAATAAAGAAATTAGTGTTTTTGCATTGTAGTAATGTCCGGAATCAATGACAACTCCCATTCGTACGTTGGTAACACATGCAATACCAAACTGAAAAATAATTATGCGTTATGCAACAACCACGCCCCCCCCCCCCAGTTCCGGGGGTATACCGGGGATGGCGGGGAAAATGGGCCGTGTTTTTACCTTTTCAGGTAGCCCCGCACTGCCGAGTGAATGCGGTGGTTTTGTTTTCGCTCCGAAAAAAAACAACAACAACAGAGAATGGGCCTTACCTAGGTATTTTGGGGTGCGGGGGTATTTGGCGGGGATTTTACCAGCAGTTTGTCCCTGCCGGGCGGCGATTTTATGGTTTAAACCGTTACTAAACGGGTTTGGCTGGACCGAAAGTCTAAGTCCCCGCTCGGACCTGGGGCCGTGGTTACAAATATTGACTGGTGCATTAATAACACAGAAACAATACATTTATTTGCATGTTTTTTTATAATTATAATTACAGAAAAAATAAAAGAAAAGAACACCGTAAGTTTACAATAAGGCACTCTTCACTGTACCCCACTTGTTTATCGAATGATTTCCCAAATTAGTACATAGCCCAATACTTATGTGAAAAACTACACAAACAAAATCAGTAGCAAAAAGTTTAAACATAAACCCGGTTTAATGGCACTGGGTAAACGCCAAAGACATAGAACACAAAAAAAAATCACAAACAAGAAACATGTAAGAACAGCACAAAACTCCAGAAACAGCAGAGAGCATACATTCTATACTAGTAATTTATCCGAGGATATGTAATTCTTATATAAACTACAGTGCCCAACAAAATCTACCTCACAGCCGTATTTAACATTGATAATTTATCAATTCCGATAATAAATACATACATAAGAAAACTCCCCATCCAATCATGTTCAATATAAGATATATTTTGAAATTTTTCTTTTGCTCATTTATTTTATTCTAGCAATTAAACTTAAATTTCAATTTTTCTTTGGTTATTACACACAGACGAGAAAATTATTCAACCTCAACCAAATTTGATTATAGCAAACTACATTAAAACTGATAAAGATAGAGGATTCATAAAAGTTTAATTATGGCAATTTTGTGTTTGCGTGTTGGTGAAATAGAGCGGACTTAATTTAATTAATGAAATTATTTATACTCTTAGGATTTTTTCGAGATGGGACATACATCGCATTTGAAATCAGGTTAAGCCTCCACATTCCTTCAAATAGTTTATTAAAATGACAATCGTATTTAAAATAAATATATGCACATGTATAAAAAACATAAATCTTAACTGATACCATTTACTACATACTTAATAATGCATTTATGGAAAATTTTAATTACTAATGACAAGAGTGCAACCGTGTGTTTAGTAGCTGGAAACTGACAAATATTAAATAACTGGTGAGTCTTAAAAGTTTTACAGTGATCAACAATCGTCTAATAAGGTAGAAATATCGTGATTTCTGTACCTTCCAGAATATCCTATATAGCAACCACTGTTTTCGATATTTCTTCATCATTTCCAGCAATTTAAAATAATGGTATCAATTGTGGTACGTCTTATTTGGGAGTAAGAGTTCATCTTTGAAAGAAACTGCTTTCTTTCTAAATAATTTGAGGTCTGAAAGCGTAAAGGTTCTATCTTCAGCTTCATTTAATGTCACTTAGAACCTTTTTGAATTCACCCTCGAATTGCTTTAAGTGGAAATATGTTTTCTCTTTGTCTTCTTAGTCGAATCAGCAATGCTCTATTAATAGAAACTACTATAACTTGGGAAGTTTGAATCCAGTTTTAAACTGCAGAATGTCATATTTAACTGTTGTCTCCCCTTTTGCAAAAAGGGTAGCTACTACAATATTGCAAACAAAGATGGTTTTGATTAGTCTTAAAGTTGTGGTAGAAAAACAAATGAAAAACATAATTAAGCAATGAGTCAAGTTTTGTACTGGCAATACAATGACTTGTGATTGTGAATGAGATTTATGTGACATAAACAGCCGAAACCCTTTGCTTCGCTCGAATTCATTGTTGGCTCGAACTAGAGGAAAGGAGCGATTTCTCTATACTGAAAGTAAACTTTCCCGCTTGGCTCGAGTTTTCCGAGACTCGAGGTATTTCCCCGGTCCCTGGGAGTTCGAGCGAACGGGTTTCGACTGTATACTCATTTCTTAACTTATCATTCAATCAAACAACACAATGGCTTGTGATTGTGAATGAGATTTATGTGACATAAACAGCCGAAACCCTTTGCTTCGCTCGAATTCATTGTTGGCTCGAACTAGAGGAAGGTAATTCCCCGGTCCCTGGGAGTTCGAGCGAACGGGTTTCGACTGTATACTCATTTCTTAACTTATCATTCAATCAAACAACACAATGGCTTGTGATTGTGAATGAGATTTATGTGACATAAACAGCCGAAACCCTTTGCTTCGCTCGAATTCATTGTTGGCTCGAACTAGAGGAAAGGAGCGATTTCTCTATACTGAAAGTAAACTTTCCCGCTTGGCTCGAGTTTTCCGAGACTCGAGGTATTTCCCCGGTCCCTGGGAGTTCGAGCGAACGGGTTTCGACTGTATACTCATTTCTTAACTTATCATTCAATCAAACAACACAATGGCTTGTGATTGTGAATGAGATTTATGTGACATAAACAGCCGAAACCCTTTGCTTCGCTCGAATTCATTGTTGGCTCGAACTAGAGGAAAGGAGCGATTTCTCTATACTGAAAGTAAACTTTCCCGCTTGGCTCGAGTTTTCCGAGACTCGAGGTATTTCCCCGGTCCCTGGGAGTTCGAGCGAACGGGTTTCGACTGTATACTCATTTCTTAACTTATCATTCAATCAAACAACCCAAGAGTTTATATTTTTTATTTTTTTATTTATATTCAAATAGTTCAATTTCTATAATGACATATCATTTAAACATCTGTATTTTCTGATTATTCAAATCACATAAAATAAATATAGGAGGATATTAAAGGGACTATACACCAGATTGGCACCAAAAAAAGTTTCTTTTCTGAACGAATCTCAGATAAATTATTTAATAAAATGTTTTAGTCTTTAAAATAATACAAATCGAGTTGGAGACCGGGTTCGAACCGGTATCGCCAAAATCGCAGTCTAGTGTTGTAACCACTGTGCTACGAAGGCGTACTTTAAGCCGTTGGAATATTTAAGCTATATGCCGAACTTGGTAATATCACGAGATAACATCGACTAGCCAATCACGCATAAGAATGAATCTACTAGGTGTACATACCTAGTCATCTTTTTTAATGGAAAAATGCGAAAAATGAATTAATTGTAAACTATGTGGTACTTCAGTTAGTAAGTTGCAATGCATTTTACACATCGATACCAAGTTTATGTTAGTTTTTCGACAATTTTCTTTTTTTTTCGCGATTTCATCATACGGTGTATAGCCCCTTTAATAGCATTTATACTACGGGCTATATTCATAAAAAGGAATAACGTGTTGCGAAATGAAAATATGCAGTAGTTTCGATCAAAGATAAATAACACAAAACTCTATTTTATGTTTACTTATTTAAAATTGGAAAGCCACCTCGGTGATGATCTCATATCATAATATTTTCACCTCAACTTCCATTCGTTAATGAACTCCCTTTCGGCAATTGCGTTTATCAATCGATGAACGCAACATATTCGGATATGTTCGGATCGCAATTTATCGCATAACAATATACATGAATTATTTTGATCTTGTTATTGTTTGTATTGTGTCAGCAGTTGCCGTAAAATATAAACATTTTAGAAAGTGTTAAATTATGATATGTTAAATGTATTGTTGCCATAAGTGTTTCAATTTTACGTTTAAACTTGTTTTCAAGTGGTTGATCTTTCCCCGCGTTATCGTGACGTCATTTGATAAAACGTTTCCGGTTACAGTTGGGTCGTTATATTTACAGAATGGAAAGGAAAAGGATTACTGAAAGGTTTTCTTAAATGAAATAAAGTATTTTTTTTAACAATTCTTGAATGAAATAATTCACAATTGGTGTAAATAAAAGTAATGATTTGTGGGATTGACGTCATCATCAGGGATATTAACGTTATTTGGCAGGTCAAAGTACGCTCGGACTCCACACACTTTGACAAGCCCAACTGCGTTTATACCCCGATAATGACATCAATCCCGCAATTCATTCCTTAAATGAATAGCATTACACACGTCTCTTTCATTATATCAATAATCAATAGTCAATAGTCAAGAGTTTATTTTGTAAATAAAGGCTCCGTCCCAAAATACATTTCAAAAAAGTAAACATCATACGTAATGCTTAAAGTTGTGTTATAGTACATTTATACATGAAAAAGTGTACATAAAGTATAATTATTCTCATTCCTTGATACAATTCATAAGATGACATATGTACACTGCTATTTTTCATACTGTGTTAAAGTCATTTGTAGGTAGTAGGGCATAACAACTTTTCAGATCATCACCAGATTCATACCAATTTAACAAATGTTGGCCCGATTGTTCATATATGTACCGTATGATTCCTTATATGTGTATATTTTTTGCAACGAAAAAAGGCATGATATTCACAATCAATTTCAGATATATTATAGTTCAGAAGACAGAAATTGCATAATCGATCATGCAAAGCAATACTTAATTGCCTTCCAAGTTCAATATGCAAATCATGATTAGAACATCTAAATTTAGCATATGCAATTTTATGTTTTAGTGGCATCTCTATCAACAAATATCGTTCGATGTTAAGTAAACTCTAAAAGTGGATGTAGTGGTAACATCGGCTGCCATTACTCACATTATCATGCCATGTTTGGAGTAAAACAGTCAATTATCCTGTCTCTAAACACATTAAATTAACAAATAAATTACAATGACCAATAATTAATGATTATTGTGGTTGGTCAGTTTAGGGTTCAGATATAGGGGAACCTAACCAGATAATAAATCACACCTGCCACTGATGGAAAGCCCAGTGGTGTAAACACGATGGTATGAGACCGAAGTAATTTTTTAGAAAAAATGCAACATTGTTTTGGCATTATCATACAAAAGCAATGTCCGATATGATATGTCTCGAAATAGTCTGGACAGCGTTTTACGCTTCGAGTCGGAAATTGTGTGGAAAGGGATCGTTGAGATGATAAATTGTTTTGTTCATTGGAATTCTTACAGGGGAACAATTCTAAAGACATACATATGTCTGACCTACTAGAGAAATCTCATACATGACATTAGTATTGGCCTATCAGACAGTGAACACATTATTATGTAAGCGACTGAAACACCCTATTTCATTATGTATAGAAGCACGTATTAGTAAGCGATTATGTTTGGACTTTGAATAATTTAATCATGAGGCGAGGTGCAGACCAGCGACGCATCATTTGTTCAGAAGACAAAAAGCACAATATCCTCAATATTTTTGTGTGTGAAACATACCGATAATTCAAACGGCGGAGGCATAAGCCTGATCACTAAAAATGTTTTAAACAAAATCTTCGAAATCCATGTTTTAAACAGTTTAATGATATCAAATTATTTGCGTTCTTCCATCATATTTTGGTGGTTTGGACCAGGAATAACATAGCAATTATAGACGAAGGACGGTTATCCAAAACAATAGCGTAAAATGAAAACAGTGACATCAGTTGGAAATGAGAGTAAAAGTAAACGCCTATAAACAAGCAAATTGTTCAGTTAGCATCAAACGATGTTTCGTCAATAAACTGAGTGAAAAACGTAAAATAATATTGAACAAGAATAAGATCATAAAAGGTTAGTCTAAAACGTATTGCAGCTGCCACGTATTTATTTGATCATCGTGGAATACCCCCGATACTTAACAACATTATGCTTCGTTGTGTACCGTGGGCGATTTGGCTAGGAATATCTCCTTATCATGAATAAATAATGAGGCGGTTTCATTGGTTCCGCAAGGTAAAAAATGCGGCAACATGGACGTTTACTTATGTTTTTTTTTCCGAAAGGTAGTCTGGCAAAAGCGGGAATGAAACCCTGTTCACTACTATATCCACAATCTAGACCATTCGCCAATGAAGGCTACTGACAATATACGTTATTTGAAGAGTATTAAATTGTAACAAGCAAATTCACTAAAAGAAGAGTTGTCTCCCCTGCCTCATGCATATTCATTTTAACGAGATTTTGTCAGTCAATTGTCCAACGGTATTTATGAAGTTTAACAAAATAAAGTACCGTACTCCAGTTCTACTGTCCCTTTTGATTCGACATGCGAGCGTGACCCTTGGTGGGTCTTGAACCCATTACCTCTTGCGAGATGGGCAGAGAATAATATAAACAGACCAACGATTTCATTACAGAACTCTTTACACTAATAGAACGATATAAACCATGTGATTTGTTCAGACATAGCAACGCTTTTTCGTGCTTCAAAAACATAGGACGTCAAAAGACTCTAAGATTTTATTGAGATACAGTGTTAATTTGATGTAACATTGCGTGAGGAACTCACTGGCAATTGTCACACATTTATATACAAACCATTGGTTAAAACAGTTACCTTGGTTATAGAACACACAGTGTGAAGATAAGATACAATGTGTGGACTGCTATCGTATCAGCCTTTGAGGTAGGACAAGTGCATAAGCTACATCAATGTGTGTGTACCACGTGATCAATTACGTCATAAATGCTATGTCGTAGGACGCCATTTTGCTTCGAATAATGACGTAAAACAAAGAAAACTTTTCATTTTCTTCACCAATGTTAATGAAACAGAGGGCTGTCTATGTCGCTTAAAGAGCACCGCATTCGTTTTGTTACCGGCGTTTAATTAAGTGACACCTTTCCTAAAACAATAGACAAACCTGTTTCCAAAATAATGTTTTGACAGTGCTCCATCAGGCGGCGGTTTTGTGAAAGGTTTGTCGAAGTATTTTAAGAAACTAAACTCTCAATAAAACTCCAGTAAACGACCGAATGCAGGGTACCGTGTTAGTATCATAATGGTGAATAAATAGTAAAGTTATCTTTGTTAAAATACTTCTTTTGAAGCAACAAATTGCCTTCCGACATAGCATTTATGACGTTATTTATCATGTGGTATTAACACACTCTATATCTTGATGCGATATCAAGCATAGTTAGTATTACCAACTGCTTTCTCATCGCCGCAAACCGGGTATTTGAAATACATTTTTTCGCTCGCTCGTTAATGTTTAAATGTATAAATTATATGAATATTATCTAAAGTGAAATGTTTTGCTTATCTTGCGAAGGATAAAAGTTCACCGTACTCATCTGAGACCACGAAAGATTATGCCGGACAATATTTCCTCAGCTAATCCTGTGATTAGATAAATCCTGGACCCCTACCATGCTAGTCATTCACGTTTATTTTCGCCACATTATGTAACTGTTATAGCTGATTAATGTAAGAAATGATAAAAAAAATCAAGAAAAAAAAATACATATATATTTTCGGAATATTGAGACGTCCACCCAATTTATTTTTCCCGTTTTAATTGTAAATGATTTTTACGACGAGAAAATCATAGTAGTCATTTGCAGGTGCAAATTTGTACATGATTGTTTTCTTTCTATCCTTATTTTGAGTGTGTGCTGCTTATCTCTATACTATAAATATGTAGTGCAGTAGACGACTATTTAGACGTCTTATCGTGAAATGATGACCCGTGTTTCATTAACAATGTTACAGCTTTTATTTGCAACAGGTAAAGTTTTAACATTTATAAATTCAATTTAAATACTTCTGCTCCGCTGTTTCTTTACTGCTGTTATATTTCTATCCGATGAAAATTATTAATTATTTTATTTGTTCGTTTGTTCTTTCGCTCGCTCTAGTGTATGTTCATTCGTTTATATATTCATCCATTCACTCACTAACTCACTAACTCGCTCACTCACGCACTCGCTCGCTCGCTCACTCACTGACTCACTGACTGACTGACTGACTGACTGACTGACTGACTGACTGACTGACTGACTGACTGACTGACTGACTCACTCACTCACTGACTCACTGACTGACTGACTGACTGACTGACTGACTCACTCACTCACTCACTCACTCACTCACTCACTCACTCACTCACTCACTCACTCACTCACGCACTCATAATTTATGACATCAAAACATTTCTCACCTACCTACGAATGAATAATAACAATTCCATTATCGATTTATGCTTTGTTTTATTCTAATTTTTTTATTGTCTTTGTTTTCCGTGTTCGTTAAAATATTATTGTGATGCATCGAATTTCACTCTGTGGTAAGTTCCAATTTGGGTCCGAGGTTAAATCCGTTTTAATAGTGTATTGCAATTGTTGTATTTTCTTTATACCAAAGCGCTATTTACCGTTGCTGTTGGCCAGTGTCCAAGCGGCTGGGACCATCACGATGAGAGCTGTTACTTTCTTCACTGGCATGACAAATATGACTGGATAGAATCAACGGTAAGGTTATTTCATCACAGGCATGACAAATATGACTGGGTAGAATCAACGGTAAGGTTATTTCATCACAGGCATGGTAGATATGACTTGATAGAATAAACGGTAAGATTATTTTATCACTGGCATGGTAGATATGACTGGATAGAATAAACGGTAAGATTATTTCATCACAGGCATGGTAGATATGACTGGATAGAATAAACGGTAAGGTTATTTCATCACAGGCATGACAAATATGACTGGATAGAATCAACGGTAAGGTTATTTCATCACTGGCATGGTAGATAAGACTGGATAGAATAAACGGTAAGAGTATTTCATCACTGGCATGACAAATATGACGGGATAGAATCAACGGTAAGGTTATTTCATCACTGGCATGGTAGATAAGACTGGATAGAATAAACAGTAAGAGTATTTCATCACTGGCATGACAAATATGACGGGATAGAATCAACGGTAAGGTTATTTTATCACTGGCATGGTAGATAAGACTGGATAGAATCAACGGTAAGGTTATTTCATGACTGGCATGGTAGATAAGACTGGATAGAATCAACGGTAAGGTTATTTCATCACTGGCATGGTAGATACGACTGGATAGAATCAACGGTAAGGTTATTTCTTCACTGGCATGGTAGATAAGACTGGAAAGTATCAACGGTAAGGTTATTTCATCACTGGCATGGTAGATAAGACTGGATAGATTCAACGATAAGGTTATTTCATCACTGCCATGGTATATTTGATTGGATAGATTCAACGATAAGGTTATTTCATGACTGGCATGGTAGATAAGACTGGATAGAATCAACGGTAAGGTTATTTCATGACTGGCATGGTAGATATGACTGGATAGAATCAACGGTAAGGTTATTTCATCACTGGCATGGTAGATAAGACTGGATAGAATCAACGGTAAGGTTATTTCATCACTGGCATGGTAGATAAGACTGGATAGAATCAACGGTAAGGTTATTTCATGACTGGCATGGTAGATAAGACTGGATGGAATCAACGGTAAGGTTATTTCATCACTGGCATGGTAGATATGACTGGATAGAATAAACGGTAAGGTTATTTCTTCACTGGCATGGTAGATAAGACTGGATAGAATCAACGGTAAGGTTATTTCTTCACTGGCATGGTAGATAAGACTGGAAAGTATCAACGGTAAGGTTATTTCATGACTGGCATGGTAGATAAGACTGGATAGATTCAACGATAAGGTTATTTCATCACTGCCATGGTATATTTGATTGGATAGAATCAACGGTAAGGTTATTTCATCACTGGCATGGTAGTTATGACTGGATAGAATCAACGGTAAGATTATTTCTTCACTGGTATGGTAAATATGACTGGATAGAATAAACGGTAAGGTTATTTCTTCACTGGCATGGTAGATAAGACTAGAAAGTATCAACGGTAAGGTTATTTCATCACTGGCATGGTAGATAAGACTGGATAGAATCAACGGTAAGGTTATTTCTTCACTGGCATGGTAGAGAAGACTGGAAATCGAGAAACATGATAAATTTGTCTGGATATAATGTAAGGTAACGTAATTTCTTCTATGGCATGGCAGATATGACTTGATAGAATCAACGGTAACTTCGTTGGTAGCGTTATCTCTTCAATGGCATGGTAGATATCACTGGATTGAATCATGGCAAATATGACTTGATAGAATCATGGCAAATATATGACTGAATAAAATCATGGCAAATATGACTGGAAAGAATCATGGCAAATATGACTGGATATAATAATGACAAATACGACTGGATAGTATCAACTATACTGGCATGGCAGATATGACTGGATAGAATCATGATACATATGACTGGATAAAGTTAACGGTTTTCACTGCCATCATATATACTTCTGGAAAGAATTTATAAAAGCATGCTGGGAAGTTATCAGCGTCTTATATATCCGTAATTTTCAACAAAAGTGCGCAATGTATCGAGGCAGGCAATGCAATTTTTGTCGTGTTTATTAAATGGGGAATGTATGGCCACACATCTTTATTTGAAACCCCATCCATAATGGCTAATATTTTTATCTGTACACAAACAATATGTTTTGTTTTGACCATTAAAACAAATGAGTTAAACAAATAGTACATTCAAATGTATAAGTTTCTTTTGTGCATCAATCATATGATTCGCCTTCAAAACAAACCTCTTTGTTATGTACAGGCGTTTTGTTCCACGCATCCACACGCTTACCTTGCTGATGTCACTGATAACTCAGAGAACGCGTTTATTAAGGGGCTCATTGTCAACAGGTTCGCCAATGGTATGTGCTGCTTACTTTAAACATTCATGAACCATATTTAGGCTACCGATCCTCCGGGCAAACCCTCAAAGCTGCTCATATATAACTTAAATAGTATTATGAAAAGAAAACAAGAAATAGAAATAAATATATGTTATTAGGCAATTCAGAATTACTCGTATATATTAGATATAATCATTGCGAATTATACATGCCTCATTCAACGTTATTTTTATAAATAATATTATATCTGGGAGTAAGATAGTTATAGGTCCCATATCATATTATCAATTTACAATTTCTAATGCTGCTATCCTTAATATTTAACATCAGAGTCCGCAATTTTATCTGGCATAATAACACAATTTTCATTTTCAGCCGGTGAAATTGCAGATTCGTAATCATTAAGTAGTAGGCTTAATCATTGCGTATTTCGACTATCGCTGGTGTTTAAAAGTCCGCCTTCTACCACCGTGAGAATATGCTTAAAAGTGTGTCTGCCAATAAGGTTCGATATAAGTTCGATATTCTTACTCCGCCCATTTTAAATCATTGAGATTTTATTTCATGTCATCTGATTATTACAAGTACAATTTTACCACAGAAAGAGATGCTCATGTTTGGCTTGGAGCTACAGATGAAATAACCGAAGGGGTGTTCGTCTGGAATGTCAATAATCAGAAGGTCAACTACACAGACTGGGGTCCTGGTAAGTCTACAATGTAACACTTATTTTATTTTCTCGACCACAAGGACAGATGAAACAAAATATGGATATTTTAACTTTTTTTCAAAGACACTGGTAACATCACGTGAATATATTCTCAATCAATCACAAAAAAAATGTTTTGGCAAATAGTGACGCTAATGCTGTTCAAAACTGTGGTTTTGTTGACAATATTTGAGCAAATATTATCTTTGATTGAAAAGTTGTAAGTATCTCTTAGCACTGCTAATGGT